>NC_086320.1:297607689-297943522 GCF_036172605.1 Pelobates fuscus
TTTTGTGTATAGATTATGCTCCTGCAATCTCACTGATCAAACCTCTGCCATTTAGGAGTTAAATAAGTTTTGTTTCTGTTTATGCACAGACCTCCCCTCTCTAACTCACAGAGCCTGCGAGACAAAAAAAAATGGCTTAAATTTCAATCAGACTTTAAATTGCTTTAGTAGTTGTATCTACTGCTCCATAAATTGAACTTTAATTACATATGTGAGGCTCCTGCAGGCTCTATAAGGCTAATATCAGAGCAAGAGATAAGAAGTTCCAGATTTAGCAGACTGTGCAATAAAGGAACATAGAATGTCTAGGTTCTTTTTCAGTAAGTGTTTAGGAAGGCTGTGTAAACAAAGTGATTTAACGCCCAAGTGGCAGTGAATTGAATGGTGAGACTGCATGATATATACACCAAAACTGCTTCAGCAAGCTAATGTTGTTTGGTTCCCATAGTGTCCCTTTAAAACAAACAGAAGTAACATTCAAGACTATGCGAAACATGCAAAGACTTACCCTTTCTCTTGGATGCTGACCAAAGAAATCTGGATGCACTGCAAAATAAAAAGGTCTTAATGCATTGATCGCATCTGCACCTGACAGGTATCTGGCTTGGAGAAGATGTTTCTGATTACCCCAACACAGTCTGAAAAAGGATAAATAAAAAATGTCAAACACAACATTCTCTGGCTTTAGAAGATCAAAGAAAGAATTTTGCAAATCTTACCTGTAGGCAAGCTAAGGTGTCACTTTAAGCATCATAACAACCTCTTTTCTATGCATAAATGCTGCAGTCCCAGTCTGCACAAGCTGAGCAGGCACATAACAAGTTCCCATCTTCCCTTGAGCTATGGCTGCAACTAGGGAGGTTGCAGCACACATCCTGTTCACAATATTGTGAATGTGGCTGTGAACAGGCTGAAATAAGTCACTATATGACTGCAATTGACTTATTCAGTATTTCAGTATTTTTTTTTTTCAGTTTGTCCATTTTGGTCTAAAATATGGATAAAATATAACTCTATGGTCTACTCTTCACAAATCCTGGTTAAGTGAAAAACCAACTTTACTTCCTACTCATTGAAGTGGTCTGGGTGCAATGTCCCATCATCCTTAAGCCTACAGTGGTAAGTCTCAGAAACTGCAATAATTAACTCACAGGGTTAACTCCACCTCTCGTGGCTGTCTACCAGACAGCCACTACAGGGACCTCCGGGTGTTTAGACGACTTTTGGTGCTTTCCTATAGGGAAATCCTAGATACCCCAGACCCCAGGGTGTCCTTCCCTGGAGTATATGGTAAACCGTGGAGATGCTGAGATGCTGACTGCACTGGTGAGATAAATCGGGATCAAAGGCATGCAGTGTGGGGGAAAAACAATAAAGTCAAAATAGAAAATTCTATTTTGACTTTATTGTTTTTCCCCCACACTGCATGCCTTTGATCCCGATTTATCTCACCAGTGCAGTCAGCATCTTCACGGTTTACCATATACTCCAGGGAAGGACACTCTGGCACTATAGGGTATCCCCCCCAGAATATACAGTTGGGCTACATTTTATGCAGACACTCTGGCACTATAGGGTTGATCTGTGTTTTGGTGCTATATACATCTAGGTAGACACTATTTTACCGTATGCTAGCATGAGCAAATAGCCTCTAGGGGTTTTGGTGCAGTACTCTCTACAGTGATTTGTCCTGTACCCCCCCCCATCGTCAGTACAGCCACATGGACCAATCCCCACTCCTATACCCCATGGATTTTTTTAGTCTCTGTACGTTTTTCTATTAAAGATTTATTATTTTCCTTACTCTGTACATCAATTACTCTGTACACCAAGGGAGTGAATACCCTATATGTGGGCACACCCTCAGTCGAGTGTGTTCTGGTAGATGGATTTTTGCTTTCCTCTCCGAACACCTTGATTCTTGGGATTTTCTCTATTTTCTAATATTTATTGCGTTGGGTCAAGCCCTTTAGTTGTTGCCCACTTAGTCCTTGCCTTGGCTCCAGAACTGGATCTTTCTAGTTCTATAGCCATCCTCCTTTCCTTAACCCCTTAAGGACACATGACGTGTGTGACACGTCATGATTCCCTTTTATTCCAGAAGTTTGGTCCTTAAGGGGTTAATATACATTCTCCATGTTGGCATTATTTGTGCTAAACAAATCACGACGCAGTGTAATATGTCATCTGTTGTTGTATTTGCCTAATTTTAAGACCTGCTAAGGAACACATGATTGTTATTATGCCATGATATGTAAAAACATAGAATTTAAAGATGGTATACTTTCTTTTTCCCATGACTGTATATAAAGCACGCAGTGGGTACTCTGTGGCAATGTATGCTGTCAATCAATGTACAACACATTATTTCATGATGGCTAATTAATACGACAGCAATTTGTTCGTTAATAACAGATTTCACCGAAATATCACTATTCTTTTTTTTGTCTAGGACGCCAATTTACAGTTACTGCTATGCTAAAATGATGCTATTTGCCCTTTTACATAATAGCATTTTTTTCTGCTTCATTGTTAAGACGACCTTTCCTGATAATTAAGTGCAATTATTGTTTTAAGTGAGCTGGCTTTTAATAAGGTTATCCAGTAGCTGAAATGCTTTAAACACTAGATTATACCATACTGAAAGGAGGTGAATAATACTGAAGTTTCTACTAGCTGTGGTTCACCTTTGACCTAAAGTAAAAAAAAAAAAAAAAAAAACATAACCAGGAGAGATGGAGGTGTCTGGTGGTCTACTTACCAATAATGTCTACATTCAGTCCAGCTTAGATAATTGTAGAGGAAAACCTAGTGACACGCTTACATCTTAACTAATATGATATCTGCCTGCACATTGTCTAGTTTTCTTAACCTTCTTGGACATCAACCCAATTTATGTACAGGACATTCTTCCATTGTAATGTAGTATAAAAAAAAAAATGGGTCTATACTGTACAGTAGACAATTTATTGTGGGAAGTTTCTTGAGCTTTGAGGAGTATGGTATACCATGTTCTAAATGGGGATCCATTCAATAGCATAGTGTCCCAAATTTGGTTTCTAATCCAGATGTTAAGAACTACTGATCTAGACTAATCATTAACGGTGTGCTTAAACGTGCTTTACAAATTCAATGTGTGTTTGTCACCTTACATTTTCTTTAAGGAAGTTAAAACAATATTCTTAGATAATCTGATCAAACAAAGATATAGTTAAAAACAATGGCCGATGTGCATGACACATAAATGACTTTATAAGAATATGCAAAAGTAGAGACCATTAATGAACAGATCATTCATTTAATATATTCTGAGCTGTTAAAAGTGCTTAAAAGACCAAGACCCAATGGAACACTGTACAGTGCGATGGGAGGATTGACATAACTTTGTGAAGGGGTGCCTCAGATCTAGCCTCCACTGAATATTAAAGCTGAAACCCTTTCATTTTAGAAGTGGGTGATAAACAGCAGGGGGCACTGTGGGAACACCATGACAAGTGATTCCATGTCAACTAAAAGTACATGCACAGCAATATGGAACCTTAAAGTCTTAGTTCATCTTAATAGCTCACCTGCTTGAGGCTCTGTAACAGCCAAACATGTCAGTGTTACTGTAAAATCCAGCATACGATGATCGAACGAGAACCTTAAAAAAACCGAAGGAAATAAAATACCATGAACCAAAGCCAAGATGGACACAATGTTTGGATAATACCCACAAAGATGGCTACTATAAATGGAAATGTGAGCTTCTATTTTGAAAACTTTGTAAAGAAACTAATGTACGTGTCTATTAAATATATTCACAGTAAAATGGTCCCTAAAATTGGCTTCTGGATTCCGATTTAGAAATATGTTTGTGTACCACATTTCATGTTACAAGGATATTTTTATAAGTTATACTGTGTAACTACAAATATCTCTCCCCCCACAAGCTAAAAGGTAGGAACAATAACGCAAGATTCATTTCTCCAGCAGAAGATGGAAACATAGTGGTTTAGTTAATAAACTGCAAATTGCGTTGTGATTTGAATGCAGAATTCCAAAATTTCGGCAAAAGCAGCATATATGTAAACAAAATCCAGTTCAGCTATGGTTGCAGCTTGATTATTTTTAAAATGATAAGTTGACTATTTTTTTAAGTGTTTTAATTGTGTTTGCAATTTCCTGCAATTTGTCATTCGTGAATAATTCCCACAGGTAAGCAACATTCCCTACATCGTAATTTTGTTTTTTAAAATTATTAATTATTTATTTATCTTAATTACCACTGGTTTTCTAAGCGTGTGGAGAGGATGTATAGTATAGATAAGTGGAAGTGTGCAAAAAAAAAAAAAATTAAAAAAAATTAAAATTACAAAATATTTTTTTTAAAACAGTCTAGATAACTTTGTTTGTGTTTTTTTTTTTGTTAGTTTTATTTTTAACGAAAAGACCAGTTTTGGAGCCCAATTTGAAGAAGGATTTTACATTAATTTGTATTTACAGCAGAAAATCGGAAGTGTGAAAGCATTTATTTGACTGACTTGAGTGTTTCTTCATATTATGTTACCATGTATTGAACATCCTCTTACCTGTAGAATGAAATTTATGAGGATGTATTCATGAAACAGAGCATTAGAATTATTTGAGGATTACAGTGCAAAATGTATATAAAAATAGCACAGTTGGAAGACAATCTTCAGTTTTGCCAAAATTGAGATTCCCCCACCCCCACCAACTCTAAGGTATTTTTTTTGTTTATGACCATTCTCAAGTCAACACAATTTAATGTGTAAAATAAGTTACCATAGCCTTCATTTAGGATTCCTAATGGGATTTTACTGGGGCATGTCATTTCATTTATAAAGTGAGAGGTTTCACCTTATGAATCTTTCTGTCCAGTGGTCAAATTTGCTGTGTAATAATTGCTAGTATATTTTGGACTTTGATTTATTTCTACACCTTCCCTCTAACAAGTCCTTTCTTTCGAGACAAGATGAAGAAACATAATAGACACCTTTTTCCAGAGCTCAATTGCCAATCTGATTAAATCGGAGCACTTACCAACTCAACAGATGCAATTGACTTTAGTGCAAGAAATGTTTCATTTCTTCTTGAATTATTTTTTGCAAGTTACATTTAACTGGCCACTATTATATTATGTGTGCATATATTAAAGGGACACTATATTCACCAAAACATCTCTAGCTTAAAGGACCACTATAGGCACCCAGACCACTTCAGCTTAATGAAGTGGTCTGGGTGCCTGGTCCAGCTAGGGTTAACCCTTTTTTCTATAAACATAGCAGTTTCAGAGAAATTGCTATGTTTATAAATGGGTTAATCCAGCCTCTAGTGGCTGTCTCATTGACAGCCGCTAGAGGGCTTGCGTGCTTCTCACTGTGAAAATCACAGTGAGAAGACGCCAGCGTCCATAGGAAAGCATTATGAATGCTTTCCTTTGAGACTGGCTGAATGCGCGCGCGGCTCTTGCCGCGCATGCACATTCAGCCAAAGAGGAGGAGAGCTCCCCGCCCGGCGCTGGAAAAAGAGGTAAGTTTAACCCCTTCCTCTTCATCCAACCCGGCAGGAGGGGGTCCCTGAGGGTGGGGGCACCCTCAGGGCACTATAGTGCCAGGAAAACGAGTATGTTTTCCTGGCACTATAGTGGTCCTTTAAAGAAGCCGTTTTGATATATATATCATACCCCTGCATTTTCACACCTCACATCTCTGCCATTTAAGAATTAAACCACTTTGTTTATACAGCCCTAGTCACACCTTCCTGCATGTGACTTGCACAGCCTTCCTTAATAATTCCCCTGTAAAGAGTCATCTAATGTTTAAACTTCCTTTATTGCAAATTCTGTTTACTTCAGAATTAATTTTTTTCCTACTCTGTTAATAGTTTGCTACACCCTGCAGGAGCCTCCTGTATATAATTAAAGTTTGCGAGTATCCAGACATAAACCACCTTGAGGTCTTGATTTTTTTTAACATTTAACTTTTTTTAGTAGTTTGTGGCATTGTATATGATCCCTGTAAAAGTGGGCTGTGTATGGGGGTTGCTTGTGTAATATGTCACAATGTGTGTTTGGTGTGTTTTAGTGAGGGGCTGCTTAGGGTACTGTATGTGACAGGCTGCTTGTAGGGCTGTGTGCATGTATGTGGTTTGTCAATGTGTTGTGGTGATGTGTTTGTCTGTGGGGGGCTGTTTGTATTATTTGTATGAGGGGGAGACTTATTCGGAAGCTCAGTGTATATCTAGCAGTGTTTGTGGTTTCCGTGCGGTCCAGTGTGGACCGGGCTGACCAGGTACAGGATAAGGGCAGGAGCTGCAGTAGGTTCTGTGGGCTGCTCTAATCCCATTCACAAGTACTGGGATAAAGTGATCTGAGGTTACTTCCTATAAGTGCTGAAAAGCGTAAATTGAGGATTGCCCCTAACCACTCAGTTTGTACTAAGGACTCCTGATGAGCCAGTTTAGCTTTGGCAGCCTTGAGTGCCATTTAAAAGCACCTAGAGTGCCGTGCATGGCACACGTGCCGTAGGTTGCTGACCCATGTACTAGCCAATTAGCCTGACAAGCAATTTCCTTATTCTAGAGCTCCCCTATTAGTTATTATTGATCTTCTGAGAGCCAGCTCTTCACTTACAGTCTCGATAATTTTTTTTCCCAAAAGGAGAACAATTTAACATCTCAATGTACTGGTACCCCGTTTAGTTGCACAAGGTAGTCTCCTTCCTTTATTAGTGATATCATTATATCACCACTACTATAAAGATACTACCTGTGAATTGTTACTACGAAAATGTGGATATGTCTTTTTATTTTTTTACTGTGATATTAGTAAATGTATCTTCCTATGCCATGCAATTAACAAAAAAAAGAAAAGAAAAGATGTATGTTTATATTACAGTACGTTTTGTAGTGTGTCAGAAAACCGGAATCTACATTAAATATTTTTCTATTCATGACAGTTATTCCAATTAGATTAATTAGTAGAGGAAACATTTGTCTTTTAAAAAGAAGTCAGATTTCATTGCACACTGTGGGGTTTTTTTAATTTTTTTTGTGGCAACTTGTCTACTGAACCAATCCAGCTAATCCAATCTCTCTCTCTATATACATATACAGTATAGAGACCAACTTGGAGGACACTTATTGTGGAAATTAAATAAAACAAATATATATATTTATTATTTTCTAATTCCTTTTTATTATTATTATTATTATTATTATTAGGTATCCTCAAAGTAGACTCCCCCATAATAAGATATCGAAACATTGAGTGTAGATGTGAATGATTCTGTTACTAGTGGCAGCACAATGTCTGTCACTATGCATTTCGTGTAGCCGGTTTACAGTATGAGCCACACAATGCTGTCAGCACACAGTGCCGTGTATACAATCACTGCCCCTCAGACAGCAGCAGGCCCTGCGCTACCCGTGTCTTCACACAGCGCACGGCCCTGCCAGGGGCTGCACAGCAGCTCCAAGCGGTTACCATGGCTACGCAGAGGCTGTGACGTCGCCAGGAACAAGAGACCTGCTTTCACAGCGAAGACCCAACGGGCTATGAGACCTCACCCGAATTGCCTTACCTTCCCTTACAGAGGTCGCGAGCACCGAGTCGTTCGCAGAGCAGCGCATTAGACGAGACCAATCAAACGGCGAGTGCGGGATTGTTGACAAAAGAATGTTAGCCACGACGTAGCCTGCCCTCCCCGCTATCCGACCAATCAGGAGCCGCCAATCCGGGGAGGCGTGACTTGTGGCTTTATATAAGGGCATTGTCGGTAGCAGAGCGATCAGTATAGAATGTTTAATAAAAGAGACAGATATGAGCAGCAGCAATGTGTGATTAATGTGCAGTCCTTGCAACACGTGTCTATACCGATTAATTCCATTTATATGCAATGTATCAATAATATAAAATGTAAGGACTATGTGAATGTACAAACATAGTGAAAGTATACTTGTATAGATTTCCCAAAAGTTCAATTAAAACTCCCACTAGGGATATGAACTTAAGAAAATGGAGGGATGTTTGTGTGTGTATATATATATATATATATATATATATATGTATATGTATATATATATATATATATATATATATATATATACAGTAGTGGGATTAAACATTTTTTAGTAACCAGTTCCGACTTTGCCAATGAACAGCAAATGCATAAACTAGGTATATCATGCCAATGAAGCAATAAATACATAAACTTGGTATATCACGCCAAAGAGCAGTACATTCTTAAACTGAAGGGATGATGACAGTGTGGGAAGTTATAATGTGAGGGGATGGTTACTGTGTGTGGGGGAGGGTGATAGTGTGGGAGGGAGCCAATGTGTGGGTGATAGTGTGGGAGGTGGTGATAGTGTGGGGATACAGACGATGTGGGGTGGTGACAGTGTGGGAGGTGGTGACAGTTGAGGGATGGTGACAGTGTGGGAAGTGGTGACAGTGAGGGGGATGGTGAAAGTGGTGGTGGTGACGGTGTGGGAGATGGTGACAGTGGAGGTGGTGACAATGGGGGGGTGGTGACAGTGGAGGTGGTGGTGACGGTGAGGGAAGTGGCAACAACGAGGGGAATGGTGACAGTAGGGGTGGTGGTGACGGTGTGGGATGTGGGGGGATGGTGACAGTGGGGGGATGATGACAGTGGTGGTGGTGACAATGGGGTGATGATGGTGACAGTGTGGGAAGTGATGACAATGGGGGGATGGTGACAGTGGGGGTGGTGGTGACAGTGTGGGAAGTAGTGACAATAGGGGAGATGGTGACAGCTGGAGGGGTGGTAGTGTGAGGCAATGGTGGCAGTGGGGGGGGGGGGGGTAGCATGTGGACCTTGGCTTAGTTAAATACCTTTTTTTAAATGTGTAATCCATTCCCTGGTGATCCAGTGGTCTCCTCCTCCTCCCTGGTGGTCCAGTGGGGGTAGGTAGACAGTCCGCCAGAGCCTCCCTGTCTGCAGCTCTGCCGGGTGCAGGGCCCCTCCGTGTAGTCTGCCACTGCCTCCAGTCTGCAGCTTTGCCGGGTGCAGAGCTGCAGATCATGGAGTAGAGATCTCACGATCTCTGGCACTTGATGTGTCACAGCGTTGCCGTGGTAACCCGCTGCAATGTTGTGTTTTGCCGGAGATTACAAGATCTCTACTCCATGGTCTGCAGCTCTGGTGTCGGCCCTCGGTCATGGATGAGGGCCGATACCTCTGTCATTTTAGTAACAGGTTCGCATGAACCAGTGAGAACTGGCTGAATCCTACCACTGTGTGTGTGTATATATATATATCAGTGGCGTAGCGTGGGTTGTCAGCACCCGGAGCAAAGCAAGTAATTTGCGCCCCCTAACCCGTGGATTTTAGCACTCGAGTCTCTTCCACTAGATTAGTTAAAGAAACCCTTACCCCCCAAGCACATGTATTGTTTGTTATGAAAATACTTAGGAGTGCGAACATGCATTACACATTCTCCACATTTTCAGCCTTCTAAACACACACACACACACACACACACTAACAGACACACACACTCACACTAACAGACACACACACACACATACACTAACCGACACACACTAACAGACACACACACACACACACTAACAGACACACACACACACACTAACAGACACACACAAACACTAACAGACACGCACACACACACTAACAGACACACACACACTAACAGACACATACACACACTAACAGACACACACACTAACAGACACACACACACTAATAGACACACACACACTAACAGACACACACACACACTAACAGACACACACACACACTAACAGACACATACACACACTAACAGACACACACACACTAACAGACATACATACACACACTAACAGACACGCACACTAAAATGACACACACACACACTAACAGACATACATACACACACATACTAACAGACATACACACACACTCACATTTTTAACACATATTTTTTTTTAAATGTAACCCCCCCAGCATCCTTACCTTTGGAAATGCTGGGGGGGGGGGGAGGGGGTTCTCTTCCTCCCTGGTGGTCCAGTGGCTGCTGGGCGGGCGGCATTGACGTCATATTCCGGCTTCCAGCCTCACTCTGCGGCGCGCAAGGGAGCTGAGCAGACAGCTCAGAGGAAGTGCTCCCTCGCCGGCCGCCCACCAATGCCGCCCGCCCAGGCTAGCAGCCCGCCGGCATGTCTGTTAGCCGCAAGGCTAACAAGACATTTGCCTTGGGCATTTGGGGTCGGCTTTTTTGCCACCCCCTGGAAAATGCCGCCCAAGGCAAATGCCTTGTTTGCCTCGCAACCAATACGCCCCTGGCGCCCCCCCAGATGTTGCGCCCGGTGCGGCCGGCCCCCCCTGCACCCCACACGCTATGCCTCTGGTGCTGTGTGTGTGTATCTGTAAGGCTGCTGTGTGTAAGGGTGCTGTTAGTGTGTGTGTGTGTTAAAGAGTGCTGTGTGTGTATGTGTAAGGGTGCTGAGGAACCCGGCGGTGCTGCTGGCAAGAGCTCCCCGTGTCCTCTCCTGCCTCTACCCCTGCCTGTGGTTAGGTGAAGGAGATCTTGCATCTCCTTCACCGGCCCATGGAGGGAGGCACATAGCGCGTGTCGAGAGGATTAGGGTGTGCCCAGGCACACCCGGCACCCCCTTGCACACACCTATGATACTGAGTCATGGGGAGCAGAAAATAACTGTCAAAAGACCTGCGTAACAAGGTAATGGAACTTTATTAAGATGGAAAAGTATATAAAAAGGTATCCAAAGCCTTGAGAATGTCAGTCAGTACTGTTCAATTACTTATTCAGAAGTGGAAAATTCAGGGATCTCTTGATACCAAGCCAAGGTCAGGTAGACCAAGAAAGATTTCAGCCACAACTGCCAGAAGAATTGTTTCGGGATACAAAGAAAAACCCACAGGTAACCTCAGGAGCTATACAGGCTACTCTGGAAAAATACGGTGTGGTTGTTTCAAGGAGCACAATACAACGATACTTGAACAAAAATTAGCTGCATGGTCAAGTTGACAGAAAGAAGCCTTTACTGCGCCAATGCCACAAGAAAACCCGGTTACAATATGCCCGACAAAACCATGACATGCCTCACAGCTTCTGGCACACTGTAATTTGGAGTGATAAGACCAAAATAGTGCTTATGATTGCGACCATGAAGCTCTATGTTTGTAGAGGGGTCAACAAGGCCTATAGTGAAAAGAATACTATCTTGACTGTGAAGCATGGTGGTGGCTCACTGATGTTTTGGTTGGGTGTGAGCTCTCAAGGCACGGGGAATCTTGTAAAAATTGATGACAAGATGAATGCAGCATGTTATCAGAAAATACTGGCAGACAATATGCATTCTTCTTCACTTAGATTTTCCAGCATGACAATGACTCAAAGCACAAGGCCAAGTTGACCCTCCAGTGGTTACAGCAGAAAAAGGTGATGGTACTGTAGTGGCCATCAGAGTTTACCTTAATATTATCGAGCCACACTAGGGGAAATCTCAAAAGTGCGGTTTATGCAAGACGATTAAAGATGATGATGAACTACAACTCCTGTGATTCTTTATATTAAATAGTCAGAGAATCATGAGAGTTGTAGTTCAGCAATATCTGGAGGGCCAGAGAACCCTGGCTTAAAGGACAGAAGGTTAATACATTTTCTAAAAACAGCCTATATGCATTACGCTTGTCAAGTGATATGATGTTTGGTAAACTTTGTGAAAAACATTAACAATAGAATCTCTAGCCCTACCCCCCATTTTTTTTTTTTAAATCTAGCTTCAGTAAGCAATTTAATAAATATTCGGATGGAATCGTTAGATCCAAAACTTACAGAATACAACCTAGGGAGGATTGTTAATGTTTTTCTGATTGGTATTATTGGTTTTGCGCATGTCTTTATTCCTAGAATTTTTAGGCTCATCGTGATTTGTCCTTGTATGTTGGGTTTTATTCAATTTTTTTCACACTGACATTTGCGTAATCGTTCAGATCTCGATGATATTTTTTATTTTTGTTTATAATGATCGAGTTCTCTAATTTGTTTAAATTGTTTTGGACTTTTTCTGGCAACTGTTCAAAATCTCTGGTTCCTACAAAAGGATCTAATTTAGTTTGTTGCTCTTCGTTGCATAACTATGATATTAATTAATTATAAACAAAAAGAAAAAATATAATTGAGATGAAAAACAATAACAATAGAATCTCTAGCCCCACCTCCCCAAAAAAAGATTTAGAAAATCTAGCTTCAGAAAGCAACCATTTGATAAATATTTTGATGGAATCGTCAGATCCAAAACGTACAGAATACTACCTAGGGAGGATGATAAAAAGAAACATACTAGGGAGAGATGAGAAGGAATACGCAATTTTGACATTCCTCTTAGAAATAGGTACGAGCGCTTGAGGAGTGAGAAAGATGAAGAGATTTTTTTAGGGAGAAAGAAAGCAGAATATGGAACACTGACCAAAAGAGGCAGAAAATCAGAAGAGGAACTAGAGGAGGGAGAATTAAATTGGGAAAAAAAGGAGAAAAAGATAAATGATGTAAGAGTCTTCAGTCTATCTAATAAACCACTATCCCCCACCTATGAAAAAGTTTTAAATAAAGGTTTTAAATTCGCTCCTACCTGCCCAGTTAATAAATTTGAGGCATATGTAGATATTAATAGGTATATTAGAAAATTGTGTTTAAAAAAATATTTTAATAAAAAATTTAGTATGGTTAATGAAAAATTAACCGTACCAGATGAACCTAGTTCTAAAATTATACACACCAAATTTAAGAAAAAAAACACCTTTTACCCAAAATACCTAAAATCAAGTAAGATGAAAGTTTTCGAAAAGGCTTGTTTGGAAGATATATATATATATATAAGATTAAGCCACTTTCAAAATACGAATATAATTTTTTTTTTTTTAAAGAAAAGCAAATTATTGATTACCTTAAAAAAGATAACTCCATTGTTATAAAACCTGCAGATAAGGGAGGGTGTGTGGTCATTTTAGATAAACAATTTTATCTACAAGAAACGTATTGCCAATTACAGGACAAAGAAACATATAAACTACTCTCCAAAAATTCGACAAATGAGATAAAGCTTAAAAGCTTAAATATCAAGAATTTTTAGACATAGGTCTTAAAAATAATGTATTAGACAAATGAGAATATTCCTTTTCATTGTTAGAACATCCCAAAATACCAGTTTTATATGTTTTACCTAAGTTACATAAAGACCCAGTTAACCCCCGCGGGAATGCCCATTGTGTCTGGTATTAATTCAATCCTTTCACCCCTTTCTAAAAATATAGACTCATTTCTACAACGATTAGTTAAAGCGCGCCCGTCATATCTCCAGGATACGATAAGCCTTTTAAACTTATTGAAAGATTTTAAATGGGAAGAAGGTTTTTACTTGGTGACATGTGATGTTACAAGCCTATGTACTGTTATAGAACATTATAAAGGATGCGAAGCAGTGGAATTTTATTTAAAACAGTCTCAGAAGTTTTTAGATGATCAAATTAATTTTATTTTGGAAGGTATTAGGATGATTTTATCTAATAACTATCTAATAACTATTTTTGGTTCTATGGCAATTTTTATTTACAACCAGAGGTAATGCTATGGGGACCAAGCTATGCTATTTTTTTCATGTCCTATTGGGAATGACTATTTATTTACCAAAGAGGAGAGCTTGGGGCGAATTTGGTCCTCTACAGGAGATACATTGACGATATTTTTATGGTTTGGAAAGGATCAGAGGATGATTTTAATACCTTTTTTAATTATTTAAATGACAACAACTGGGGAATTAAACTGACCAAATGTTTTCCCAATAATATAAATTTTTTAGATCTCAATATTTATATTCTTAATAACACCCTCAGAACCCGAACTTTTTTTTTTTGTCAATCTTTCTTTTATTAAGGCATTTGTTAAATGGGATACAGAACAGAGAGAAGGGGATGTAAGTTTGTCATACAGATTGGGATCATGCTAACACAATGCATCATCTCCTATGAGTGACTGCCTCCTTTTATATTATTTAAGATTACTAACAGGTTTAGCGTAATAATAGTAAAGTAGTTAAACATAAGCCAACCATCAAGTGGATTATAACATTTATGTAACTTGAGAAGCAATGCACGTTTTATATAAACCGCAGCTTATCAGCACACCTTATTACAGAACCACAGCTTAACGGCACACCTTTTTGATGTACTACATGAATATATCAGCTGTGTAGCCATTATGTGTGTGGTATAATTTGCTGGGCTAAATATGCATAGGATTGGCTAGTTGCGCTTAAGGTTACAGGTGTGTGGCTTGGGTGTAGTGTGCCATACGTAAGAGTAATATAGTAGCGTAGAGTATGATAAGGTAGAGTAAAGCACTGCCTGTAACTATAGTGCTAGATTATTAGAGCAGTACTGGGGCAGCGTTTATGAGTGCGAGTGATATAGATACACTTTACTAACCGTCATTTCAAGCTATGGCAAAGTGGTTATTCAATTGCCTATTATTTAGATACATGCTAGACTGTGATTCATTAGGGTGTAATTAAACAGGCTTTAATCTAGTAGAGAAGCCGCAGGCTAGGTAAGATCGGTCAGTGTGCACCTGAGGTTTGTCCTAAGTCAGTTTGTTTGCCTGGCAATTCCCTGTGCATGCCATTGTGGGCAGTCCATTCCCTGCTCGGGTGTATCAGTCTCCCTATCCGGCGTGCGGTCAGTCAGGCTGGGCTGCAGATACAGCAACTGGTTGTCAGCATTTCGTAGCGCAGCAAATCCGAGGCTCTGCGGCTCCGGGCTGTAATGGGGGCCTTTGCTCTTGGTCTGTGGGTCTTCTTTCTCCGATTGACTGGGTCTTGTAGTGGTGGTCATCTGATAATCTTGGGGTAAGGAGGGTGAACTCGTGCGGTGGGGGGCTTCTCCCCAGCTCCAGGCTGTATGTGAGGTCGACACCATATGGCCACAGACTCGGGTACTTCTCAAGGCCGGGTTGTTCCCTTTGTGGGCGCTGAGGAAGGTCCTGGTGGTCGTCCGCCGCCGCCAGCGGGTGACCTTCCCGCGGTGTGGTTGGTGTTTTGGAGGATGTCTCCTAGTGACCCCCAGCCCAGATGGGCACTCCGCCCTTCGAGGTAAGACGGCTTTGCCCGGGATCTGCTCCGTCCGCTTTGCGACGTCTGCTAACTCCTCCACCTTGTATTGAGTGGGGGTTCGTTGGGCTTCCCTTCGCTCCAGTCTCTCCCAGAATTGCCGGAGAAGGGTTTCTAGGCGCTCATGTAGGAACCGAGATGGGCAGGCTCAGCCACGTGGTCTGCAGCCGCCATTTTACTAGCGGCGGTTCGCTTGCTTGTTGCATGTCCTATTCTGTTGCTTTCATCCGCAGTCCAGGTCGACTTGTGGTACATGCTGGTTGGGACCGGGATAACCCCCACCGGTCTTGGTGGGTCGGGAGAGCTCCCTGCCCTGCTCGGTGTAGGCCCCAGGCCTCTGTTCTGGGAGCTCTGTGGGTGCTTGAGCTTGTGAGGTGTCCCCCGGTTCCCAAGTCTCCATGGTGCCCGGTGAGGTAAGTAGGGGTTCAGGGTTGGGTGTTTTTAATGAAAATCGGGTCCAGGCTCAGGAGCTCATGGAAAGCATGTCTGCACAGCTCCCCGGTCAGGCTCCGCCCCCCCCCAAACTTTTTTTTAAACGAGTAGGTGTTAACAGCTTTATAGAAAAAGACAGCTGTCATCATCAACCCTGGTTGTAAAATGTCCCCAAGGGTCAATTTCTGAGACGAAACTGCTCCGATAAAGATTTTATTATTCAATCTAATGTTCTTAGAAAGCTATTTGAGGATAAAGGTTACAATAGCAATAAGTTGGGGGAAGAAATCAAAATTACCCAAGATTTAGATAGATTACAACTACTAAAATATAAGGAGAAAAAGAAGGAGAATTATGAAAATAAACAAATTCCTTTTATTTATTTATTTTAAAATTCTTTATTTTTATTGTGCTTTGAAAGAAAACATGCAGGCTCGTGGTGCCCCAACAGCAGTCCATGAGCTTATATTCAGGTTTAACAGTTGGTGCATTAAAGAGAAACTCCAGTGCCAGGAAAACGATCTGTTTTCCTAGCACTGGAGGGTCCCTCTCCCTCCCACCCCCCAATCCCCAGTTACTGAAGGGGTGAAAACCCCTTCAGTCACTTACCTGTGGCAGCGGCGATGTCCCTCGCCGCTGTCTCCTCCTCCGCGCCGCTCCTCCTACTGGCTCCGTCGGCCAGCGGGCGAGACTGATCCCGCCCACCGGCCGAGGAGACCTAATGCGCATGCGCGGCAATTCCGCGCATGCGCATTAGGTCTCCCCATAGGAAAGCATTGAAAACTATTTTCAATGCTTTCCTATGGGGATTTGAGCGACGCTGGAGGTCCTCACACAGCGTGAGGACGTCCAGCGACGCTCTAGCACAGGTTTCCTGTGCTATGGACCAGGAAGAGACCTCTAGTGGCTGTCTAGTAGACAGCCACTAGAGGTGGAGTTAACCCTGCAAGGTAATTATTGCAGTTTTTAAAAAAACTGCAATAATTACACTTACAGGGTTAGGAGTAGTGGGAGTTGGCACCCAGACCACTCCAATGAGCAGAAGTGGTCTGGGTGCCTGGAGTGTCCCTTTAAGATTAATGGCACATTTTTATATACGTTAGAGCAGTGTTTCCCAACCCAGTCCTCAAGGCACACCTACCATTCCCGGATTTAGGGATTACCCAGTTGTGTCTAAGGTGTTTTTAGAAAAAAAAGAAAAAACACCTTAGACAAAACTGGGTAATCCTTAAATCCTGGACTGGTAGGTGTGCCTTGCGGACTGGGTTGGGAAACACTGCGTTAGAGTAATGCTAAGTGAATCTGTAGATTAGACATTGCGAGTGGCATTAGCAAAAGATGTATTTACAAGAGAGAACTAGACAGGACTGACATAGGTTAATAACATGAGTCTAACATCTTCATAGCAGGCTGATGTGTCTACCTATATATCCAGGTATTATGCTTACTAATAGCTTGGCCGAGGGTTGAACGCCAAGTTAAATTAAAATGCTGGTCCCCAGCGTTAATAGGAGAGTGGGCCTAGGGGGTCATTGAGCGGCAGTGGGGTTGGCTTTGCACACAGTGTGTATTTACGGCTATGAGGCGGATGTAGAGCAGAACGGTGAAAACAATATATAAATTCCTTTTATTTTTTAACTATGGTGTCTGAAAAAAATGATTAATCGTAATTGGCATATTTTAAAACAAGAATATGAATTTGATGATTTTACCGGTTCCAAACCCAAATTTATTTTCATGGAGCCAAGGATTTGAAACAAATTAACGAACATATTAGAAATATAAAGTAGGGCTTTGAACTCCACATTGTGTCCAAACATTTTTTAGAACATCATCATTCTAACCCTATTGAATTAGAATTCATGGGCATAGATAGAATACAAAATCACTGGAGGGGAGGTGATGGCGCCAACAGTCTTGACAGACAAGAATTGAAATGGATTTTTGAACTGCAGACACTTTGCCCTAAAGGACTTAATATCGATGATGAAATCAGCACTCTTCTATGACTTTGTGCTCAATATATACCACTTTGTTAGAAGTCACGTATGCACTTTATTGTTAGTTCCTATTCAAGTCAACGTTGCCTTTGTTAATCCCTTGTATATTTTAATATTTCATATATTTTTAGTTTGCGTTTATTTTGCACCTTTTAAATTATGTGCCCATAGCTATTATAAGGTGTACATATGCATTTGCACTAAGTATATAAACTGCCTTTGTTATATTTCACTTATTAGTATGTGTGTCTCTATTTAGTAACGGTTATTTTTATATATTTTCAATAACCATCTGTTTTTTGCCCTTACCTATTCTACTAACCAATATTGCGCCCCATGGACTTGTTTAGCTATACTCCCACCCCTCTGTGGGAGGGAACTGTGTCAAAGAAGAAAGTCACCCATGCCATTATAGTAAAACCAGAAACGGATGTGCCGCCAATCGACCGGAAATGGAAGTGCCGCCATCTTGGATTCTCCATGTTCCTGGCGCATACAATATCCAGCAGCAGCACTTTGACGCTCATTCTAGGGCGGGAACTTTTATATTTGGGAGGCTTGAGATTGGAAGGGTACTTACAGCATGTGTTATTTTTTTCACCATTTTTATATCTGGAAACCGGAAACAACACCCGGAAATACCAAATATGGACATTATACTTACACACCTGCTATTAAGTTGTAAATAAATAGTATGTCTTTACCTTTGTTGATAGATGCACCTGAGTAAGACCTGTCATGGGTCGAAACGCGTAGTGCTTTATATTTTATCACTACTGTTTGTTGTGTTCTAAATAAAGTGTATTTTATATTTATTTGGTTCCAGATATTTAAATTCTGATCCTGTATCTAGATGGAACACACTAAGGAAATCAGATATACTACATCAACCTAGAGTGCTGAAAATACCAACACAATCCAGAGCCAACCTTGAGGGCTCTCTAATTCATGAGTGTCATATATATATTTTTTATGCGGATACCACGTTATACAGTCTTTGCTATGTTGCTTTTATGTTTCTTTTAATAGATTTCTTCAAGCCTACCCATCTTGCTGTGATTTGCAATAAGCATTTGTGCGCTATCACTTTATTCTATTCTTAAAGAAAAAATACTAACCAGGACCAACGGTCCTTTTGTGATGTCAGGTAATACAACTCTAACCTATTCGAGATTAATTGAGACAAGACACTGAGCATTCTTCAATCATAGGGTTGAATTATAAATCCATCAAAAGCCATCAGTTTCCCCCCAACAACTTGTTTTTTTAAGGAGCTATGTTCAATACCAAAGAAGGGACAGTCCAACTACCACAAGAAAACGTTTCCAACCCACTTTACCCTGCCCACTAGTGTCCCACACCACAGGATGCTGACTGGCAGGGAGCAGGTAGTCTGAAGTTGTGTATAAGTTTTGCAAAGTTCTTTAGCAAAACAATTCCAAGCAGTGTTTTCATACTGCAGCCAGAGCTGTTCTTCAAAAAAATCTCTGCAAAGTACGGTTGCTGAATGTTTAGCAGAGCTCTAAAGTAATAATTAGTGTTGATCACACCCACCAAATTAGGTTTTGAACCCTGGTGTATTGCATCTGGTAAATGTCCTGACTAACATAGAGCATTAAAGGACCACTTTAGTCACCCAGACCACTTCAGCACAATGAGAAACAGCTATGTTTACATTGCAGGGTTAATCCAGCCTCTTGTGGCTGTCTACCTGACAGGTGCTAGAGGCGCTTCTGCGACGCTGAATGCGAAAATCACATTCAGTGTGCAGAACGTCCAGAGGAAAGCATTGAGAAATGCTTTCCTATGGGCATTTGTAATGTGCGCGCGCGGCTCTGGCCGCGCATGTGCATTCGGCTTGAGTCGGGAGCTGACGGAGTGGGAGGAGAGGTCACCAGCGCGAGGGAGCCCGGCGCTGGATTAAAGTAAGTAGCTGAAGGGGTTTTAACTTCTTCAGCCCAGCGGGAGGGAGGCCCTGAGGGTGGGGGGGACCTAAGGGTTATATAGTGTCAGGAAAACGAGTTTGTTTTCCTGACACTATAGTGATCCTTTAATACAGGGTTTTCAACCCAGTCCTCAGGACCCCCTACCAGTCCAGGAATTGGGGATTACCTGGGTGTGTCTAAGGTGTTTAGAAAAAGGGAAAAAAGAACACCTTAGACTCTAAGGTGTTTTTTTTTTCTTTTTCTAAACACCTTAGACACACCCAGATAATCCCTAAACCCTGGACTGGTAGGTGGTCCTTGAGGACAAGGTTGAGAACCCCTGCTTTAATGCTCTGGTGGTATTATGCTGTCTGGGCATTAAGCCACGGTCATCCCCTTAGTGGGGCAAACAAGTAATGGGTTAAGCTCTCACACATTTTAGACATATTCACTCTTTTGGGCATTACCAGCACTGCAAATCACATTACTAGCACCACAAATCTGCCCAGTCCTAAATTCATACCTCACAAAGTTGGGATTTATGAAGTAGTACCAGAAAACAGTACAGTTGCTTGCCTGGCAGTTAAAGGATCACTATAGGGTCAGGAGCACAAACATATTCCTGACCCTATAGTGTTTAACCCACCATTTGGTGGCTTGCCCCCCTATAAAAGTTTAAAACCTTAATTCCAGCGCTGCATGGGTCTGCCAGTGATGGCCCCGCCCCCTTTGTGACATCAAAAAGGCCAATTTTTAGCCAATCCAATGCTTTCCCACAGGGAAAGCATTGGATTGGCTAAAATCGGCACAGGGCGGGGCCAAATGCCGTTGGCCAATCAGGACCTCCTCATAGAGATGCATTGAATCAATGCAGAGCAAAAAAAACAGGGCGCAAGAGTATTCTGAGAACGGGCAGCAGCTGAAATAGCCTGCCCTTCGGTGGGTCCCCGCTCAGATCTCAAGCTGGTTTTAGCTCATCTTGTGCCATTACAGAGAGAACATCTCTGAAACATATCAGACTGGTCTCACCCATACGAGCAGTCCCGATCCGAAATGACAACAAGTTCCCTCTGCACAAGAGATACAGCAACCCCAGACGATTGTTTCAGCCTTGTTAGGCCTCATCAGTGAGGCATAGCTGATATATCTCTAGGCACCGTGAGCAAGGGGTCCACGACCATTAAGCTGTAGTTGTTCTGGTGACTATAGTGTCCCTTTAAATAAAGCAGGGCTTTACGACACCCCTACGTTTCCATGTTTGCTTCAATTTTTCATGTAGTGGAGCAGGGCCACCGTTGTCATTTCTGGAATTCAGGAATAGAGAACAAAGTTGTATAAGTAACATTAAGTGCAAGCGAATAAGTATTTATTGAGTGGTTTAGATTATACGGTTCTCTAATGATCAGAAAGATGAGCTCTGATACTTAAGTGGCAGACCCTTAGGAGGATTCTGTTATTTCTTGGTCACTTGCCTGCAATGCATAAATATTAACTGGTCAGCACGCAGAGAAAATGATCAGTCTTCAATCATATAGTAGAAAGAACTACATACACTGAAACAATGAATAAATTGCACCTCCTTTTAAATTAAAGGCCATAAAATGAGGAAGTTTGGTTATAATTGCCAGTAGGAAGAGTAAAATATAAAAAAAAATCAGAGGATAATTTGAAATATCTTCAAATATGTATTGGCCCCATAATATATTCTAAATTGTTACACAGATATCCTGCTGGTTCACCTCGAAAGCGTTCACACTTCAGTGAAGAAAGCTTTTCATTGGGGTTTTACATACTCTCATATGTTTTATGTAGCCCCTAGTGGTTGTGAAGGTGTCAGAGCAGCCAAGCTCTATAGTGGTAGCCACTTAAAAAACATTGGATTTGTAGGGTATATAGGTATTTCAGTTTCTCCGATTCATATAGACTGTAAGCTCGTTTGAGCAGGGTCCTCTTCAACCTATTGTTTCTGTAAGTTTTCCTGATATTGTCCTATTTATAGTTAAATTCCCCCTCTCATAATATTGTAAAGTGCTACGGAATATGTTGGCGCTACATAAATGGCAATAGTAATAATCTAAAATGACAAATACCTACAACCCAATCTCTTCCTTCAACCTTATTCCAGAGTGGTCATTCTAAACTCTGGTATTTTAAATTATTAAAGGAACACACCAATGTTAGCAATTAATATATTGATATTTAATGTAGTAATTTAATTAGATTTATTTTAGAAAACAATACCATACAACCCCTTAATTTGAATGTCCTCTAATTCACCAACAAGACATTCTAATCCACAGCTCTGCATCTAGGAGATCATCACTGGTGATGATCTCTGGGACAATGCTTCTTATAGAGAAGCATTGAGACAAAGTGCTGAACCACAATCAACACCTACTTACCAACCGTTCCTCTCTGACAATTTGACATGTTGGGGGTTATGTCTATGTGATCAATGCTTCTTCTAAGATTTTTTGTTTTGAAAGGGTTTGGAGTGCATACATGACGACATAAAATGCACAGAGCTGTGCTGTTTAAGTTGCATTTATTTTTGTGTTTTTGCATTTACACCAAACTTGCCCCAATCTGCTTAAGACTGTCTCCTTTAGCTTTTATTTTTTTTGTAAAGTCACTTTTTTTTTTTTTTAAATTCTTTA
Organism: Pelobates fuscus; assembly: GCF_036172605.1. NCBI lineage: Eukaryota > Metazoa > Chordata > Amphibia > Anura > Pelobatidae > Pelobates > Pelobates fuscus. The sequence goes on from NC_086320.1 coordinate 297,629,861, forward strand.
TTTTTGAAGGTGCAGTGAAGATAACAAGTTACATTGCTGTCAATGGGTGTTACATTATTTGGTAATCGTGCACGATTTGGCGACAGATTCAAGTTTCGTTGCACCTTTTTTTTTTAAATGATTACAAGAGTAGGTATAGTCAAGTGTAGCAAAGAAGGGTAACAGTAAAACTGTACCTATTGTTTAAAACAAGTTAACATGAGTTGAAACCTTAATAGTTTGGTGGTCGTAGATTGTTACAAGAGATAACTATATGCTAAGGAACATGTCGTGTGGCAAGCAGTTAATTGTTAGGCCGGCTTTTCCAGCTTAAAATAGTTATGCTAGAGTGATAGATCACGCTAAGAGCAGTTATATGCTAGGCAAACAGATCCTGATGTACACAGTTATATGCTAGGCAGATACGTCCTGATATAAACAGTTATATGCTAGGCAGACATGTCTTGATGTACACAGTTATATGCTAGGCAGACATGTCTTGATGTACACAGTTATATGCTAGGCAGACACATCCTGGTATAAACAGTTATATGCTAGGCAGATATATCCTGGTGAGAACAGTTACATGGAGAAAACAGTCATATGCTAGGCAGGCATAACATGTTAAAAGCAGTCATATTTTAGGCAGAACTAATGTGCCGGGGTCTCTTATATGTAAGGCATACATGTCATGCTGAAGACAGCCACATGTTAGGTTACTCTGGCAAACTAAGGGAACTGAGCCTACCCAGGCGCCAAAAATTTTGTTAATTGAGTGAGCCCCGCTACAGCCCGGCAGAGTGATTGTCAAGTTGAACTAGGACATAGATTTAAAGAAGAGTATGATGATGGCCTGTGAGTTGTTAGATACAGGTCAGACTAGCTGGGAGGAGTTAGCAAGATCTGCTTTCAATGGACCCCGAGCTAAAGCACATACAGGTTTATGGGAGACCCTTATCCAATTGGGGTGAAATGCTAAACAGTGAACCTTAGCTATTTGAGTACATTATGTTCCGTGTAGTCAGGCTATCCTCCGCCAGGTCATCTGTGCAAGAGTTCTGTGGTCGGAACGATGGTTAGCCAGGGTTGTAAGAGTCAAGCGTGTGGGATAAAGTAAAACAATGGTAAACTGTGAGGCAGAAAATATAAGTGCGTGGCCTGTATAAAGTCTTGAACCGGGTGGAGGCAGTCCTCTCAGCCCACGCCAGTTGTAAGCAGGTTGGATGCGTGCATGTGTATCCTGGGTATATGCTCACTGAGGGCTGACAGCGTCTCTCGGGTTGCTGAGTTTTGGGGGCTGCATCTCTCGCCCATTTGGTCTCGGGCCTGCTTAGGGACCATTTTCGTTGAGCCTCTAGCCTTAGTACCTGGGGAGTCTGAGTCCCGTCCGCCGTGTGGGCGGTGGAGGATCCTGGTGCTTGGTTGCCGCCTGCGGCGGGCTATTCTCCGTCTATGCTGTGTGCGCTGCGGGTTGGGTGCTCCTGAGGCCCCTGTTCTGTACGAGTGGGGCTTGGGTTTGACGGCGTGCCGGGTGCGTTTTGCGCCGCTTTGTGGGCCTTTCATGCTTTTATCTGCGCCCCTCTGGACTCCTCTTTGCAGCTCTAGCTGCGCGCTGGTAACTGTCGCCCGTTTTTCTAGCTTGGCCCAGAATCGGGCAAACAAGTCGTCCAGGCGTTGGAGCATCCCCTCCGTGGAGTACGGTGAGGTGAGTGAGTTGCCCTTGTCCGCCATTTTAGATGCCCATGTATCTTGTGGTTGTTGGTTGCTTGTGGCAGGCCCCGGTTGCCCGGTTGTGTCCCGCTTGACAGGGAGGACCGGGATAACCCCCACCGGTCCATAGGGGGGGGATAGCTGTAGTCGCTTGTCACCGCCAGTTGGGGCCGTAGGAGAGCGGCCGTCTCCCCTCGGTCCGATTGCTGGTAGGCCGCAAAGCCTCAAGGTGTATTTGCCAGTGGAGGAGAGTCCTGCAAGAGGTATCCCCGGAACCGCCGGCATGTCAGGAACAAGGTTTGATGTAGCCTTGCGGCCCGGTAAGCAAGTGGCTTGAGTATTCGTCGAGTTTAAAGCGCTGGCCACGGGAGCTCATGCAGCACACGTCTGTGTAGCTCAGCTGCCAGGCTCCGCCCCCTAAAGTCACTTTTTATTATTGTCTGTCAACAAAATGAATAAGCCTCACGTCCATGGATTAAATTTGTCGGTCATCCCAACCCCTACGAGTCGGGGGGAGGGCCAACCTCCACGTCTGCTCCAGTGGAGCTGGTGTTGGGCCTGTCATGTGGGGATCAGGTCCGTCTCGGGTGTCCTGTTTTCCGCTTAGCCCCCAAGGTCATGCCAGCATCAGGTAGCTATGTGGGCGTTGGGGTAGCCGTTAGGTAAGGGCTCTGCCTGGCGAAGCTAGGTGTATGCTTTGTATGCTAGTGGGGTCCTCAGCTGTAGTCCCCCGTGGGAGGCCTCGAGATTTGAGGTAGGGTCGTGGGAGCATGAATGCGCTTGGGTATATATCACGATGGTCGCGTTAGGGTTCCCTGTGTGTCTCCTAGGGTACGGTAGTCTAATGCCAGTCTACGACGTCACTGCTAACCCCGGGTAGCCCCCATGTACATTGAGTGGTTGCCCCTTGATTCGGGGGTCATGTATGCATCCGCCAAGTTGGTGGCTAGAAATAGAGTCCCCAAATCCCCGCCCCGGGGTCTTAGTGTGTCCCTGTTGTTTATTATTTGGATCCTGTGTGATTCCTCATGTGATATGGGTTTGTACCCCCCTGGGTCCCCTGTACGCCTCCATCAGTAGGTCTGCGGGGGTTTTAGGGTGCGACCCGAGGAGCCGCGCCAGGCGATTCTGGGCGTCCCAACACCTCCCCACCAACATTCTGACCCCTGTCTGGGTGATAAATAAGACCTAAGAGCAGTAGAGATACCATGGCCCCCATTGCTCTACGTGTTTTTCCTGTCTCCCCATCAGGCTGGCTATCTTCAACCTTAAGTCGCCATTGTCGGTCGGGTTCGTGTTTTCCAGAGTAACGGTATCAGGGCCTTAGCTGCATTTAGCAGGTGTCTAAGAATCGACCTCTTGTACGCCGATAGTGTGCCTTCTGTGTGGTGTAATAGGGCTAGGTCTGCTGTTAAGGTCGCGGGTTCCCTCAGTATATCGCGTATCTCCGCTTCAAGTTCTTTCCAAAATGGTTGAATCTCGTCACAGTCCCACCAGATGTGTTTGATGGTTCCCACTCCATTTTCGCACCTCCAGCAAGTGTCCGGTATATTTGGGTTAATTCGATGTAGGAGGGACGGCGTGCGGTACCAGTGGGACAGTAGCTTATAGTTCATTTCCTGGTAGTTGGTGATGAACTCTTATGCTGGCGTAGTAAGATTTGTTCCCATTGACCTTCCGTGAATGTGGCGTCCAGGAGTTCTTCTCACTGCCTCTTAAATAGGTTGTTTGTGTCTTTGTCGCCCGTCACCAGTTTCTGGTATATGATCGAGACTGAGCCATCCGATTCAGGCGTCAGGAAGCAGAGTCGCTCAAACCAGGTCAGGTCCCTGTGCAGTTTGTCCTTGTTCGGAAGATTGTGGTAAAAGTGCTTAAGTTGCGCATAATGGAATTGGTGTAGGAGGGTAATTCGTTCGTCCGACAGGTCTCGTATGGTCTTCAGTCCAGTTCCAGTTAGCGCCAAATGTAGCGGGATGTAGCCTCCGTGGGCCTCCAATGGCCACGCTGATGGTGAGAGGTTATCTCCTATGTTCGAGTTGTGGGTGATGGGGATCAGCGGGCTGGGAGAGGGGGAGATGTAGGATGCCTTCCTCAGTCTGGTCCATGGTTTGAGCATGTGAGTGATGGGGGAATCGTCCCCTACTAGGTTCGTGGCGTTGTTTCCATCGTGCCAGATGTATTGGTGCAGCTGGTTTCGGGTGAGGTCTTTGCATAGTGCGGTCCACCGTTTCTGAGGGGTGACTACATGGAGTTCCCTAATGCGCTGTAGCACCGTAGCCTGGTGGTATTTGTAAAAATCGGGTAGGGCGAGTCCCCCCCATGCCTTGGGAAGACTCAGCTTACCGTGTGCTATCCTGGCCCTATCTCCTTTCCATATATATTTAAGGACCGCCGTCCGGAGTGTTTTGAAGAAGTTTTGGGGTACGAGGCAAGGGAGCGTGTGGAAGACATAGAGTATCCTGGGGAGGATATTCATCTTCACCACTGCGATTCGCCCTTGCCAGGAGATGTGGTTGTAGTTCCATCTCCCGAGGTCCTCTAAGACTGTGGACAAAAGGGGTGACTACATGGAGGGGTGACTACAGGCGTGTAGTTGTACGCGTAGAGATCCTTCGTAGCAGGGGTAACCTGGAGCCCCAGGTATTGCATGCTGTCCGTGCACCAGTGGAACGGGAATCGCCGTCTCAGTTGCCCACACTCCTCCTCCGGCACCGTCACGTTTAGTATCTCGCACTTGGGCATGTTAAGTTTGAGCCCTGATAGCTTACCATATGTCTGAAATTCCATTAGAAGGTGGGGGATTGACTCCAGGGGTTCAGCCAGGAAAAACAACATGTCGTCTGCATATGCAGCGACCTTGTGTTCCTGCGTTCCACCGCTAAGGCCAAGTATCCTGGGGTTCTTCCGTATTCTATCCAGGAGCGGTTCCAAGGTGAGTGCAAAGAGAAGTGGTGAAAGTGGGCAGCCTTGCCTGGTCCCGTTCTTTATGTTGAAGCTCTCTGTGAGTGCCCCGTTTACTCGGACTTTAGCATTCGGTTGGTGGTAGAGTGTCTCGATCCAGTGTCGCATTTGGTCACCGATGCCCGTCTTCCGTAGCGTTTCCATCATAAATCGCCAATCCACTCTATCAAATGCTTTTTCTGCATCCGTAGATAGCAGAAGTAGCTTCTTCCAAAGGTGTTTCGCTGCGTGTTGGATCACAAAAAGCCTAAGGGTGCTATCCCTGGCCTCCCTGCCCGGAATGAATCCCGTTTGGTCCGGGTGGATCAGTTGCGGCATGTACGGCCGTAGACGAGAAGGATAGGATCTTCGAAAAGAGCTTGATGTCCGTGTTGAAAAGCGAGATCGGGCGGTAGTTACCAACCTGTTCCGGGTTTTTACCCGGTTTCGGGATCACCGTGATCGTCGCCGCCAGGGACTCTTTGTGAAAGGATGCACCTTCCCGTAGGCTGTTCAGTGCGTTAACTAGCCTTGGTACCAATTCCTCACCGAACTTATTGTAGTACTCCACCGGGAAGCCGTCCGGGCCTGGTGCTTTACCATTTTTAGCTACTTTGAGGGCGAGTTTGACCTCTTCTTCCATCACTGGTGCGTCGAGTGTTTCTGCTTCCTCAGGGGTGAGTGCATCAGGGTTGAAGTCCCGTAGGTAGTCTATCATGTCTCTTTGTTTTCGTGATGTCTGCTAGAGCGTTGAGTCGTCCATGTTATAGAGGTTGGTGTAGAAGACCTTGAATTCCTCTGCGATGGCCTCGGGGAATTGTGTCAGTGCGCCCTGTCTGGTGCGCAGGGTATGTACCTGAGCTCTGTTTTGCGGACACCGCAACATTTGGGCCAGCAGTTTCCTGCCTTTGTTTGCATGTCTATAGAAGAAGACTTTTGAGCGTTATAGTTGTCTCGCATATTTGTGTTCTATGATGTCAGTCAGTTGTCTCCTTTTTGCGACGAGATCCTTAAACGTTTGATCTCGTTGAGATCTTTTATGTCTCTGTTCCAAGGCCGCTATCTGTTGGGTGAGGTCACGTAGCTGTTGTCCTGCGTCCCTTTTCTTTTGCACTGCTATCCGAATTAGGTGGCCCCTGAGGACGCTTTTGTGCGCTTCCCACACCGTCATGCCTGACAGTTCCTCCGTCGCGTTCTCCTCAAAGTATTGACGGATGTGCTCCGCAATTTGCGTTCTCGTCGGTTCCTCTAAGAGCAAGGCCTCCATGTCCTTTTTGTCGGGCGATACAGGGGCAACTCCAGCTCCACTTTCACCGCACTATGGTCTGACCAGGGTGTAGTTTGGATGTCAGCTGTCCTGAGGTAGGCAAGTCCCTCCTGTTGTACGCAGATGTAGTCGATCCTGGAGTACTGGTGGTGTAGTGTGGAGTAGTACTTGAAGTCCCGTTCCACTGGGTGTAGTGCACGCCACGCATCTATGAGCCGAAGGTCCCTGAGGGCCTTCAGGATGGTCCTAATTGTCGAGCTTGGCACACTACTCCGCCCCATGGATGTGTCGGTCAGGGGGTCTAGCGGGACATTGAAGTCCCCACCCAGGATCAGGACTCCCTCCACAAATTTGGCTAGTTTCAGCAGTGTTCTGCGGATGAAGCTAGCTTGTCCCGAGTTCGGGGCGTAGATGTTCGCGATCGTATACGTTTTCCCAGCTATTTCTCCTTTTATGAATAGGAATCTGCCGTCAGTATCAGCTAACTGGTCGGAGGCCGCAAATTGGAGATCGGCTGCGATCAGTATAGCAGTACCTGCCTTCTTCAGTGAGGGGTGGTTGCTGTAGAAATTGTGCAGGTAATATTTGTTCCTAAGTAGGGAGTTCGCTGCTAACCGTAGGTGGGTTTCTTGTAAGAGCGCAACTGAGACGTGTTGTCTCTTGAGGTCTCTTAGGAGATGGGATCTCTTTTCCGGGGCATTGAGCCCCCTGCAGTTCTGCGTGAGTACGGTTAAGGGCGTTGGGGAGTAGGCCATCGTAGGAAGGGGGTATATGCGGAGGGAAGTAGCGGCCGCCTGGGGACCCAGGAGGGGGTGGAGTAAAGGTGTGTGTTGTCCCTCCCACAGGAGCTAATATGCGCCTCGTGTCGGTGTCCTGATGTGTGTTAATGTATGAAGGTAGACACCCCAACGTTCAACGTATGGGGTTGTTGCTGCCTAGTTCAGGCAGAGTCCCGTGTAACTGGGCGGGTGGCCAACGCCGTACCACTACACGGTGAGTACCGGAGCGGCAGCAAGCGTGGTTCCCCCAGTAGTCCTGGTATACTCGGGTCAAGGTCGGGTCATGGCTCTCGCCTAGTGGTGTCGGTCAAATGTGTGTATCCCTTATGGGTTTGGGTCGGGCTCCTGTTCCGCTAAGCATGTGTCAGTAGTTGTGCACAGAGCAGTCGGGTCAAGCGCTAATGCGTACTCTCCATCTGGGGCCTGATTCGTCAGTCAGGTATATGTCGCACCAATGTGGTCCCCCCGTTTCCTGCAGTCCGGAGCGCTCGTCGTGATAGCCTGTAGGGTCATCTATATACACATGTAAAGCAGTGAGCGGGTGGTCCGGGAAGAGAAGGGAGGCGGGAGAGAGAGAAGGGGGCAGCAAGGTCCAACCATCTACATCATTACATAGCAAGCAACAAAAACATATGAACCATATCACGTAAACATATATAGCCCGCTCCCCCCCCCCCGCAACCACCCACCCAGCCCAGGTAAACACATCTAGCAATGCGTCAAGTGAGAAAGACTACAGGTACACAGGGCATGCTATAACATCCAGCGTGGTCAACCAGATAGTTCAGCAGGATCAGGCCAACTAGTGGCATATTAGTCCCTACTGCGGTGTATCCCCTCCCACCCCGACAGGTGCTCCCACCCAATATTGTCGTGACCCCCACCCAACCCAAGCATAGGACTGTCAGCGCGTGGGGCCCACCATTATTCTTCTGCCGGTTTCAATACTGGTGTGGGTAGGGTTCGTGGGAAACACCCCCTCCTGTGGCTTAGTGCACAGTCGCCATGTGGAATCTCACAATCCCCCCCACCCCCAAAGGGCCACGTGGCAGAATAATGCTCATCAGTGTCACCCATGTCGGTGGTTTTTCATCTAGCTCGTGTTCTGATTCATGCCAGGTACATATAAATCATGGTTGCAACTATTGGTGGGCTGTGTGCTTCTAGCAAAAGTCATGCCCCATGGTGGGTTAGGTCCCGGGAGGGACGAGTGTATGCCAAAAATAAAAAGCTAACAGTCAGTATACGACCCAATATGGGGGGTGGAAAGTACTTATCTGTATCTGCACGGGGTGTGATGTCTTTGTCACTTGTTCAGATGTGGCAACGTCTCCGGACCACCGGGCAGGGGAAGCGTCACATTGGTCTAACGGATCAGCTTGGTTGTTACTCAGCATGCTGGGCCGGGTTGCGCGGCCTGTGTGCTGGGGGTCTGCGCGGCGAGTCCTCTCTGCGCCTTCTAGCGGCTCTCTGAGCGACGGGGCCTGACCGTTGTTCAAGGGGCCCCAGGATCCAATCAGCAACTTCAGTAGGCGGTAGGCCTAGCTTTCACAGGAACAGTGGGACCTCATCCGGCCACCTCACGGGTACCCATTCATTTTCGTGGCGGGCTAGCAGGCTAAAGGGGAACCCCCATTTGTACGGTATATTTCTGCTTCTGAGCAGTTGCGTTATGGGTCTTAGAGCTCTGCGGGCTTCCAGTGTGAGGGGTGAGAGGTCTTGGTACAGGGCGACTTCGGCTCCTTGAAACAGCCAGGTTTGCCAGGTTTGTCTGGCCTTTGACATAAGGTCTTTCACCTTAAATTTGTGTAGGCAGCAGATAATATCTCTGGGCGAGTTGTCAGCGTTGCGGGGCCGGAGCGCTCTGTGTGCCCTGTCAAATTTGATGGTAGGCGGTGCGTCAGGGCCCCAAATCTCTGTGAATAGTGCCGTGAGAGTGGCTTCCACATTTTCTTCATTATGTGGTTCAGGGAGGTTGCGTATTCTAATGTTAGACCTACGGCCTCTGTTATCTAGGTCTTCTGCCTGCCTTCTAAGATGTAAGAGAATAGTACCTTGTCGGCTTATAACCAGGTTGTTAGCTTCGATGCGGCCCGACATTGATTGTTCTGCTGCTTCCAAAGCCTGTATACGAGTGCCTTGCGCTGCAATGTCATTCCCCAGCGTTGCGACTTCAGCACGGATTGCCTCATGCAGGGTATCAGATGTGGCCTTCAGGTCAGCTTTAGTGACCATGTTAGTAGTCAGGGCTCTTATGTCTGCCGTGATGTCTGCTAGTGATAGGGCCTGTGGCTCTCCCTCTGGCAGGGTGGTCGGCCCGTCTGCCATCTTGGGGCCCTGTTCGGCGTGCGGAGATATCTGTCCAGCGATCCGCTCTGCGGGGCGGACAACTGCCCCCTGGGTGTCTGTGGGCGTTTAGTGCGCCCCATTTAGAGAGCCTGTGCTGCGGGATGTGCCCTGATTATCGCAGCGCGGATCAGAGCTCCGGAATCAAGCGGCCGGCGCCATAGCGTTCAAGCCACGCCCCTCTCCTTTAGCTTTTAAATCCATAACTGAATGCATCTTTTAAAGAAAACTTGTCCCAGCAGAAAAAATGCTGTTTGTGAAGAAAGGACATTTCATTTAAATATATCTCAAAGGAACACTCCATAAAAATAGATAAATAAGTATATATATATCCCTAAAGAAAACATTTATGTAATATGATTTGCATGTTTTCTGTGAGATTATATAAAATCTTATACTGCAATAGCTTCAGCTATAGAGTCGAGAGACTTCCTGGCACTCCTGCATTGCAATCCCCACACATTGACCACTACTGGAGAGATTTTTAAGCCGGACTGTAAATTTCAGAATTCAAGGTTTAACCTCTGTCTGGACAACAAATGTTTATTTCGAAAATTAAATCAGAGTAATACAACACAGATATAAGATGATACTATTCAGATTTTCCGACTACCCTCTACTGTAACAATTGAAAAACACTGAAAACTAGTTAACAAGGGAAATATTAGCTACCTGAATGGTTGTTGACTAACCCTTGGAATGGTAGACTTGCAGGGAAATATTGCAACTTTTAAACAGAAGCGCCCATGTGTTGTTACAAGTCACTACTCTAACCCAGATGTATCAGATACCCGCAACTCTCCATTGTTTCACTTTTCTGTTATGGAGTCCTGCAAGACTCACTTTGTTTTCCCTTGAACAGCCGTTTACATTAATAACATGACAAGAATCGAATAAAAAGATATTTACAAAAAAAACAAATAAATTAAGTTGTTTTCTTAAGGGGATACACATAACCTGCCCACTATTTTAATGGGCAGATCATGTTATACAATTCTGCACTGCATGGTGGGTGATATAATCTGTGCATTATTATACATTCAGTGTTGTAGCCTGCAATCTCAACCTTGGTCTGCTTGATATTAGACCCTGTTCTGGTCCTTCATTATTTACTGCTAACTGCAGGCTTGGTAAGATAGTTTGGCTCTCTCTAATGCAGTTAGCACAGTTGCACCGGAATTCCTTGATTTGGAGAGGTTTTAGCTTTGCAAAGCAAGAGAAGTAAAATGTGATAAACTGATGGATTAAAATGTTCTTTTCTGCTTTACAAACAGATCACTGGACGCCATTAAAGTTAAAACACAAAATATGCACTATTTTTCCTTTTGTGTTTTAACTTTTCTTATCAAACTTGTAACTTTTATTTAAAAATGAAACAAAATCTAGTAAATCAACTTAAAACACACACACAAAACGCAAAACCTTTTTATTGCTCATTTTAATATTATTAATATTTTAACAATGATTAACAGTTTGCAAAAAACAAAAGAAAAAAAAACAAAAAAAACCAAGAAACAAAAACGTAATCCTTAATGAGAACTTACTGAAAGAGCCAGACTTTTCCAGCCCATTTCATGTTCTCATTCAGCCATTTTAGACACTGCTTGTGGTCCAGGATGTATACCTGCTCATTGCAGTTATTGACAGTCATATGCCTTATGTGAAGTTTTGGATCAGATAGCCTGCATGCCTGAATCAACAGCTCTGTAGCCGCACGATAACTGTCTTTATGATGCATCTTATCATTAACCTCGCTCCTGCAACAATCAAAAGCATTTTTTTTATTATAATATATATATATATATATCATTGATATAGCTAGGCAATGTATATAAAAAAAATTATAGACACTCCTTAATGGAACTATATTCATAAAATGTCAGCATTATCGCAGTGCTAGTTACCGTATATACTCGAGTATAAGCCGACCCGAATATAAGCCGAGGCCCCTAATTTTATCCCAAAAAACTGGGAAAACTTATTGACTCGAGTATAAGACTAGGGTGGGAAATGCAGCAGCTACTGGTAAATTTCTAAATAAAATTAGATCCTAAAAAAAATATATTAATTGAATATTTATTTACAGTGTGTGTATAATGAATGCAGTGTGTGCGTATGTGTGTGTGTATGAGTGCAGCGTGTGTGTATGAGTGCAGTGTGTGTGTGCATGAATGCAGTGTGTGTGTGCATGAATGCAGTGTGTGAATGCAGTGTGTGCAGGGCCGGTGCAAGGATATTTGCCGCCGTAGGCAAAAAATTTTTTGCCGCCCCCTCCCCCCCCCATATGTCCTGACTTCCCCTCCTCCTCCCTCAGTGGTCCTTACCTCCCCCCCCCAGTGGTCCTGACTCACCCCTCCCCTAGTGGTCCTTACCCTCCCCTCCCCTAGTGGTCCTTACCCTCCCCTCCCCTAGTGGTCCTTACCCTCCCCTCCCCTAGTGGTCCTTACTTCCCCCTCCCCTCCCATAGTGGTCCTTATCCCACCCCCTCCTTCTCATAGTGGTCCTTATCCCCCTTCTCCCTCCCATAGTGGTCCATATACCCCCCCCCCTCCCTCCCATAATGGTCCTTATACCTCCCCTCCCTCCCATAGTGGTCCTTATACCCCCCCTCCCTCCCATAGTGGTCCTTATCCCACCCCCTCCCAGAGTGGTCCTTATACCCCCCCTCCCTCCAATAGTGGTCCTTATCCCCCCCCCTCCCTCCCATAGTGGTCCTTATCCCCCCCCCTCCCTCCCATAGTGGTCCTTATACCCCCCCTCCCTCCCATAGTGGTCCTTACCCCCCCCCTCCCTCCCATAGTGGTCCTTATACCCCCCCTCCCTCCCATAGCGGTCCTTATACCCCCCTCCCTCCCATAGTGGTCCTTAACCCACCCCCTCCCTCCCATAGTGGTCCTTATACCCACCCCCTCACTCCCATAGTGGTCCTTATACCCCCCCCCCTCCCATAGTGGTCCTTATACCCCCCCCCCCTCCCATAGTGGTCCTTATACCCCTTTTTTTTATTATTAATTTTTTTTTATTATTTTAGTTCTTATTTTATTTATATATTTTTTTTTCGTCCCCCCTCCCTGCTTGATATATGGCAGGGAGGGGGGCTCTCCTTCCCTGGTGGTCCAGTGTCATTGGCAGTTCAGTGGGGGGGAGAGGGGGGCTGGCAGAGCTGTACTTACCTTTCCTGCAGCTCCTGTCAGCTCTCTCCTCCTCCGCGCGGTCTGTGCAGCTCCCTCTGTCAGCTCCCAGTGTAAGTCTCGCGAGAGCCGCGGCTCTCGCGAGACTTACACTGGGAGCTGACCGAGGTGCTGAACGGACGGCGCGGAGGAGGAGAGAGCTGACAGGAGCTGCAGGAAAGGTAAGTACAGCTCTGCCAGCCCCCCTCTCCCCCCAGTCTGTATTATGGCAATGGAAATTGCCATAATACAGACTCTGACTCGAGTATAAGCCGAGTTGGGGTTTTTCAGCCCAAAAAATGGGCTGAAAAACTCGGCTTATACTCGAGTATATACGGTATTTGTTTTGTTAAAGCACGGCACATCACTGTACTCATGCTGTAAATCATCCCCTAACCGCGAAAACTATGGGAATTCAATGTACATTTCACTACCAAGCTTATCTATACAGCACTTTTTTTTTCCCCAACCCCTTTTAACTCCTTCTGCACCACGGGGGTGAGATGGGAACTACAGTTTTTCTTTAAGTATGACTAAAACATTAAAACCAAAATAGTGAAAAAAACCACAAAACGTTTTCCTATTTTGCATTTTCAGACTACTCGTGTCCAACTACCATTAGAACCCCATATTTGTATTCTGCAATAGTTTACATGTAGGTTTTTACATCAAATTCAAGAACTTATTATTTTTTTTTTTTCAAGAACTTATTTTCCTATTCACGTATTTTGTATACAGTATTTGCAAACTGTATTATCCATAATAGTTTTATATCCCCCATTTCACATTACTTTCCATGGAGTCTTTTTTTTTTCCCTTCTTACTAACCTTTTAACGACAATCTGTAAAGTCTGGTTGCTGCCACCTGGTGACTGAATGCTACTAGCATTTGATACCATGAAAAGTTCAATGGCTAACAGCATCTCTATCTCTGAAAGATAAGCAGGGATGTGAAGCACTTTATGGTAGAGGTTACCTTGCAAAGGAGGGTAACAACCCAATGATAAAGCACCTAAACAAAAAGAGAAGTAACACTAATTAAACTTGCTGAACACAAACAGAGGTTAACACTGCTGATAAAACGGTGTTAGGTGAAACTGGATATTTATACTATGGGTATTTATCAGACGTTGGATGTCCGCAGGCAAAGTTAGGCGACCAAAAGTGTCCTAGTCACCAGGAAGTGCCTCAAGTGGCTGTCTGATTGACAGCCACTAGAGGCAGTCTTAGTCCTGCAATGTAATCATTGAAGTTTCTCTAAAATTGCAATGATTTACACTGCAGAACTAAGTGGGACAGGAATACTGCACCCAGACCACTTCAATGAGCTGAATTGGTCTGGGTGCCTATAGTGTCCCTTTGATGAAATTAAAGTTAAATAAACATATTTCCTGGGTAAGCACCCAGACCGGTGCCCAAATCATCACAATATATAATGTGTAATATAAATACTACATAATTAGCTAACCTAACCAAGTTACTCTAAATTTCCATGCACTATTAAGTAGTCTGGCTCATACTGTATGAACTATAGGAATGTGGGTACTGGATTGGAATTAAACCAGTTGTAGTGCCATTATGTAATAAAGGAACAATACCAGTCTAGAAATTACACATCTAAATGCTTTAACATGCTATTGTTGCTTGGTATGTGTCCAGTTTGCTCTTTGGTAATGCTTGCCTTAAAGAGTTACTCCAAACAAAAACAGTGATTTAATAATACAATGTTTTTGGATGGAGCAACCCCTACCGGCATTGTACCCCCCAATACAGAATACAGAAATCAGTTAAAGTTATCTGCAAACCAAGGACAAGGTCACCTAACAGCACAATCCTCCACAAGTGACGTCATTGGTATCAGGGAGAGGCTGTGCTACCACTGGCTCTCTTTGCAGGATATACAAAAATGCACAGAATTAACATTAGCCAGCTGGTAACTTTTGTTTTGGACTGGCTAGTGATGCAATCGGAGCTGGAGTTATATATCCGGAATAAAGTAAATTTTCTCTGTATATGCATTGTTCATAACAAAGCTCTATACATACAGACTCCAAGCAGCATGACCACTTCAAATCACTAAAGTGGTCATGGTGCTTGCTGTAACTCTTTAACATGGTCCAATGGACCTTAATGCATCTTGTATGTTATGCTCTTGGAGGGTTTTACATGGTCTCCTTTTTGTGCAAGCAGTTTACTTTTTTTTGCAATTATTCTCTGCTCCTTTAATTTATCTTATCCTGCATACCCCAAGTACCATTGACATCGGTGAAATCATTATATCCTGTCTTCTAAATACACTTTCACAAGGCAGAAATGTCCAACCTTCAGAAACTCTATATAGTTCTGCTAATGCTAAGTGAGCACAATTTAAGGACCAAATTATTTGGAAATAACATTGTAAAAACTGTCATTAGACCTACATGCGGAGAATGGAATGACACTGAAGAGGAGGAGCATCCACCTGCTCTATTCTATCATGACAGGTTCACTTTAAAATAATAAATAATGCTCACATTTGTAGTGTCCCCTAGCTCTAAGCCACAGACAGCTCTGGCCCAATGCGGTGATTAAATTCCGGAGGAAGTAGAAGTTGATAGGTATTTTCTTAGAAACCATGAAGTCAACAATAGAGGATGATATGCCAAGACTCTGGTTTTCAATACAGGAGCCCAGGAGTTTATTGAAAAGTATGCTGTATTGAGCTACGTCTACATCAGCTGAAAGGAAATAAAGCAAAAAGGATTTAATAATTGCTGGGTCTTAAAATATGCTAAATTGTTCATGTGCTTAAAGGCACCTATGGCCCTTCTGGTCTGATAAAGTTCATACCAGGTTTAAAGAGAATTTATTAGCTGAGAAAGTGAGCTGCTTCATCAGACCATCTTCAAGTTTAGTGCTAAACAGTTTGTAAATTACTGGCAGACAATGCCAAGGCACTCCTGGCACCATAATTACTACAGAGCAATGCAATTGTTATGGCGTATAGACATTTCTGCTTCAAAAAAAAAACAAACCCTCTTATCTCACAGATAGATACACACACACAGAAACCACCGGGCTTCCAATGCGAAAAATGCCCTGGGGCCCCCCTCCACGTGTCTCATTCCCTCCTCCCCAAAGCCCCTCCAAGTGTCTCATTCCCTCCTCCCCAAAGCCGTTCCATGTGTCTCATTTCCTCCCCCCCAAAGCCCCACCACGTGTCTCATTCCCCACCCACTATCACTCTGAGTGGGCACCCTGTTAGACCTCTCGGCCACGCTACATACAGAGACAGGAGGAGAGCAACACAGCGTTCCCCCTCCTGCCGGTAACAGCGGCCCTGAAGGTATGGCAGCGGCCCACGGTTGCAGCTGTGGCCGAGCCCCCTGGAGTGACAGGCCCATTGCACACACACTATCAGCCCAGGCTTCATGATACTGTTCAATCACAGACTTTCCAATACAGCTAAATGAGAAGTCTTTGCAAGGCAATTGTCTGCCTCCAGTTTAGCTCCACTGAGCTAAACTACCAGGATTTAACAGGACTGGCCATACTTCCTATAGTTTTCAATGTTTGTGTGCCATTTAATTAATAGCGGTGTCAGTCAATAATGCTCTAGGGACAGGTTTTTGAAACGGTCTGTGCACGTCACACATAGTGAAGAGGATTAACAAAATAATTTATACTCTAAAAATGGCAATTATTTTTGTTGTATTTGACATTTTTAAGCATTTCAGCATATTTTCCCACCCATTTTTTTAAAGAGGACATTGTTTTGTTGTTTTATCTTTAATATTTCTCAGAAAATATTTACATTTTTGACCCATGCTATTAAAATATTCTGTTTTGTCTGTGTTTATCTTCAAGAAGCTACCAATGACTTCTTATCTATGTAACATTTCAAAATAGGTTAGTGTGACAAAAATATTATTTTTTAAAAGATACATTTATGAGGAATCAGGTTCATTGGTTTCTAAATTGTCATTGAAACTTTGCAATTCTAGCCCTCCTAATTAAGTTTCAGTATGGCATCGTTAGTCTATTTATGGACAGATAAAACACAAACAAGGTAAATTGATAATAGTGAAAAAGAAAACAGAAAAAGCAACAGGGTTTCTAATTTGGGGTGGAAACTGGCAAGGAATGGCAGTGGTTTTATATGAAGTCCTGCAACGATTTGGCAAATTAGGAGCAGCCAGGTACTATTACAAAAGCCTTGGCCACTTTCAATGCTTACATATAGTGTCCTGTAATCCAGGTAGGTGCTGAAGTACCTCAAAGCACTGGTTGAACATGCTCTTTGCTAATGCTTCATGCCCGATTGTACAGAGCAGGTTATGACGGGCAAGTACATCCATTTTATCGCAGGGCCATGCTGAGGTGTTGATTGCCCACTCAGATGCTGTTGCAAAAGAAAAAGATAAAAATATATATATATAACAATTGCCAAACCAATTAGGATGGACATACATACATCAGAAAATGTATTGCTGATCCACTGTCTTTCCTTCTGTTTAAAAGGTATACAACACATCCCAACTTTTACATGAAACATAAAATCCCTGTAGTAGCCAAATTAAATAACTTGCTAAATAGGTAAGGGAAACCCCAAATTAACACAGGACACAGTTTTTAGTGTTTTTGAGTCAACTATGTATTGCTTATGGAAGTGCTGTCTTGATGCAGGGCAAAAGGGACAGGTGCCCCAGTCACAGTTATTCCTGGGGCGGGCCCCAAAGCAGCTGTCCCTTTGAGCCCGCAATGTTTTTTCATGCGGCCCGCATGCTGACGGAGTCCGTTGGGTGGCCGCAGAACCTAGGGTCACCCGATGGCAATGTGGCTTCAGGGGCCCTGTGAGCACTGCACACTTTAACTGCGCGACCAGGCCCCTGTGATGATTTCAGCACTGGCTGGAAGTGACAGCTGGAGGGTGGCTAAAATTTAAATTTTGCATGTGTATCTATTTGCATCTGGATGTCTGAATGTGTATCTGTTGGTCTGTATATATGTGTATCTGCTGGTCTGTATGTCATTATGTGTCTGTATCTGCTTGCCTATATGTGTATCTGCATTTGTCAGTGTTTACCCCTGTGTCAGTGTTTGTATCTGTAGGAGTGTCATTCTGTGTATCTGAATGTGTGTCAGTGTGTGTATCTGTGTAGAGGGGTGATGAATGTATGTTAGTGTGTGAATCTGTGTGTCCATGTATGTATTTGAATGTTAGCTATTGTGTGTCTCTGCATATTTGTCAGTGTTTGTGTGTGTATCTGCATGTGTGTAGGTGTATGCACCTATGTGTTTGTGTATCTGTCACCACTTCACCCTGCCACACTCGCATAAACTCCCCCAATCCTGTCACTTACCTCCACTTGCCCTGTTTCACTCACTCTCTCACAGTCACTGCCAAACCCTGTATCATTCACCCCTCTGGCCCGGGCTAATTATGGTACTGCAGATTTGTGAATACATTTCTGTGATGTTTACGAAACAGTGTACTCTACTATAACAGTGCTGGAAGACTGCCTGATTACTAAGCAGCTAATGCTGGTCTAAGGTTTCCAATGCTTCACCTATACTACATAGGTTAACAAAATATTAAAAACCGGACTGGTGGCAGAAAAATAATGTAACATTTTAAAAAGGTTACCTTTTAGTATAAATATTGCATCACTTATGAGTCCACATTTTAAGAAGATCTCTATGGCAGTGTTAACCACCTGACATCTGGTTGCTTTACTTTCAGGACCTGTCAGACCTTTCAGAGCTGTGAATTGAATGTGCAGCTCCCTGAGTTTGTGTAGTACTTGCTTTCCCTTAAGAAATAGAAAAACATCTTTTTGGCATGATAATATTCTGTATATTTTTTAAACAGCATGCACAGTGAAAAAAAAAAAAAAAGCAATGCAGACAATTTAAAGCCCCAGTTACATTTCCATTTGCTTCAGCAATGGTTTTTAGTTTGCAGAGACAAGATCCCTCAACCGGACTCCATTCTTTGTACCTCCCTCCCTGTAACATGTGCAGGCAAAACTTGCATGGATGCAAGCTAGCAGCCAGGGAAGGCTGCAAGCACAAAGAGTACGCTGCAGGGATTCTTTGCAGGTTGCAACAGCAGCCTACAATGTTCTGTGTAGTAAAGATGCCAAGTGTAACTACTTTTTATTTGGACATTATCTCCACAAATATTTTGCATTCTTTTTGCATTGTACAAAGATGCATCATTAGAAGAATTCCTTGAAAAGGTTGCTGACAAATAAGCAGATATTTCACCAACATAAACAAATAAAACTGCATACATTTGCCTTTTTTTTTAATCCATAAAATGGAAATCTATACGTTAAATATTTTCATACACCTCCTTATATTAAACGTTATGAAAGGTTCTTGAACTAAAAGAACTCGTAGTGAATAGTGCTAGCGGAATATCTAGAATACGTTTTCTGCTTTCCTGTGCTGTGTGGCAGTACTGAGGATGTTCATCACATCATATCCCAGCATTGTCAATCCAAAAAGACCTGTACAGCATGAGTGAGCACAGAGAGAAACGGGTGGTCAAACAATCTGTTGTTGCCAGCATGCTCGGGCAATTTTGCATTATGAAGAAGAAGGTAGTTCTCTGATCTAGTTTGTTGGGCAAGAGACATTATTGGGAGACAGATAAAATATGTTATGGCTATTCAGCGAGTTTGTTCATGTTCATTCACTATAAAGTGTGAATCATCACGTGTTCAAAACATATTTATCTTTTGAAGGCAACAATGGCAGAATCCAAATGAGCAATGCGATTTTAAATTCACCCAAATTTCTGACAATTCACATTTTAGAGTAAAATCCTCTGTCTATTACCATCTCTGTCACTCAGAGACCAAGAGATAAGAAACTAAAAACAGCTCACAAACAGAATTTAGTTGTTAAAGGGGAACTTTTATTTAACAGCATTTTTAATATTATGTTTATTTATGCTTATAAGTGCAGGAGAACTTCTGTGGTCTCATCACTCTCACCCATTACTGCCTATCTGTATGCTCAATATGGAATAAAGCAGTTAGAAGCATAGCATAGAGAAAAACCATCACTCATATTGTAGTCATAGACACCTGTGACCTGAATCGCAGAAATGCTAATCTGTGATTTAATTAAAATTACCTTCGTCCACAGCGCATTCTGATGATAATGGTACATTATAGAAATTCCAATTCTCCCAATAGTATTTTGGTTTATCTCCTTAACTTGAGGATCTTTGTACACTGTTTAAAAGAGAGAAAAAAAAATAGCTTATACAGAAATAGTTACAGATTTTAATGAGCAGAAAATGCCAGAAGCAGAGGGGTTGCGCCCCCTATTTGTAGAATAGGAAATCTGAGCCGAAATTCTTGGGTTGGCAGTAAATTGACAATTTCCCCATCATTTTATTTTCCAACCAAACTTTCATTTTTCTTCACAAATTTCGATACAGTTATAGCAACCTGTAACATCTACTCTCTGGAAAAAAAAAATCTCAATATGTGTAAGTGATGGAGCAGAAAACCTAGGAGACTTTATTTTACAAGTTCGCAGATAACATCTCTTCAGGTTTACATATATTTTACAAATGAAGCCACTCATAAAAGCAGTATAGTTTGTGTTTCAAGAAGATTGCAACTAAACAGTTTACTATTATTCTTGATTGATTTATCTATGCACAGAACCTTTTGCGCTATGAAAGGTATCAAATGTTACATTACAGGGACACAACCCCATCTCTACCAGCCGACTCCTGCAGGTACGACCATGTTTTATATGGAAACTTTGTTACATCTGTAAGGTTGATTCTAAAGGACAACTGTCACCATCATTTTTAAAATTTTATTATAAGAATTCTTGCAGCATGTATCCCTATGGGATGGGGGCTTTTCTAGCAACTCAGCAGCAATGTCAGAAACAAATGTTTTTTCAAATTATCTATCACTTGCAAATAGCAAGTGATTAATAATTTGTGTTCCAGTGCCGTTGATTGGTTTGGATGAGTTCAGGAAAAACATGGATTTCCTCCTCCGAACCAAAGTTACAGAACTGTTCGGACTGACCAAATTCTGATCTAATTTGGCTTTAGTAAATATGAGAATTGCCAATGCAGTTGTAATTAGGACCAGGCAGATCACACTGGGCGATGGCTGATGATGTCACCGGTATGCGCAGGGAGTGAAGCAGAAACTTATGGTCAGATTCTACCTCAGTTCGACTAAAGTTGTCTGAATATGGGGTCTAGTGTTATGTGAAACTAGGGACCATATATTCAGGTATTTTTACATATACTGCATTAAAAAGAAATGCCATATCTCATATCTGTATTACATTCTGCAAGGATTCATATAATAATAATAGTAAAAATTCTGGTGACAGTTGTCCTTTAAGTGTCTGAAATTGTGCTGTCGTCTTTCTGGTGTTCATGCTGACAAATCAGCTTCGATCTTAGAGAACCAAGGATATCACATCCCTGATTAACAATGAATACTGATATATATTATTAGAGGCCTACCAAAAGTTACTAATTGACATTTAAAGCAGCAATATTCAAAAACTACAATGAATAAAATATTCTCAAACACATGGGAAGATTTTATTCTGTAGCCACAGGATCTCACAGCATGATACACTATAAATAATATGCAAATCTATCTTTTTGGAACAAGTGTTACACATTTTCAATCAGCAAGAAACACATTCTGAAGGTTTATTATATTTAAAGATAATTATTAACCATGCCCCCTGCAGTTGCATTGTGAACACAGAGGAGTAAATCTGGTCATATTAATATCTTGGTTTTATTTCACCAAAGGGGATGAAAAGATTACAAATTAAAGCATTCTATAGAACATATCATTACCTGTATCTGCAAACACACAATAAGGAACATCATTGTGATCATCCTTGAAATCCTTGAGTGCTTCGACGATGGAAATGGAAAACTTTTTAAGATCAGTTAGATTTTCACATCCCTTACCAACATTGAGAAACAATGTCCCTAGTTTGATCCAGTCACATTTCTCTTTACAATGCTGCAAAATAAAAGGGAAAAGAGAGAGAAAAACAAAGTTAAACATTTGTACAGGAATTTAATCATGCAGCTATAATAGTCACATTTGATCATTCTGCAGCTAGATTATGTAACCAACAGCTCATTTACTTATGTACTATAACCACTATAGTTCTTTATAGTGGACACTGTGCCAATAGGCTGTGCAAGCTGACCTGTGGTTCCCTTTAGTCTTATCCCTGTTAACACAGTTACAGCACAAGGTCCGTTTCTGCTCCAGTAATAATCAATGTTGTTCCTATAAGAACTTTGCTTATTAGCTTATCAGTCATTATGTATAATCTGCAGTTAATGTGAAAATGACAATGCTGTAAACGGAGATCAAGAATGACAATTCAAGTTCTGTTTTTACAGAGAATACATATGAAACACACAGAATTTTGGACTTGCAATGAAGAACATTAGTTTGGTTTAGAGTTGACATATATACAAACGTACTATGATAATATTAATGTTGTAAGCAGCAAAAATGAATGAATCAATGAAGCAAAAACTTCCCTAAGTTAACACAAGTCTAAACTACATTTTGTCTTATTTTAATGAAGTGTTTATATACCTCTATTTCAGCAACTGCCAAATCCAAGTCACATAGCCAACTGGTCTTGGAAAGTTGCACTTGAAGCCTTCTCCAAAGGAGAGAGAAAAGAAACAAAACAAACATTTAAAATACAGAAATGCCAATTATGTAATAATCTCTAAATGCAAACAGCAATCAGTCATTTCCCTATATTCCTCAACTTAGCCATTCTCATAGCTCTTCCAGGATCCATTCTATCTATCCCCATGTATGCATTTTGTGTGCCCATTCACTAATGACAAATGTATTTTGTCCTTTTTCTTACAACAGTAAGATGTGATCTACATAGGAATTATAACATTTATGGCCTGAAGAACATAAAATTCCTCTTTCACTGTATTTAAGGGAAGGAACTTAAAGGATCACTATAGTGTCAGGAAAACAAAGCGGTTTTCATGACACTATAGCACTGGTGACCTCTCCTCCTCCGCCGACGTCAGCGGAGCCGAATGCGTGGCAAGTGTCGCGCGCGCATTCAAAGTATCCATAGGAAAGTCTTTCTCAGTGCTTTCCTATGGACGCTCTGCGCGATGCAGGAGAAATGTGCCTCCAGTGTTGCAGATGCGCCTCTAGTGGCTGTCCGGAAAACAGCCACTAGAGGCTGGATTAACCCAAATGTAAACATTTCTCTGTAACTGCTATGTTTGCATCTGAAGGGTTAAAACCTGAGGGACCTGACACCCAGACCACTTCATTGAGCTGAGCTGAAGTGGTCTGGGTGACTAACTAAAGCCAGGCGGCGCAGGTGGCTGCCGGTGGGCCCCTGTAAAGGCCTGGAGCTCCAGATCTGGCTATAATGGGGCCCTCCCTGAGTAGGCAAGGAGATCGTCCAGCGCTCTCACCTGCTTGAGGTAGCTTTGTGGTCTGCACCTGTATAGAAAACAGATCTTTTTAATGACTAAGTGAGCCGCCACCAGCGCCCTGAGGCACTAATAGCATTCAATAAGAGCTCCCTTGCTAACTGGCGCTCAGTTAAAGTGATCTTCTCAAAAAAATTGGTGCAGACCTCAATGCTCCCCTACAAAATCACCAGGGAAAGATGAGGGAGCAACACAAAACACTCACTCACACTCCCATGCAATATAAAACTATGCTGTATATTTTTTTTTTTTAAAGAAAGTGCAATGTTTACATTGCTGGGCAAAATCCACCTCTAGTGGCTATCTTTGAGACTGATGTGGTTTGACAAGTGTAATGTGTAAGAATGTGAGTGGACTGACCTTAATCTCACTGCACGTTTTTTTCAGTATGAATTGAAATGCAAGAAGTTTTTCAGTTCACATTTCCACATACAATCCAAAACCTTGTGGAAAGAAACCCCACACGAGCAGGACTCTTATAGCCACAAGAGGGGGTGGGGGAGAACTCCATATTAATGCCCGTGGTTTTAAAAGGGGATGTCTAAAAAGCTATAGGTGTGAAGGTCAGGAGTCTACATGCTTTTCCCCATATAATATAAGTGTGTGTATGTATCACAATTATTTTTTTAGCTTCTTCTTGATTTATGGAACCATAAGTGAGATATAACTAGAACATTACATTCAGAAATGCTGAAGCATAAAAATACAAGTTGTGCATATATATATAGATATATACACAAACACAAAACACTAACCATTTCTCACCTTGATTTAATTTCTAAAATAACATTGATGTCATGTTGTGATGCTTGAAGTTGTTTCATTGCAGTTATTATAAAGTTTATCTGTACCGGTGTGAGTATCATTCCAGATTCTACCAGCTGGCATAAACAGAAACAGAAAAGAACAGGGTTGGTCAAATAGTAATACATTTTCTACTGAGATTACCAAAACATTGTGTATTTTCTTACAATATATACACTTCATACTTACGCATAGAAAAGATGATCTTGGTTAGATATATAAACACCAATGCACCTGCTACCCTTACTAGTCTCAAGAAATCCAAACCATACATATAGAGAAAACACACTAATCAGTCACAACATTAAAAGCTGCTGCAGCAAGTCAAAAGAAGTACTCTGACTGCAACAGCAGCTGCAGAAAACCCAAAGTAGTACTTAGAGGGAAATTGGACCCCAATATTTCAGGGGAGGCACTCGTGGGCATACTACCAAAGTATCTTGGGAGTGCAAATCAATTTGGTACTAACTGATTCCCTATGTATTGTATATAATAAACAACAGCAGTAATACCACCTGCCTAATATTATGTAGGTGCTCCTTGTGCTGCCAAAACTGCTCTGTGTTGAGGTATGGACTCGACAAGACCCCTGAAAGTGTCCCGGTGGTATCTGGCATCAAGACATCAACAGCAGATCCTTTAAAAGTCCTGCAAGTTGCGTAGTGGGGCTTCGATCGATCGGATTTGTTGTTCCAGAACATCCTAAAGCACATCTCAATCGGGATTGAGATCTGGGGAATTTGGAGGCCAAGACAACACCTTGAAATTTTGGTCATGTTCCTCAAACCATTTCTGAACAATTTTTGTAGTATGGCAGGGTGCATTAGGGAACAACATTGCAATTAAGGGGTAATTGTGGCCTGTAACAGTCTCTAGGTAGGTGGTACATGTTCAATTAACAACCACCAAAGGTTTCCTGTGGCACAGTGCAGAGAGCATAACACTACGCTCACGACCCCACTGAATGCACCTTTAGCGGTGATTAGGGGTCATCATGGGCAAATAGAAAACAATACTAAACTTGTATGATGTCTTGCCTCTTATGTTCTACAAAATACATAACAGACAAAAACATAGTGAAGACCAGTGGCGTACTAATAGGGGGGGCGGTCTGCCCCGGGTGCCACTCATTACAGGGGTGTTTTTTTGTTGTTGGGAGGGGGGCAGGGTTTTTGTGAATGTGGGGTGCAGAGGTTTGTAGGCGGGCAGGAGTCTTGGAGAGGAGGGCAGGGATTTTTGTGAATAGGGGTGCAGGTAGTTTGTAGGGGGGCAGGGATCTTGGAGAAGAGGGCAGAGATTTTTGTGAATGTGTTGTGCAGGAGTTTGTTTTAGAGAGGTGTGCAGGATTTTTTTAGACGGGGTGCAGGGTTTTTGTAGAAGAGGTACTGGGCAGGGTTTTTTGTAGAGGAGGGGGTGCAGGGGTTTTGTAGAAAGGGGGGTTTGTAGGATGGGGACTGGGCAGGGGATTTTGGAGAGGGGAGCAGGGGATTTGTAAAAGGGGGACTGGGCAGGGGATTTGTGGAAGGGGGACTGGGCAGGGGATTTTTAGAAGGGGGACTGGGCAGGGGATTTTTAGAAGGGGGACTGGGCAGGGGATTTTGTAGAGGAGAAGCTCCAGGGTTTTTGCGTAGAAGGTGATCCTGGCAGGGTTTTTTGTAGAGGGGGCAGGGGTTTTCTAGAAGGGGGACTGGGCAGGTGGAAAACACTAAACACAGGATCAACTCCAGGTGCCAAGTTCTCTAGGTACGCCCCTGGTGCAGACAATTTGATAAAATAATTCAATATTGTATAGGGGTATTTGGTATTAAATTCACATGCACCAGAGCCCTATCACCCCTGGCTCTGGGTTTGAAGTGCTTCAATGGAGAGGAATAATACCACAGTGTGATATTCAAATAGATGCTTCCAGGTAATGCATATAATGGAGTATTTACAGGTATTTCTTTAAATTTGGAGATAACAAAAGAGGCAATGACCTCCAATTAAATAATATCAAGGTACTTTTATTCATATAAAGGATTAAAAACTCTTACTTAAGTATTGGTGGGTATGCCAGCAAAACACCCCAAAAAAGTTAAACAAGATTTCAAATGCCATCGATAACCAGCTACTTTCGGGTTTCGCCGATACTCCGTCACGTGGACCTTGTGGATCTGCCTCTCTCTGACATCTTCGTGACGCATTTCGCCTGCCTCTCGGGCTTCTTCCTGACAACGTCATGATCCTTTTCCTCTCCTATTGGACGGGAGGTGTGGCTTTTCCTCTGCCATTGGACGGGATGTGTGGCAAACAGCCGTGATTCACCTCCCCTCTTGGGAGGATTATTATAGATGAAAAGTTCATATCTATTTAATATCCATATGGTACTTTCGCTAAAATCATAATAAACACATTTAAACTCTACCTGTTATCTCCAGTACACAGATTAAAAAAAAAAAAAAAAAAGAAGAGTATGTTCACTTAACATGGCATGCAATCATATCTCCATGTATATACTCCATTATATGCATTACCTGGAAGCATTTATTTGAATATCACACTGTGGGAATTATCCCTCTCCATTGGAGCACTTCAAACCCAGAGCCAGGGGTGATAGGGCTATGGTGCATGTGAGTTTATTAACAAATACCCCAATACAATAATGTATTATTTTATCAGATTATCTGCTCTATGTTTTTGTCTTTTAATTTTTTGTAGAACATTAGAAGCAAGACATCATCCAATTTAAGCGCACTATGTGGGGGAGAGGGAAATAGAGGGGGCACACAGGTGCTAAAGAGGGGTGCACAAAAGCAATAGAGAAGGACAGGAGCTGAAGAGGGAAATAGAGGGGCTTTAGAGTGATGAACAGGGGCATTGGGGGGGGGGGGGGGCTGTAGAGGTGTGACAGGGGCTGTAGAAGGCAGACAGAGGCAGCATGGTGGAGGCAGGTGCTGTAGAGGGAAATAGAGAGGCACAGGGGCAGTACAGGGGGGCAGGGCAAGTATGGTGGGACGGGGGCTGTAGAGGGGCTACTAAAAAACAAAAGATTTTTGAATTAAAAAAAAAAAAAAAAAAAAACTTACTAAAAAGGTCTCCCCCCCCCCCCCCCCTCCCAGAGGCTTACCTTGGGCCAGGGAGGGGAGAACCTTCCCCCTGGTGGTTGGGTGGGACTGGCTGCAGATAGTCAGGACCGATGGGGAGTCTGGGAGCAGTTGAAGTCCCGTCCCCTTCTGACATCATCAAAAGAGATCAGCTGACTTCACTGCCAGGCTCCTGTGTGCTGGCTGCAGGGTGAGTTGAAAAATCTGAGTCCCCCAGCCAGAGGACACTCAGATAAGGCTATCCGGGGATATGACTTGTGGGGTTCCTGTTAATATTGGGGGTACTATATGTTTTCCTGTACCAGAGATAATTTAGTTATAGTTTCTGACACAATTAACTCCCAGATACAGGGACGCCAGGGAGTGGCTTGCTACGTTTCTGTATGGAGACCCCCTCCAGGGGTTCTGTGTATAAAATGAGTGTTTGGCCTGAATAAACCAGATGACTCCCAGAACTATGTCTCATCTAGTTACTGAGGGGATACAAGCTTAATCACACAATGGCTCGAGCCGGGTTACCCAGAGTCCGCTACTGCCAGAGTATTTCATTAAAGCATTAAAAAAAAAAAAAAAAAAAAAAAAGGAGGATCCCAAGGTATTTTTTTTTAATACCTTGGGGATCCCAGACTGACAGGATTAGCTACGAGCAGCGCTCAAAGTAAGCGCTGCTCACAATGTTCATAACCCTTTAAATGCTGAGGTAGCATTATTGCGCTACAGTGGTATATTTAACATTTTCAAAATGTCCCGTCCCCCCTCCCCCATCTGACACAGAGTCCCCAACTTTCAGAGAGACCCCTAGAGTATGAAAAGACCCTGGGTAGATCTCCCTGCTTGCCCCAGGAGCAGGATTGGTGCTTGACTCTGTCAGCTGCCCAGCTCAGATCTTTGTGTAAGAATCTGCAGCTCTTTCTCTCTCTCATGCTGCAATCTGTACGGTGTAAACTAGGAAATCCTTCTGCGGATGTCAGTACTGACATCAGCAGAAGGAATGCCTTGAAAGGTGGGATTAGGACTGGGATTATAGGTAAGATTATGGGTTGGATCAGGGAAGGATCATGATTAGATTATGCATTTGAAAAGGGATTAGATTAGGAACAATATTAGGATAAAACATATACACGTATTGTTCCAGCAACATTTTGTAGTTGTCTCATTTATTGTTAAATATCAATCTTAACATGCAGAATAAATAAGCACTATATAAATGCTAATAGGGTATCATTGTACTTGAGAACAGTAGCAAAATACAAATATGGGTTGTCTGCAGTAGTGGGACATGTGTGGTCTGTGAATTTCCGCAAAGTAAAATATTTGTGGAGCAAAAAATTAATTAACAAATTTGGTGACCAAAAATATGTTATAAGGCGCCTAAAAATGTGTTCTAGTGGTAAAAATGTTTTTTTAGTGATCTTGATCAGCTGCTCTTACACACTTAAGTTATCCTTTAAAAAACTTTGAATATCAAAAAAATTGTAATAGAGGAGCACTTTGTGAATTATGTGAATATGATATTAATTTGTATACATACCTTCATAAACTGCCAATCTCAACCTTTAAGTTTTTGTGAAAATATTTCTAAAAAAAAAGTGCCAATCTTAAAAGGTGCAATTCCAGTATCCTTTCCTTATGCTCCCTGTAACAAAGATTTTCCTTCCCCGTTTGCCACTTATCTTCATTCATATTTATTATCTTTTATTCCTTGTGCTGGATATCAATACCTGGGAGCAGTAATTTTGTTCTCCTCTGTCTATGCTATGATGTCTGCAGTTTCCCTTCAGTGGGATTAATTTTACTGATGGATTGTGGATAATTTAAACAGAACCTTGCTTTAAGCTATCCCCATTGTCATGTTTTGTCAACCTGACTGCTATGCTATGAGAAAAAGTAGTCTCTACTTTTATTAATGTATTTAATAAAAACTAGGAAAACTCAAGGAAAAAAAAATTAAAAATAGATTCAGGCACAGGGAACTAGATTGTATATATTTTTGGTGACAGAGCAGTTTTAACTGAACGCTACTCCGCTATTGAAGATTTCCATTTATATAAAGTCCTTGCATTGAGTGTCTGTGAACACTGTGGATGTTCCCTAATAAAAAAATAGATATTAATTTGTATAATTGGCTGAGCACAGTGACTGCTTCACATGCATAGTAGGTCATCAATGCTTCAGATTAAAGCAGGGATCATTTGCCAGGATGATCAGAGAAAAGGAGGAGCTACCCATTAGAGAATGCACGTTGCTGGAAACGAATGATTAAATCGTATTTTACAAGGGGGAGGAGTAAAGAGAGCGGATCTATACCAAACACTGGTTTGACATACGGTGATATAGAAGTCTTGTGTTTGCTTTTGCGTATCAGTCTAGCCTGATTGAACCAATAAAACACATTTAGGGAAAATCTGTGCTTGTGGAAGGTCAATGCTTAGATTCGTGCCAAAGACGCACAAGCAACATAATTACAGAACAATTCAAGAATTCAAATATATTAAAGCTATTGCAATTTTAAGAAAAGAGGGATGTGCAAATTTGAGAAGAAATCATATAACATTTTAATACAAGCTCAAATGCTTCTAAATGAAAAATGGAAGAGAGAGAGAAAAAAAAGGACTCTCACCTTGCAGAAAATGTCCAATAGACAGGGCACTGCCATTGATAATCCTGCAGAAGCCATTTTTTCAAACAACTTCATAATGATGTCAGCGGAAGGCTGCATTTATGAGAAAACAAAATGGAACATACTAAGAACACAGCAGAAATTATTATATTTTTGCTTATTTCCTTAGAAACAATCACTAGGCCTCATTAACAAACAACATCATTACACATTTTACCATCTGTATTTGCAGAACAGGCATTCACACTACAGTTGCTTGCTCCTTAAAACATTTTCACTGAATGCAACAAATAGAGAAGCATTTGAT
Organism: Pelobates fuscus; assembly: GCF_036172605.1. NCBI lineage: Eukaryota > Metazoa > Chordata > Amphibia > Anura > Pelobatidae > Pelobates > Pelobates fuscus. The sequence continues at coordinate 297,659,358 of NC_086320.1, forward strand.
TCTCTAATGCGTCTCTATAAACAACATTGGATTGACTTAGCACAGAAATTGTACCAGAGGTCATCATGCTTGATAATCTCACTGTGGTCAGTGTGCGAAGCAAAGAGGAGACTGACCTAACACTGGATTACAGGTAAATTTAAAAAAAAAAAAATTTTTAGGAGGGACAGGAATCTACACTAAAAAGGAACACCAGTGTAAATATTTAATTTTAATGTTAGTGTTCCTTTTATACATTATATCATACTCCATGGTTGATTGTTTTCCTCTCGTTACACATTTCCTGTAGTTGTTAAATGTAGTTGTTAAATCTTAAAACAGTGGCTGCCTTAAATTACGCATGTGTATTGATAACATCATATCTTAACTATTTTTGTTACTACCCGACCTACATCCACACCAGAATGACTTTGTTAATCATGTCACATAAACAGCCATCAGTAGAGCTGAATATATTCTACTGCTGCAAGAGATATACTGCTTATTCCGACTAGTCATCTGTGACTGACCAAGTCCTTCAAATACAGTTGCTTTCCATGTAATCAAAGTTATAACAACCAGTGGGAATACTTACCAATATTTTAACTGTAATGCCAGTTTCTAATAACTCAAAAATATCTTGCCATAATCTCCAACGAATTAGTGCATTGATGAGTTTAATCAGTATTTCTGGATCATAATGTACACCAGGCTGATATAACCTGTAGTATCTGGAAAATACCCAAGCTGGCAAAATAAAGACAGATTCATGTTAAGGCTGGTTTCCTATAGAAAGTTCTTTGTGAAAGTGAACATTGTGGAAACATCAAATTAGCTCTAAAGGAAAACACAAAAAAGTTAAAAACCAAAAAATAAACCAAAGCATCTATAATATATCCCTTCCAAACTTGAGATTTCTGTGGACAATTTAAGTTTTATGGCTTGACTGGTGTGCAGATCTGTGTTTAACAATGTATTGATATACCTGTATATATATACACATATACATACATACACAAATACACACACACACACACACACGCAGTGGTACCTCGGTAAACGAAAAATGCGGTTTATGAATGAAAATCCATTGAAAAAAAGCGCCTCGGTTTACGATTTTCTTTCGAAATACGAAGCAAGGTTCCCGGTTTATAGGGCCACCCCCCTGCATACTGGAGTCTGGGTAGCACGTGAGCAGGGAGGTGTTGGAGAGGTTTTTGCAGTGGTTTTGGAACTTTTTGGTGCCTTTCTCAAAGGGGTGGTGTGTTCTGCATTGTGAGGTGGTTTCCATACCAGCTCATGAGCTGTGCATGCCTGTTACTGTGTATTTTGCATATTAGCATTGGTTGTAAAGCATTTATTTTTTGCTCACTTAGTGACTGTGGTGTCATGGCACCCAAGAAAGCAGCAGAAGCTGGGAAGAGTAATTGAGGAGATGATTCTGCTCGAGGTCAAGAAAGAAATCATCAGGAAGCATGAAGGAGGAATGCGACTGACTGACTTTGCCAAAGAGTATGGAAGGAGTGCATCCACAATTGCTACCATCCTAAGGATGAAAGAAGAGATGCAACAAAGGGAGTCACCAGGTTTTCTTCAAGCAATGGCCAACTGTTCTGGAGGGGGTCGAAAAGTTGCTTCTGCTCTGGATTGAACAAAAGCAGCATGCAGGGGACACAGTGACCAAGGCGATCATCTGCGAGAAAGCCAAGGCCTTGCACTCTGACCTCAACCAACAGCCAGGAATGTACCATGTTTGAAAAGTCTGCCATGTTTACAAGTTGAGGTGTGATGTTTTAAAAGTTGAAGTTGGATGTTTGAAATGTTATTGCTTGATTAACCCCTTAAGGACGGAGGACGGTTCAGGACCGTCATCGGCATTTTTGCGTTGCCGACCGGTGACTGTCCTGAACCGTCCTAACCGTCCAATGTACTTACCCGATCGCCGTCGTTCCCCCGGCGGCGATCGGCGGTGCTCCCGGTGTGGGGAGACTGCCTGCAGCCCAGACAGTCTCCCCATGGCGATTTAGGACCCCTGTGGCCATGTGATCGCCTCACAGGGCGACCACATGGTCACAATAGGTGTCCTAGTCTCTGCCTGCAGGGGGACTGTCTGTGCTGACAGGCAGTCTCCCTGCAACTGTAAAATCAGTGTAAAATCAAAAAAAATTTAAAGTTATAGTTAATAAAATAAAAATATTATTATATTTGTGTATATATAGTATATATAGACATATATTATACCTATATAATATATGTCTATATATCATATATATAATGTCATGCTAAGTGTATTTTTATATTAATATGTACATATATTAATATAAAAATACACTTATAATTAATTTACACACGTATATATATAATATATATAATAACTATATATTATAAAATACGAATAATAAATAATTTAAATTAAATTTAAAAAATTAAAAATAATAATAAAAATTAAATAAAAATTATATATCTATACGAAATTTTATTCTAACTGTATTTTGATATTAATATATGTACATATATATATTTATAGCAAAATACACTTAGAATGAAATTGTATATATATCTATGTATATATAAATAAATAAAAAGAATGCGAACTATTCATATGTCCATATACAAAATTACATAAATAATTATATAAATATACACGTATACTTCAAATATATAAATATGCATATATATTTAAATTCTACGTGCGTATTTATGTAATATTTTTACATAATTAAGTTATTTTATTGATTGCAATTTAAGGGACCTGCCTGCCAACCCAGGCCGAAAGTACAGAGAATTTAATTTGCTATCACTGTATTTTACCCTGTAACGTTTTACGACACCCTAAAACCTGTACATGGGGGGTACTGTTTTACTCGGGAGACTTCGCTGAACACAAATATTAGTGATTCAAAACAGTAAAACATATCACAGCGATGATATTGTCAGTGAAAGTGACTTTTTTTGCATTTTTCACACACAAACAGCACTTTTACTGATGATATAATTGTTGTGATACATTTTCCAGTTTTTAAACACTAATATTTGTGTTCAGCAAAGTCTCCTGAGTAGAACAGGACCCCCCATGTACAGGTTTTATAGCGTTTTTGAAAGTTACAGGGTCAAATATATGGGTCAAATATTTTTACATTGAAAATAGCCAGGTTGATTACGTTGCCTTTGAGAGCGTATGGTAGCCCAGGAATGAGAATTACCCCCATGATGGCATACCATTTGCAAAAGAAGACAACCCAAGGTATTGCAAATGGGGTATGTCCAGTCTTTTTTAGTAACCACTTAGTCACAAACACTGGCCAAAATTAGCGTTCAATTTAGTTTTTTACTTTTTTCACACACAAACAAATATGAACGCTAACTTTGGCCAGTGTTTGCGACTAAGTGGCTACTAAAAAAGTCTGGACATACCCCATATTGAATACCCTGGGTTGTCTACTTTTAAAAAAATATGTACATGTGGGGTGTTATTTAGCAATTTATGACAGATAATAGTGTTACAATGTCACTATTGATACATTTTAAAAATGTATGTTTTGAAACCGCAATATCCTACTTGTAGCCCTATAACATGCAAAAAAATAGCAAAAAGCATGTAAACACTGGGTATTTTTGAACTCAGGACAACATTTTGAATCTATTTAGCAGTTTTTTTCATTTGCTTTTGTAGATGAGTAAAAGATTTTTCACATAAAATTCAAAAAACGTGTATTTTTTTCAATTTTTCATCATATTTTTTCATTTTTTTAAAATTAAATTACATGAGATTATATAAATAATGGTATGTAAAGAAAGCCCCTTTTGTCCTGAAAAAAACAATGTATAATTTGTATGGGAACAGTAAATGAGAGAGCGTAAAATTACAGCTAAACACAAACACCACAAAAGTGTCAAAAAGATGCCTGGTCGCAAATGTACAACATCGCAAAAAAAGTCCGGTCCTTAAGGGGTTAATCATGTCCCTGTACAGTATTTATGCCTCTGAAGTGCATTTTATAAAGAGTTTTGAACAGATAAAATACTTGTAAAGGATCCTGCTATCCGTGCAGCTCTGATCCTTGTAGCGTCTCCCGAAATCCAAGCTGAAAAGAGTGAAGTAGTGATTATAGCTCCCAATTCCCCAAACATGAGTCGAGACTTCATGAAGGGGTAAAACGAATGTGTTTATTGATGGCCAAACTCCGCCCTTTTTATGAGGGTCTCCCAGCAAGGGAACTCCCACATGGGACCTTGTGTAAGACTAACAAAATATGCAGAACCAATCAGTATACAGTACAATTCTTATACACACCCACAGGAAGAGTGTAACCCCTCCTCTGTATCCTGGAGATAATTAACTTACCCCTCCTCTCTGTCCTGGAGATAATTAACTTAAGTGGTTGCAGAGAACCTAATTATCTCCGGGCAGAGAGAAACATGTGCTTTTTACCTTTTAACAAAACTGTATTAAAATCAATAACTCATGTTTCGCTGAACGAAGTCCCCATGTTCCACACACCCCCAGATAGCTTGGATCTGAGCGCATATTATAGGCGAATAGCGCTCAGATCCCACGAACACAGTTCTCAATAACGTCGAGTAAGGTTTAAGTTCACCAGCTGTAATGGAAGTTAAACTGCACGAACCCACATACGAGTGTAACAGGGGAAATGTACAATCCAAGCAAGTAAGGCGAATGATGTGATCCAGAGACAGAGGGCTCTGTCCCAAGTGCCTTAAGACCCCATGACTTAACGGGCCAGCATCCCAGGGTAAGAGGCTAGCAATCCGGCTCCTCCAAGCGATAGGAGGGTAGGGCAGTTTGCCACATGCAGACCCAGTGACAAAAGCCATTTTGTCACACATCTCCCCTTTTCCAAACGGACTAACAGGGTATCTGACCTCCTGCCGGTCAGTGCCCTTGTTAGTCCAGCAGCCCACCCACAAAACAGAAACAGAAGTACAGCCCTCCCACAATAACTGGTTTCTACACCTGAGTGAGGGAAAAACTTGTCCATGTCCAGGTGCCTCACCACGGCTATGTGTGGGACTGGTAGGCTGCCTTGGTGGGTGGCTGAGTGGGCAGAGACCAGCGGTACTCTGCCCTGGTACCAGCACTACTACGGGAGTAGTCTGGTTGAAGCCTGGTTGCTGGAGATCGACTGTCTCCCCTTTGGCTGCACCGCTCTGCTGCTGGAGACCGACTGTCTCCCCTTTGGCTGCACCGCTCTGCTGCTGGAGACCGACTGTCTCCCCTTTGGCTGCACCGCTCTGCTGCTGGAGACCGACTGTCTCCCCTTTGGCTGCACCGCTCTGCTGCTGGAGACCGACTGTCTCCCCTTTGGCTGCACAGCTCTGCTGCTGGAGACCGACTGTCTCCCCTTTGGCTGCACAGCTCTGCTGCTGGAGACCGACTGTCTCCCCTTTGGCTGCACAGCTCTGCTGCTGGAGACCGACTGTCTCCCCTTTGGCTGCACAGCTCTGCTGCTGGAGACCGACTGTCTCCCCTTTGGCTGCACAGCTCTGCTGCTGGAGACCGACTGTCTCCCCTTTGGCTGCACAGCTCTGCTGCTGGAGACCGACTGTCTCCCCCTTGGCTGCACAGCTCTGCTGCTGGAGACCGACTGTCTCCCCTTTGGCTGCACAGCTCTGCTGCTGGAGACCGACTGTCTCCCCCTTTTCTGCACAGCTCTGCTGCTGGAGACCGACTGTCTCCCCTTTGGCTGCACAGCTCTGCTGCTGGAGACCGATGGTCTCTACTCCTAATACAGTGTCCTGCTGCTGGGGAAAGGAGACTGGGCTATATTCCCTGCTGGACACACTGCCGCTGGGGAATGGAGACTAGGCTCCCAATTCCCTGCAGGACCGGTGAAGAGACCTCGGTCCCATCTCCACCTGCCGACTGTGGGTCCTCCCCGGACCAGTCTATGAGGTCCCCTACCTCTGCAGCTGGTAGCGGAGCAGGGTGTACCTCAGCCGGGTCTTGCCAGTGGTAGTGCTGCAGGTTAGGCTGTGAGTAGATCAAGCTGAACAAATGTTGGTAAGTCCTGCTCCAGCTCCCTTCTGACCAGGAATGTTCGATCTGCTCTCACCCCCCTTCTGGGAGGCCAATCGTGTAGGTCTCTCCTTTAGTCCATAAGGTCCCAGAATCTGGACTCTCCTGTGCTCCCAAAATCCATTTCGTCAAAGGACTCCCATAATAGACCAGGGCCATTGTAATCCTCACCCTCAGGTCTATGGTATTCCTCCGTCCAGGGAGCCTGCCGCACTGTGTCCCACCATAGTGCCTGGTATGCGTCCTCTAACCAGGTCTCCTGCCATACCAGGGTCTCGAGCTCCGACACCCACACCTTCAGGGGCAGCTCCCCCAGCAGAGGCTTTCGCAGCGCCAATCGCATTCGCAACCTCTGCTCCTCGCTGGGGAGACTCTCGCTCCGTTGTCGCTGCACGTCCTCCATGGCCTCGTGCCATACGCCTTTCCGGGCTGCATCCCTGTAATCCGGGTGCTCCTCCTCATGGAACGCTGCCCAGGAACTAGCTGATTCCATGCTGCTGTAGCCACTGTACGAATACTAGCGTTGCCCTAATTATAAATCCATGGTACCGGTGTCGCTAGGACGCTATTCACTACTTGATTCGGTTCTGTATATCCATTCGGGAGAAAATCCCGCCGCTTGCCACCAGTGTAAAGGATCCTGCTATCCGTGCAGCTCTGATCCTTGTAGCGTCTCCCGAAATCCAAGCGGAAAAGAGTGAAGTAGTGATTATAGCTCCCAATTCCCCAAACATGAGTTGAGACTTCATGAAGGGGTAAAACGAATGTGTTTATTGATGGCCAAACTCAGCCCTTTTTATGATGGTCTCCCAGCAAGGGAACTCCCACATGGGACCTTGTGGAAGACTGTAACAAAATATGCAGAAACAATCAGTATACAGTACAATTCTTATACACACCCACAGGAAGAGTGTAACCCCTCCTCTGTATCCTGGAGATAATTAACTTAAGTGGTTGCAGAGAACCTAATTACCGTATATACTCGAGTATAAGCCGAGTTTTTCAGCCCATTTTTTGGGCTGAAAAACCCCAACTCGGCTTATACTCGAGTCAGAGTCTGTATTATGGCAATTTACATTGCCATAATACAGACTGGGGGGAGAGGGGGGCTGGCAGAGCTGTACTTACCCGTCCTGCAGCTCCTGTCAGCTCTCTCCTCCTCCGCCGGTCCGTTCAGCACCTCGGTCAGCTCCCAGTGTAAATCTCGCGAGAGCCGCGGCTCTCGCGAGATTTACACTGGGAGCTGACAGAAGAGCAGAACGGACGGCGCAGAGGAGGAGAGAGCTGACAGGAGCTGCAGGACGGGTAAGTACAGCTCTGCCAGCCCCCCTCTCCCCCCCACTGAACTGCCACTGGACCACCAGGGAAGGAGAGCCCCCCTCCCTGCCATATATCAAGCAGGGAGGGGGGACGAAAAAAAAAATAAGAAATAAAATAATAAAAAAAAAAAATTAATAATAATAAAAAAAAGGGGTATAAGGACCACTATTGGAAGGGGGGGGGGGTATAAGGACCACTATGGGAGGGAGAGGGTGGGTTAAGGACCACTATGGGAGGGAGGGGGGTATAAGGACCGCTATGGGAGGGAGGGGGGGTATAAGGACCACTATGGGAGGGAGGGGGGGGGGTAAGGACCACTATGGGAGGGAGGGGGGGGGATAAGGACCACTATGGGAGGGAGGGGGGGGATAAGGACCACTATGGGAGGGAGGGGGGGGATAAGGACCACTATGGGAGGGAGGGGGGGTATAAGGACCACTATGGGAGGGAGGGGGGTATAAGGACCACTATGGGAGGGAGGGGGGGTATAAGGACCACTATGGGAGGGAGGGGGGGTATAAGGACCACTATGGGAGGGAGGGGGGTATAAGGACCACTATGGGAGGGAGGGGGGGTATAAGGACCACTATGGGAGGGAGGGGGGGTATAAGGACCACTATGGGAGGGGGTGGGATAAGGACCACTATGGGAGGGGGTGGGATAAGGACCACTATGGGAGGGGGTGGGATAAGGACCACTATGGGAGGGAGGGGGGTATAAGGACCATTATGGGAGGGAGGGGGGGGTATATGGACCACTATGGGAGGGATGGGGGGGGATAAGGAACACTATGGGAGGGAGAAGGGGGATAAGGACCACTATGAGAGGGAGGGGGTGGGATAAGGACCACTATGGGAGGGGAGGGGGAAGTAAGGACCACTAGGGGAGGGGAGGGTAAGGACCACTAGGGGAGGGGTGAGTCAGGACCACTGGGGGGGGGAGTGAAGGAACACGGGGGTGGGGAGGTAAGGACCACTGAGGGAGGAGGAGGGGAAGTCAGGACATATGGGGGGGAGGGGGCGGCAAAAAATTTTTTGCCTACGGCGGCAAATATCCTTGCACCGGCCCTGCACACACTGCATTCACACACTGCATTCATGCACACACACACTGCATTCATGCACACACACACTGCATTCATGCACACACACACTGCACTCATACACACACACACTGCACTCATACACACACACACTGCACTCATACACACACACACTGCACTCATACACACACTGCACTCATACACACACGCTGCACTCACACACACACACATACGCACACACTGCATTCATTATACACACACTGTAAATAAATATTCAATTATTATATTTTTTTTAGGATCTAATTTTATTTAGAAATTTACCAGTAGCTGCTGCATTTCCCACCCTAGTCTTATACTCGAGTCAATAAGTTTTCCCAGTTTTTTGGGATAAAATTAGGGGCCTCGGCTTATATTCGGGTCGGCTTATACTCGAGTATATACGGTATCTACGGGCAGAGAGAGACATGTGCTTTTTACCTTTTAACAAAACTGTATTAAAATCAATAACTCATGTTTCGCTGAACGAAGTCCCCATGTTCCACACCCCCCCAGATAGCTTGGATCTGAGCGCATATTATAGGCGAATAGCGCTCAGATCCCACGAACACAGTTCTCAATAACGTTGAGTAAGGTTTAAGTTCACCAGCTGTAATGGAAGTTAAACTGCACGAACCCACATACGAGTGTAACAGGGGAAATGTACAATCCAAGCAAGTAAGGCGAATGATGTGATCCAGAGACAGAGGGCTCTGTCCCAAGTGCCTTAAGACCCCATGACTTAACGGGCCAGCATCCCAGGGTAAGAGGCTAGCAATCCGGCTCCTCCAAGCGATAGGGGGGTAGGGCAGTTTGTCACATGCAGACCCAGTGACAAAAGCCATTTTGTCACAATACTTTTTTTAAAAAACACTTTTTTCTGACTTTAATTGGTTTTCAATGCATTTCTATGGGAAATCGTGTTTCAGTTTACAAATGCAAACGTCCTGGAGAACGCATTAGATTCGTAAACCGAGGTACCACTGTATATAATACTATATATATATATATATATATATACACACACACATAAGGCAAAAATGTGGTTCTTTGTTAAGCATATTTGCATATGCCTAGCCAGAATCCCTTGCAGTAGTGAGAGCACGGTTAAAGTGAGAATTCTGTGGGAAAAGAAAGTCTTATGGCTTGACTAGTGTGTATTTGTGTTAAGCAATGTATTAACTATCCACTTACTTCCGGTGGAAGGGGTTTTCATCCACACCTTTTCCCCCACCACAACTTTTTTGGTATGTACTTCATGAGTAACGCCAAGCCTCCACAGCAAGTCAATAACCAACCTAATGCTAATGAATTGCATTAACAATGAAACAGCTGTCCAGGAATGGTTCACAGGCTCTTCCTGAGTTGTGTTTCAAAGCTGTTGTATACAGCATACACATACTCCAAGAAATCCATGTCTCAAGTGGAATTATGAGGCAAAAATGTGGTTCTTTGTTGAGCTTATTTGCATACACCTACCCAGAATGATGCATTTAAACAATAGAAAGGGAAAATTTTATTTGAACACATGTATGGCAAAAACATCAAAAAAGCACTGGTCCTTTAGAGGTTAATTCACCTGTTTTGGTGTATACATCATGCCCCCAGTCTCAATTCTCTTCCATTTAGGAGTAAAGTCACTTTATGAAGCCCTAGTCACACCTCCCTGCAAGTTATTTTTACAGCCTTCCTAAACACTTCCTGAAAAAGAACCTAAAGGATTTTAAGCTCCTGTATTTCACAGTCTGTTTATAGCCTTCTAGACAGTGCAGGTGCCTCCTGTATGTAACTAAGGTTCAATTTACAGAGCAGGAGATAAAATCTTATAAAGCAAGTTTGAAACCAATTTTTTTTTAATGCAGTCTGTGACCGTCAAAGCCAAGGGAGATGAGGCTAGGACTGCAACATAAAGTGATTTAACTACTAAATGGCAGAAAATTGAGTAGTGATGCTGCAGTGGCATGATCTATATACTAAAACTGCTTTATTAAGCTAAGGTTGGTTTTGAGGCCTACAGTATCACTTTAAATTAGAATTCTCATTTTAGTGAATAACCGTTTCAGTTACACAGTTATCAAGACTCTGCACTAAACTTTAAGCATGCGATTTAGAAGTGAGGCTTGAAAGGCAGACACGTAGTTACTAATTCTGTGTATATCTTTCAGCATTTCTCTGATCGTGAAGCGTTCTGACAGCGAGTGCAAGCTGGGTAAGTAGCTGAAACTGATGTCTTCTGTTGCAGAGCTGTCAGAATGGGCAATTACCTGAAAACAGCAGCAAGAACATACACATGCCTCAATCTTTAAGAATAATGTGCTGGAAGGCATTCATTCCCCAAGGACAGAATTGTGTAGCTGTCTAGGCACATCATTTTTTTTTATTCTGTATTTTGCACGCATGCACCAAAACATAAAGGAAAACTCCAGTGCCAGGAAAACAATCCGTTTTCCTTGCACTGGAGGTACCCTCTCCCTCCCACCCCCCAATCCCCAGTTACTGAAGGGGTGAAAACCCCGTCAGTGACTTACCTGAGGCAGCGACGATGTCCCTCGTCGGTGTCTCCTCCTCCGCGCCGCTCCTCCTACTGTCTCCGTCGGCCGGTGGGCGAGACTGATCCCGCCCAAGGAGACCTAATGCGCTTGCCGCGCATGCGCATTAGCGCTCCCCATAGGAAAGCATTGAAAAAGATTTTCAATGCTTTCCTATGAGGAAATGAGCGACGCTGGAGGTCCTCACACAGGAAGTGACCTCTAGTGGCTGTCTAGTAGACAACCACTAGAGGTGGAGTTAACCCTGCAAGGTAATTATTGCAGTTTATAAAAAAACTGCACTAATTACACTTGCAGGGATAAGAGTAGTGGGAGTTGGCACCCAGACCACTCCAATGAGCAGAAGTGGTCTGGGTGCCTGGAGTTTCCCTTTAAGAGACGACTTAACATAAGGTAGGCTATAGAAGTCAAAGAGAAATGCAACACATTTTTACATGACTAGTACCGTAATAGGAGAAGACACCAACTCAACCTGATCGCTCATAGCAATACTTCAAATGCACAGGATGTCTGTGGAGCACTACATATCTAAAACAGACACAAACAATCCAATTTTCAAACATTACTGGGGTAGTACAGTATGACCACGAATACTCGGCCGTGAGCTGGTTACCATCCGTATACTGATAAAGCAGTCATATAGGACATTTTCTTAAGATCAAAATAATAAAATACGAGCTAAATAAAATATCTCGATATACAATGAGCTTCTGTGAAACAAAAAATTTAAAAAGGAGCCAATTCAATAGTTTATTAATATTTTTTATTGTATATTGAGCTAGTATACACTACTAATGGTTTAGCCAAATAGCAAGAGTGTATAGAAAGCGATAAAGTTCAGTCAATGGAACCATGTTGTGTGTGTAACAATTTGATATATTTTTATTTTAAAACAGGTCACTCTTTAGGCAAATACCGTATATACCCGAGTATAAGCCGAGTTTTTCAGCACATTTTTTGTGCTGAAAAACCCCAACTCAGCTTATACTCGAGTCAATAGTCTGTATTATGGCAATTTGCATTGCCATAATACAGACAGGGGCTGTCAGAGCTGTAACTTACCTCTCCTGCAGCTCCCTTCTCCTCCGCGCCGTCCGTTCAGCACCTCGGTCAGCTCCCAGTGTAAATCTCGCGAGAGCCGCGGGGTCATAGTGCGGCTCTCGCGAGACTTACAGTGGGAGCTGACAGAAGAGCTGACCGGACGGCGCGGAGGAGAAGGGAGCTGACAGGAGCTGCAGGACAGGTAAGTTACAGCTCTGACAGCCCCCCTCTCCACCCCACTGAACTGCCAATGCCACTGGACCACCAGGGAGTAAGAGCCCCCCTCCCTGGCCAGCTAGCAAGCAGGGAGGGGGGACGAAAAAAATTATAATAATAATAATAAAAAAATAATAATATTAAAAAACAAAATAATAATTACCGTATTTTTCGCTCCATAAGACGCAACTCACCATAAGACGCACCTAGTTTTTAGAGGAAGAAACCCAGAAAACAATATATTCTGAACAAACTGTCCCATAGTGTTTCTTACTATGGGACAGTTTGTTCAGAATATTTTTTTTCTCCCCTGTCCCATAGTGTCCCCCCTCCCCTCAGTCTTCATCCCCCCCTCCCCTCCCCTCAGTCTTCATCCCCCCCTCCCCTCCCCTCAGTCTTCATCCCCCCCTCCCCTCCCCTCAGTCTTCATCCCCCCCTCCCCTCCCCTCAGTCTTCATCCCCCCCTCCCCTCCCCTCAGTCTTCATCCCCCCCTCCCCTCCCCTCAGTCTTCATCCCCCCCTCCCCTCCCCTCAGTCTTCATCCCCCCCTCCCCTCCCCTCAGTCTTCATCCCCCCTCCCCTCCCCATAGTCTTCATCCCCCCTCCCCTCCCCATAGTCTTCATCCCCCCTCCCCTCCCCATAGTCTTCATCCCCCCTCCCCTCCCCATAGTCTTCATCCCCCCTCCCCTCCCCATAGTCTTCATCCCCCCTCCCCTCCCCTCAGTCTTCATCCCCCCTCCCCTCCCCTCAGTCTTCATCCCCCCTCCCCTCCCCTCAGTCTTCATCCCCCCTCCCCTCCCCATAGTCTTCATCCCCCCTCCCCTCCCCTCAGTCTTCATCCCCCCTCCCCTCAGTCTTCATCCCCCCTCCCCTCCCCATAGTCTTCATCCCCCCTCCCCTCCCCTCCCCATAGTCTTCATCCCCCCTCCCCTCCCCTCCCCATAGTCTTCATCCCCCCTCCCCTCCCCATAGTCTTCTCTTCTCTCCCATACTGTCCCCCTCCCCTTGTCCCATAATTACTTACCTGTCTTGTAGCGTTTCTCGGCAGCACAGGGCGCACCGTGGTACTGGAACTTGAATTTCATGTTCCGGTTTCCGACGGGACTGAAAGGAAGTGCGCACTCAGCTCAGTGTGCGCACTTCCTTTCAGTCCCGCCGGAAACTGGAACATGAAATTCAAGTTCCAGTACCGCGGTGCTCCCTGTGCTGCCGATAAACGCTACAAGACAGGTAAGTAAAACTTCATATTCGCTCCATAAGACGCACAGACATTTCCCCTCACTTTTGAGGGGAAAAAAAGTGCGTCTTATGGAGCGAAAAATACGGTAATAATATAACAATCAAAATGTCCACCCCCACCAACACATACACAAACACACACACTGCACTCACACACTTCATTCATATACACACACACACACACACTGCACTCACTCACACACTGCACTCATTATATACACACACTGTAAATAAATATTCAATTAATATATACACACAACAATGCACTCATACGCACACAATGCACTGATACACACACACATTGCACTCATACGCACATACTGCATTCATTATATACACACACTGTAAATAAATATTCAATTAATATAATTTTTTTTAGGATCTAATTTTATTTAGAAATTTACCAGTAGCTGCTGCATTTCCCATCCTAGTCTTATACTCGAGTCAATAAGTTTTCCCAGTTTTTTGGGGTAAAATTAGGGGCCTCGGCTTATATTCGGGTCGGCTTATACTCTAGTATATACGGTAAATTTCTCCAATATTTACTCATATTTGTTATTGACAAGTAAAGTATTTGGAGTATGTCAAAGAGTAAACAGGTGTCAAGGGAATCGTCTTGTCTGTGACAGGACACAATTCTTTAATTTGCTAGATTAAAACAGGCAAATGAGACCGTTGCAATTTGAAAGGCAAGATGTAGAAATGCAGTTTGAGTAAAATTCTGTAATATACCTACCACCGCGCTTTAACAGGAAAATGTGATTTTCATCCACCAGTTTGTAAAGTAACTCCATACATAACTAGAAGATTACACATACAAAAGATTTAGTTAAGGACTGCAAATTTTTTTTAATTAAAACTGTAAAAGCCCACACTGCAATGTTTATGCATGATATGACTCCTTGTTTTCATTTCTGTATTGTGATTTCAATGCCTTTATCTGTCCCTACCTACTAAATAACTAAAAAAAGTGAGCCATTAAAGGATCACTATAGGGTCATGAACACAAACATGTATTCCTGACCCTATAGTGTTAAAACCACCATCTAGCTCCCCGGGTCCCTCATGCCTCCATAAATATAGCAAAATCTTACTGTACTTCAAGCCAGAAGCTGTAGCTCTGCATGCTGTTTGCCTCAACAAAAAAAAAACAAGCAGTCTGCTGACATCATCAGAAGTAATGGCCTGATCCAATCACAATGCTTCCCCATAGGATTGGCTGAGACTAACAAAGAGGCAGATCAGGGGCAGAGCCAGCACAATTCAAACACAGCCCGTTGTCAATCATCATCTCCTCAGAGATGAATTGAATCAATAAATCTCTATGAGGAAAGTTCAGTGTCTGCATGCAGAGGGAGGAGACACTGAATGTTTGGATGCATTTTAGGCAGCCATGACCCAGGAAGGATCTTTAACAGCCATCTGAGGCGTGGCCAGTGCAGTTATCACTAGGCTGTAAGGTAAACACTGCATTTTCTCTGAAAAGACAGTGTTTACAGCAAAAAGCCTGAAGGCAGTGATTATACTCACCAGAACAAATTCAATAAGCTGTAGTTGTTCTGGTGACTATAGTGTAACTTTAACTAATGCCATGACACTGTTTACTCTATATTTTCTCATTAGCTTGAACATGCTGTTGTGGCAACTCAAGCTTGTTTGTAACTCAAAGCACAGCAAAAATAAAGATTGACAAAAAACAACAACTACAAAAACCACTGTAGAAGCCCAAAATATTATGTCCAGAAAGCAATACATAAAGAATGCTGTTTGATCGATGCAAGCTGAATGGTGGTTAAACTTGCATACATATAATTCCCTCTAGTACTTCTTGTAGATAGTTTGTGTATTCTAGAATAGCAGTATCAAAGTATCAATGACGCTGTGCTTACATTTAAAATATAAATAATTGCTACTATATAAAAATAAAACCGGTAAAAAAAAATATAAATAACAATAAAATACAGCTTCTACTCAAAACAAGCGTACGTTTTTTCAAGAGAAAATCAAAATAGAAATGATCTAGGTGCACTTTGTAAAAATAATATGAAATTAAAGATAGATGTAAAAATCAACAATAAAAATAGTTGTTAAAAAAAAAAAAAAAAGGCTCAGAATATAGCAGTCATAAAGATGAACAAATAGAGAACAGTATATGGAGGATACTAAGATGTATACATGAATATGCTGACCAAACATGCTGAAACTAGTTACAATATGGGCAGGAAACAAAGTATTACAGCAATGATCCACAATAAATAGGTAAGTCCGTCAGAAAACCCCAAAACAATCCTGCAACTGAATAGTGCAAAGCAAGAAGTCCCAGATCAAGATATGCGTATTGTGGCTCGTCTTTGAGTAAGTCCACTTTTGGATGAAAATCCAGACATAGAAAACTACTTCACGCTAATGCTGTCACATTCACAAGCACAGTGCTTATTGGATACTACTCACTCTAAGTTTGCTGTCACAGAATACACACCATTCATCCCGCACAAGTCGCCAAGAGATATGTACCACAATCTGCCTAATTAAATCTGGGACTTCTTCCTTGACAGATATATTTCCACTCTCACCTTTTAGATTTATGTACACATCTTAGTATTCCCCCATATATGGTGCTCCGTTTGCTAAACTATATACCTGCTATATTATGAGCTTATACTAATATTTTTCATTATCAACATGAATCAATGCTTTCCTAAACATCTGACACTTGGTGTCCTCATGCAGAGCGTAAGGATGTCCAGCGTCAGATACCAGATCAAAGGTCCGTTTAAATGCAGGAAGCGCCTTCAGTGGCTTATAATGTACCTTTAATCAAGGAATAAAGAATAACAGTAACTGTACTACTATAGCACTATCAGAAGAGGGCAGGCTCTGGCAACTGTCCTGGTTTTTGACATACCACCCAAAACCTACTTGACAGAAGGCACTCAGACCTTTTGTACTAAATCCACTACACTGAGAAGTAGTGGTTATGGCACACAGAGTGTCTTTTGAAGTGCAGTACTAAAGGAATCTGAAATGCAGTATCTTAAGGATTTACCTTCTCATCATGTTGCTCGGGAACATGGATAAACTGGCAAGGGCTTCGATAACATCCACGAAATGTGTTAAAAAAAAATCTGCAATATCCAAGTGGCAACTGGGTTTGCGCCATGGGCAAATGATGCTTTTAATCATTATATATGAGAGAGAGAGAGAAAAAAAAAAGCATCAAAGACATTGAAACATACATCAATATCTAATCCAATCATCATAACCACTACAGTCCACTGGTCCCCACGAGGATCTTGCTCTCCCCGGTGGCCTGATGACGCACATGTATTGGCTGAGAGGGTCATCATGAGGGTCAGCCAATAAATGCAATTCTGAGCTATGAAAGTTGCACCGAATAGACATTCACCAGCCCAGAACTCTAGCAGAAGGGTTAAGCTCTGTATGTGGAGTGCTTCAAAGAGTTAATTTTGGCGGCAAATTTCAATTCAGTTTTAGTCATAGTCTTGACTAAAAAGCCATTTTAGTCATCTGAGTTGTTTTAGGCAACTACATTATCTCTTTTGCCCTTTCCCCAGCCCTCTGTGTCTCATTCCCCAGCCCCACCATGTGTCATTTTCACTCCTTCCTCCCCATGTGTCTAACCGCCAGTTTTAATTTTTGCAACAAAATTTCAATTTAGTTTTAGTCATAGTCTTTTGACTAAAAATCAATTTTAGTTTTAGTCGTATTTTAGTCATCTGAATGGTTTTAGTTTTAGTTTACTAAATCTCAAATATTTTAGTCAACTAAAAATGTTAGTCGATAAAATTAACACGGATTTGAAATGCTGCACATACAGACTCCAGGCACCATTACCACTTAAAATCCCTGACGTGCTCATAATGCTTGGAGCAACCTTTTGAATGGAAATTTGCTTATGTTCTGCCCGTTGCCAAAGATCATTCTTCCCATGAGAAAAAATATTCCCTACTTTTTATTACGTATAACTAAAATATTAAAATGTAATTTCAAGACAGTAAAGACAAGAAGAAATAGAGGATCGAAATATGAGTAATCTAAAAGCAAAATCTGCATTGCGACAGTGCCGCTTTAAACTGTAAAGCATTTATTATTTTAATACAAAGTGCAAGAAGACATCACGTGACTATGGACAGAGGTTATGTGTCAAGATGCTAATTTACAGAAAACACACTAGAAATCAGATTTCCATTGAGAGTAGTTCAAACTAAAACTCTAATGCATAGGCAACCTTCGGCACTCAGATGTTGTGGAGTACATCCCCCATAATGCTCTTACACCCATATTGCAGGAAAAGCATCATGGGAGGTGTAGTCCAAAACATCTGGAGTGCTGAAGGTTGCCTATGCCTGCTATAAAGGGTTACACATCAGCTGATTGCTCTTAGCAAATGAATGAACCTCTGTGCACAGAACATTAGCAAGCCAGAAACTTGTATTAACAAGCTGTGCAACATGAACTTCGCACATTCATAGTACAGCTATACATGTTCTCATTGTTAACTTATTGGGAATTATACAAGTCATATGTTTGGCATAACATTTTGTAAACTAGTATCAGGAAAAATATTGCTAAATTTTGTTTTATTTTTTTCCCAACTAGCTGATCTACAAAACGCATTATTAGCAACAAGTTTTTCTCCGTTGGAGACCAGTAATATTTGGTTCTACGCCATACATAATTCAGAAATTTTCCCTGTTATCAACTTCTAAAGTGTGATAGTCTCAGATACATATTACATAAGAGCAGGTTCATATAGTGTGCAGTCTCTCAACTAAATTCAAAGTTATTTTTTTTTACAATTAAATACTTACAGAAATGTTATGGTCATGATTCCATTTCTCATAGTGATCTGGATGCATCATGTCTGGAGCTGGTACATGGCTCCCACCTTGCCTAAAGTCTGATGATGAAAAACATTTATATGCATAAATCAGCACACACCAAAAAAATAATGAAAAAAAAACATTTTTTTTGCAATTTCTCTGCTGGTGCAATGGAAACCATATTTGGTTTGTAACTTATATTATAAAAGTTGCTATTGTGTGTAAATGGTCTAAAAACATAAAATTGTTGCAATACTTAACATCATTTTCTTTTCCTGTCCAATATCAATGTCAGCATCACCTGTGGGGTAGGCTCCTCCCTCTTAGGTTATAGGACAGGAATTTAAATTTAAAATTATGGTATATAAGGAATCTACCGCCCCAGAATAAGCAGTCTCGTAACCAAGTCAGTCCAGAAAAAAGGGAGGGTTCGTTGATGCGGATATGAAAATTGGCCAGGAAAAGAAAATCCAGCAAGCTGGGGAACCCCACACAAGCCTCCAAACGCGAGAAAAAAAAACCCCGGCCAGCCCGACGCATAGGCTCCCGAAGGAGAAGAGGCCCACTGGGACGGAGCCAACACCCTCCGCGTTCTAAACTCCAGCTGGAACGGGGATCAGACCTGCGGCCTATCTACCACCGGGCGAAAACCCATAACAGGGGCCCCCACAAGCTTCCTCAAATACCTCAAAGAAAACACTCTCATGGTCCTTCAAAGACAGCCTGGAGACAAGGTATCGGCTGAATGAACTACCACGCGGGGGCCCTCTGCACCCACAGCCTCTTAGGGGACTGTCGCACTCAGCAGAGGGACTTTATGCCACAACCACAACCTGGACTTGTCCCCTCATAGCCTTATAGCTTTACACAACACCAGTAAGCTTCACTAGTTACTACCTAATGTCCCTAAGCTAATTTAGCCTGGTTACTCACTTTACCCATATTCAACCTGTGTCATATTTATAATCCAACTAGTTTTGAGCGTGTTTCACACATGTCACCTACTTTCACATATGCAATGTCTTAACAACTCTTGTTTAACTACAACCTGTAACTCGCACACTACAGCGCAGTGGGGCCACCCCGCTATGCATATTTCCTCATACTTATTGCCAGTTCAAATCGAATGTTATATTATATGCTCTTCTAGACAATAAGGCTACTCACTCTTGTTACCTTTATTATTATTATTATTAAAAAAGAAGTGCAGCATATCTTGTCACTTACATGTATAACACATGCAATGTTATTCACCAATTTCGTCTTATGTATTTACCCATGCACTTCGAAAAAATAAAGAATAAAAAAAAAAAAAACTGTCCCCCGGCCCCCACCTCTGGGCGGCGGGTGGGGGCCATAATGGTAAGAGCACTGTGATTGGATGGATTTTGTACTCGGGAGATTTCGCTGAACACAAATATTAGTGTTTCAAAACAGTAAAATATATTACAACGATGATATCGCCAGTAAAAGTTACGTTTTTTTAATTTTTCACGCACAAACAGCACTTACACGGACGATATTATTGCTGTGATACTTTTTACTGTTTTGAAACACAAATATTTGTACTCAGCGAAGTCTCCCGAGTACAACAGTACCCCTCATGTACAGGTTTTATGGTGTTTTCAAAAGTAACAGCGTCAAATATAAGGCTTGTGTTTCATTTTTTTCACATTAAAATTCGCCAGATTGCTTACGTTGCCTTTGTGACCCTATGGTAGCCCAAGAATGAAAATTACCCCTATGATTGCATACCATTTGCAATAGTAGACAACCCAAGGTATTGCAAATGGGGTATGTCCAGTCTTTTTTAGTAGCCATTTGGTCAAAAACACTGGCCAAAGTAAGCGTTAGTATTTGTTTGTGTGTGAAAAATGCCAAAAACGCCAATTTTGGCCAGTGTTTGTGACTAAGTGGCCCAGGAAAGTAATTTTCCCATCCAAGATCGGGGAAGAAATATAAGATTAGATACAGGATCACTTGTACAACAACCTTTGTCGTTATCAGATTGTGTGCCCATGCGGATTGGTATATGTGGGCAAAACATCAAATGACTTGAGGGAGAGGATGAGAGGTCAGAGATCCGCTATACGGAATCTCAACCCTTGTTGAGATTTATGGGCATAGACCACGTTCCTGAACCAGTGAGAGGAGGCAATAGAGACACGCGATTGCTACAAAGGGAAGCGTTCTGGATCCACACACTCGATACCCTAGCCCCTCATGGACTAAATGAGAAAAATCTATTACATTGTTTTTTGCCAAAGAGATAAGGTTAAACATAACACAGGTAAAAAATGTTGTCTTAGGATTTATAAAAAAAACAAAAAAACAAAAAAAAGTTGCACTTTAGCTTGATTCATGATTAGCGATTATATGTTACATGTAAATGCTGCAATTGAGTATTCTATTTGGGAATTATATATGAGTATACTAGATAATATTCATTGTTCCAATATAGTTATAATAAGTGGTTCACTATTTATTCTAGGTTCATATAATGCAACATGAACATTAAGTTAATAATGAGGATTATTAACTTTCTCGTTATTTTGCTACAAATGTGGCTTCTCTCTACTATGCTAGAAATGTAACAAATTTAGACCTATGCTTGTATATAATATAATCACTGTGGGGGCGTGGCAGACAACCAGACGAGATGGCCGCATGTTAGCTTGGCTCCAGCAAAGCAGGCACGTAATTTTGCTGGAACCCGAGCAGAAGCCACAATGGGGAATCCCAAAAGGTCCCAAAGCGCCCACACGAGCAGAGGGAAGACACCCGCGGAGAAACCGGGCTCGGCTTCAAAGTTATTTAAAGATTATGCCGGCCGCATGGCGGAACAGGGCGGGACAAACATGGCGCCGACGGAGGGAGATTCCCTCTCCAACCCTCCCAGCCTGGCGGCCTCCGACACCTCGGCAGCATCCACAGACTTGGACATTAAAAATATGCTAAAAAACCTTCCCACCAAGGCAGATATCGCTGCAATGCTGGAGAGACTGGAAACATCCTTTCAGAGGAGGGTGGAGGGCCTAGGCTCCGAAATCAGGCAGGTAGGCCTCCGTGTACAAGACCTGGAGACTGATAAAGGTCAGGTACAGACCCAACTACACACCCTGTCAAATCGTCTAGCAGCCCACGAAACGCAAATGTCACACCTCCAAAGAGCACTAGACAATATCGACAACAGAGGGCGCAGAAACAATCTTAGAATTTAAGGCCTGCCTGAATCTGAGGCTGAAGACATACAAGCCTCCATGCAAGAGCTATTCAACTTATAATTAGAGCACCTGCAGCAACACAGATCCACTTTGACAGAGCACACCGATCGCTCAGACCTAGAGGCAATAATGAGGGCACTCCAAGAGACATCATATGCCGCCTGCACTACTTCACAGATAAGGACCGCATACTCAAGAAACTGAGGGATACCAACCCACCATTGCTGTTCCACGGGCACGAAATCCAAATCTACCAAGATCTCTCATGGCTCACCCTCCAAGCGAGGAGGCACCTGAAACCGATCACTGACCAACTGCAGGCAACACATACCGGGTACAGATTGGGTTTCCCTTATTGCAACGCTCAAAGGGACCACCCACATCATAGCAGAACATAGAGATGTGACACCATTCACTAGAGCGCTGAAACCTACGCATGTACGCATTATGGACTGGTATGCAACGGACCCAGCGGGGTCCATAAACCGTCAACCAAGGGACCAGCGGAGACGCTCACAGTCCAAAAGACAGAACAGACATCAGATAACCGAGGGGATGACGTCCACTCACCTGCTCAGCGGACCTAAGGGACTACAACGCACAATGGAACCTTCCTGAGATGTGCAGCAATTACCCTCGCACACAAACCCCCAAAAGACTGATTCAAACCGTGAAATACGATGGGACTCCGGGACATTACTCCAAGCCCCAGCCGAACCACCACACCACCATAACAACATGGACATGACTTCGAGGGGTAACCCGCGGAGGGAGCCACCGCTGCCATACCAGAACTCCTCGAAGTCCTTGAAGTCACTCCTCGAAGTCGTACAGAGGAGCACGAGAGACTTGAATGGAACAGGTCGTATACCCATAAATGCACTGTACACGTATGACATATTGTTGTATGCTTCACTCAGTAACACATGCTCCCTTAAGCCCCCTGAACGCACGACAGTGGTAGTTGGCCAATTTAAGATCACCACCGCTTCGCCCACACAAGGCCACATCCAGGAAACCCCCTCCCCCCCCTCCAAAAAAGGGGAAGTGTATATATATTTTCTTTTTGAAATAATTACGAGGTAACCAAGACATCTCTAAACGGGAGCATGTCTCCCACCCCCCCTCCCCCCCCTCACATCTTCCCCCACACTGTAACGATCAAACCCATGCTCACCTCCAGCACTAACCGAGCACAACGAATGCAAGTGCCTGCTTGCCCACCGACACACGCACGCCACACACCAACTATACAGCACACACACCCCTGCAGTCCCACAGGCTGCACCATCAACAACACTCCTCACATTTCCTCAGCTATACACCTACACGCTAGAACAATTGTTCACAGGTACGTCCGGAAATCTAGAGAATCCGGACGGGGAAGCCCACGCCCCCAGACAACTCTGGCAGAGTGTAAGACCAGAGACCTTGTACATACCGGTTTATGTTTAGATTTGTTTATATCTATCCATATTTGTTTATATTCAATTTATCTGCTGACTGTTAACGCTGTCTTGCCTTCTGCTAATAAGGTGCAACACGAAAGGCGCCACAGACAAGGTTGCACCACACTACACGACTGCAACTGCCCAAGACCTGGGAAAGAGTGCCTCAGCCGCAACAAGAGGGAACCAGACTGCGCAACAAAGTAGGCGACCACACAAACTCATAGCTACTCCCCTAGAAGCCACGCCCATAAATGACTTTAAAAATAGTCTCCCTCAACGTCAAGGGCCTGAACACCCCGAATAAACGTAGGCTACTGCTAAGAGACCTGAAAGCACGTAAAACCGACATAGCCCTTGTCCAAGAAACCCACATCCCCAGGACAGCGACAATAAAACAAAGAGACATTACCCCCAGACCCACGAAGCAAGAGCACTTCACAAATGAGCTGGAGTGGCAATATTAGTACACAAAAACTGCCCACTCCAAGTGACAGGGACACTAACTGATCCTGAGGGACGCTATATTGCTTTAACAGGCACGATACACAGCACAAAAATTAGGATCATAAAAAAAAAAACTCTGTGGCGAGACCCAACTTCCACAATGCACACCGGAACAGATGCGCACCTCACTACGTGCCTTCATGGCCAATATAACACTCCCAGAGATC
Organism: Pelobates fuscus; assembly: GCF_036172605.1. Taxonomy (NCBI): domain Eukaryota; kingdom Metazoa; phylum Chordata; class Amphibia; order Anura; family Pelobatidae; genus Pelobates; species Pelobates fuscus. The sequence goes on from NC_086320.1 coordinate 297,683,008, forward strand.
ACAGAGATAGACAGCACACTCTTACAAGAACCAATTACCCAAATAGAAGTGGAAACCGCCATAGCGGCCTTGAAAGGGAACAAAGCCCCGGGCCCAGACGGTTACGACTTAGGGTATTACAAGAAATTCAAAGAGGAACTAGCCCCCCACCTCACCTCCCTATATAACCACTTTATGTCAGGCGGCGTGCCAGACACAGACATGGCATTGGCAAATATCACGCTCATCCCGAAGCCCGGGAAAGACACCGAACTAGCGACAAACTATAGACCCATTTCCCTAATGAATTCCGATCTCAAGATACATGCAAAGATTCTGGCAGCCAGGTTGTCACCAATGCTCACACGCCCAATACACCCTGACCAGGTGGGATTCATACCTGGCAGGCAACTCTACGAAAATAGGCGTAGAGGGGCGGTGTTAATGTGGTACATGCAGAAATCAGAGGTGCCCTCATTGGCCATTTCCCTTGACGCGGAGAAGGCCTTTGATAGGGTGCAGTGGCCCTACTTGTTTGGCCTCATGGAACAATGGGGCTTCCCAGAAGCTTACACCCAGGCCACACGAGCCCTGTACACTAACTTACGGGCCCAGACCCTAATTACAGGAGCCCCCAAGGACCCCTTCCCCCTTTACAACGGAACACACCAGGGCTGTCCACTGTCCCCGTTGCAATTTGCCATCTCCCTGGAACTGCTTCTACAAGCCCTACGTCAACACCCACACATACAGGGAATAACAATAGCAAGAAAAACCTTCAAAGTATCAGCGTATGCTGATGACGTGCTCCTGACTCTCACGGACCCCCTGAACTCTATGGACCACTCGAAACGCCTCTTAGATACATACGGAGCCCTATCAGATTACCATGGCACTGCCATTTCACCTTCCGGCTCGAGACAGGGCATTAATATAGGACAGTCACCACCTGCCAACCACCAGAGACAATATACCACATCTATGGGTCAAACTCACAGCGCAGCACAAACAATTACATGAGACCAACTACACCCCACTAATTTGTACGCTCCTGAGGGACCTGGAGCTATGGACAGACAAACCCATTTCATGGCTAGGCAGACTTCATTTGGATAAAATGAACATCCTCCCCAGATTGCGGTTTATGTTCCAGGCCCTACCTACACCAATTAAGAGAAGCGACCTATCAACATTCCAAAAAGCGATAGACATGTTCATTTGGCAAAAGAAGCGCCCCAGAATAGCTAGTAAACTACTGTACCGACCCAAAGACAGGGCGGGACTGGGGCTACCGAACATGTACTTATACTACCTGGCACCACAGACTGCACAAACTGCATATTGGCACTCTGCGTCAGACACCCGCAGATGGGTGGAGCTTGAATCCTCACTAATGGGGCAAGACCTACCACAGTTCTATCACTGGTTACATAAAACACAGAGCACTCCCAAGGATAGCCTGCCCGGCTATAACGAACTCCTTAACCCCTTAAGGACACATGACGTGTGTGACACGTCATGATTCCCTTTTATTACAGAAGTTTGGTCCTTAAGGGGTTAAGAATATGGGATCAGGTTGCAACCAAATACTCATTAAGCATGTTCCTCTCCCCAATGTCTCCCGTACTTAGAAACCGATCCTTCCCGCCAGGCATGAAAGCAGGTGACTTTGCTGGGTTGGAGAGAGCGGGTCTCTAGAGGTACTGCCACCTGTACAAAAATAACCAAATAATCACATACGACCACCTTAAGGAACAATACCCCCTAACAACCAGGGACTTCTTCCGCTACATCCAGACACGTGACTTTGTCAGCTCCAAAGAAGTCAGGGTGACAGCCACCCTCGCTCTCACCTGGTTTGAAAATATCTGCTACCAGGAAAAACACCCCAAGGGACTTATCTCACTATTATACTCTCACCTTAGCGGGGAAGCCAAAGAGTGGGGAGAGCTCCGATACACGGACCAGTGGGAGGAAACACTAGAGGGCTCCGACTGGCAGGACATTTGGGAAGCTACAGCCCGATCATCAATATGTGTCACCCTCCAGGAGCAGTCATTTAAAACGCTCTTCAGATGGTACACCACCCCAGTAAAGCAATTACGTATGCAAATCACCTCCACAGACTTATGCTGGCACGGTTGCAGGGAACAAGGCACTTACGTGCATATGTGGTGGACATGCCCTTCAGTACAGGCCTACTGGTCCCAAATCATCAACCTAGGCTCCAACATAATGCAGAGACCATTACAATTAGACCCATAGGCCTGCCTGCTCTCAAGGCCCACAGAGGGCCTTACACGCCCGGAGCAACAGCTATTAAACATGATCTACTTGGCGGCTCGTAGGGCACTGTCACAAAACTGTCTGGGCCCGGAAACGCCTCCCATCACACTGGCCTTAACGAAATTGAAAGACAACTACCTTATGGACATGTTGACATCCCTGGTCAGGCACACCACTAAAATATTTGGCAGAGTGTGGGAGCTGTGGGAGCAATACCAGGAGAACGGGGCGGGTGGACAAGGGAACTGAACGCACAAGCAGGGTTTAAAAAAAAAAAAAAAAAAAGATCACACGACAAACATCACTTGGACTACAGAGGCAGACACGCTAACTTACTTTATTTCTGTTTTTAAGTTTGCATTATGTATCATTTCCCATGTGTTTGCTATGAAACCGTTCATTATCATTAGAAAATAAATACACCAACTGAAGTGTCATATAAAACCACAGTAAGGTCTAAAAGATAAACTAGGACACGTAATATCAGCAACCCTCATGATGACAGACAGACGGCCGCGAAGTTTAGGGATATCAATATGCATTCTTGTACTAACGCTTCAACCTTCCTTTTTGTACAATCAAATTGTCTGAAAATGTAATGTGGCATCTGCATGAGCCTATACACAGTCACAAATATGCTCTTCTTTCTAGTGAAAAATAAAGAATAAAAAAATATATATATATAAACACTGTGCTATATTCCTATGTTTGTTTGCTATCTTTATAAACGGCACACAACAGGTTAAGTCATATCCTTCTAGTGGTTATGGTGATATTGGTCTATGGACATATAGTGAATACAGACAGTTTGCCATTATGAGATTTAGAATACATCTTTATCGTGGGTGTCCTGACTATATCACTATTAACGTCTTTATATTGTAGCACCGAGGCATAAACAAGACTGGGAGCAGTGAGTGCAGGACACTTGGAATAATAATAATAATTAAAAAAAAACAATTATATATATATACATACATACATACATACATATATATATATATATATATATATAAAATTTATTTTATGTATATATTTATGTAATATTTTTACATAAGTAAGTAATTTTATTAATTACAATTTGCAGGCCTTGTCTGATTACCCAGGCAGAAAGTCCAGATAATTTAATTTGCTAGCACTATATTTTACCCTGTAACATTCCAAGACACCATAAAACCTATACATGGGGGGTACTGATTTACTCGGAAGATTTTGCTGAGTAAAATGTATTACAAATATGATATCATCCGTGAAAGTGACGTTTTTTGCATTTTTCACACACAAACAGCACCTACAATGATGATATAATTGTTGTGATACGTTTTACGGTTTTGAAACACTAATATGTGTGTTCAGCGAAGTCTGCTGAGTATAACAGTACCCCACATATATACAGGTTTTATGGTGTTTTCAAAAGTTAGAGAGTCAAATATAAGGCTTGTGTTTGTTTTTTCACATTGAAATTCGCCAGATTGGTTACGTTGCCTTTGAAACCGTATGGTAGCCCAGGAATGAGAATTACCCCCATGATGGCATACCATTTGCAAAAGTAGACAACCCAAGGTATTGCAAATGGGGTATGCCCAGTCTTTTTTAGTAGCCACTTAGTCACAATATAGTCAAATTCCAAGTTTTGTTTACGTTTTATTTTGATCAAAACGTGTACATTTGGCTCAGGACTCAAGGGGTTAACCTGTTTGGGAAGCAGGTCTGTGTTTCTCAGTGCTGTATGCAGAAGAGATGTGTCTAACAGCAAGTGTTACACCCACTGAAAACATGATTGATTCCCTCATCAGGAGAAAGAGGTAATATAAATAAATTAAAATGAGCTTTTAATAGAGTTAAGAGGAGAAACACTTATAGGATCACTATAGTGTCAGGAAAGCGGTTTTCCTGACACTATAGTGCCCTGAGGGTGCCCCCACCCTCAGGGTCCCCCTTCCGTCAGCAGCTTACCTTATTCCAGCGCCGGGCTCCCTCGGCGCTGGTGACCTCTCCTCCCCCGCCGACGTCAGCGGAGCCGCATGCGCAGCAAGTGCCGTGCGCACATTCAAGCTGTCAATAGGAAAGCATTTTTCGATGCTTTCCTATGGACGCTCTGCGCGATGGAGGCATAATATGCCTCAGCGTCGCAGATGCGCCTCTAGTGGCTGGCTTAACCCCAAATGTAAACATAGCAGTTTGCATCTGAAGGGTTAAAACCTGAGGGACATTGCACTCAGACCACTTCATTGAGCTAAAGTGGTCTGGGTGACTATAGTGTCCCTTTAATTGTATAACATGTGTCAAGTCAGATTGTTAGAAAACTGCAAACTTATATTTGAAATGACAGGTTTCTTTAATGTCATCAATCCAAGGTGTGATAGTGTAGTGGGGAAGTGGTGTTAGTTAGGAAAGGCGATAGGAAGATCCCCTAGTCTGAAAGGTTACGCAGCATATTCTGTCTGTCTGTGGTATGAAGTAAAGTGGTATCAGAGATTTGTGTGGGCTACCAGTGTGAATGTATGTATGCCCTGACGAGAGTTGGGGAGAGGCTGGGGGGGTGGGCGAGAAGGTTAAGGGGCGGGTAGAGGAGAGAGCCGTGGTGAAAGATGGGGATATAGGGAAAGGGGAGGGGAAACAAAAAAAAATTATGTGGGGGGGGTGGAGAAGGGGTTCGCTGGGTAGACCATAGGGTTTGTTTCCCCCACACTCCCGGACCCCGCCGTTACCCCCGTTTTGGTTGCGTCTGGAGTTGGTCGGGTGTTATGTGGTACTATGGCATCCAAGGTAAGGTCGGTTCTGCCTTTACAGGAAATTGTGGGTCATTCTCCAGGTTTGGTTGTTTTGTCATCAGCCAGTGAAACCAGATCTTCTGATAGGATGAGTTCCTCTATGCTCCTTATGTCTTCCACTCTGGTGATCCAGTTGTTTGTGGAGAGGGCCGAGGTTTGTTTCCAGAAGGTCGGGATGAGGCTGCGGGCAGCGTTAATAAAGTATGGGGTGATGGTTTTCTTGTAGGTAGCCAACGGTAGGTAGCCAACGGCAGGTGGAGTAGGTAGTTCTCCGGGGAGTATTCGACAGTCATCTGTCAGCGTGGATACTATCCGGTGTATCTCTCGCCAGTAGGGTTGGATCTGGGAGCATGTCCACCATATATGGAACAGTGTGCCCAAGTCTTTGCCACATCTCCAACACTCTGGTGCACGAGTTGTTGATGGCGGCGAGTTTCTCTGGTGTTTTATACCAGTGAGAAATCATTTTATATCCAGATTCCTGGTATTTCGTGCTAATGGAAGATGTGCGTCAGCGTGAAGGTGTGAGTCCATTGCTCAGGAGTCAGGGAATGGCCCAAGTCTCGTTCCCAGTGTTTTATGAAATATGGGAAGGTCTGGTAAGCTTGCGGTGTGAGCAGAAGGCGATATAGCAGTGAGATGGCATGTGGCTGGGGTGAGGGTTGGATGCAGAGCGTCTCAAATGTGGTGAGTGGTCTAGTGACCGAGGTTATGTTAGGTACTCGCTTGAGCATATGGGCTAGTTGATTCTGTCTAAATCTCTGCATCAGAGTGGTAGTCCAAGGCTGGTCATGATCCGGGCAGAGTAGAGTCCGCGGGAACGCTGGGTTACCTGTGATGGGGTAAAAAAGGGGGAGACAGATGGGGAGATGTCCGCTCCTGCCAATATCCAGACGTTGAGAGTGGTAGTTATTGTTGGGTGGCCTCGTCCTCGCTTAGTCGCCGGACTTGGGGGTTGCCACGGGAGCGTATGTAGAGCTATCGTCAGAAGGCTAGCTTCTATGTTGACCCAAAGTTTGTCTGAGGGTGTTGTTGCCTATTCAATAACACGTCGTAGGTAGATAGTCTGGTGGCATTTGGTCAGGTCGGGGAGACCAGTGCCGCCCTGCGATTTGGGCCTAGTCAGAATTTCATATTTAATTCTAGCCGCCCGGTTTCGCCACATGTAGGTCGTGAAAGCTATGTATAGGTGTGAAAAAAGGTCTGGGGGACACGGATCGGCAGCATCCGTAGTAGATATAGGAAGCGTGGGAGCACGTTAATTTTAAGAACGCTCACCCTTCCAAGCAAGGTGATATGCGGCACGGACCATTCTTTGAGGTTTATAAGCACTCTTTCCAGCAGAGGTGGAAAGTTGAGCCGGAATGGGATACGTCTGCGGCGATCCAGACTCCTAAGTATTTTAATGCTTCCGTGCACCAGCGGAACGGGAAACGTGTTTTAAGTGAGGTGATCAGTAGACTGTCACACCCGAGGTGTACAATTTCCGATTTTGTATAATATATTTGGAGATTTGTTATGATGTTGTACCTTTCAAATTCCTGCATGATGGCTGGGAGCGAAGTTAGCGGGTTCCGGACTGTAAACAGCAGGTCGTCTGCAAAGGGAGAGATTTTGCTCTCTCCCCAGTCGCCGCATATACCGGTGATGTCGGGCCGTTCTCGTACTGCGTTGAGAAAAGGTTCCAGGCTCAGTACAAACAGCAGAAGTGAGAAAGGACACCCATGTCGGGTGCCATTACGTATTGGGAACGTGCTTGACAATGTACTATTTACATAGACCCGTGCAGATGGGTTACTGTATAGGGCTCCAATCCATGCCCACATTTTCAGGCCAAGTCCCACTTGTTGCAGCGTCGCGAACAGGAAGGGCCAATGTACCCTGTCAAACGATTTCTCCGCATCCGTGGATATCAGGAGTGAGGGCGCTGAGGTCATCCGGGCAGCATGTATCAGATTGATCACTTTGGTGGTGTTGTCCCGGGCTTCCCTATTCCTATCGAATCCCACCTAATCTGAGTGAATCAATTTTGGTAGGATCGGTTGGATGCGGACAGCTAGGATCTTCACGAGAAGTTTCAGATCGGTGTTCAACAGGGAGATTGGCCAATAGCTGGGACATGCTGTTGGGTCTTTACCTTCCTTTGGCAGCACTACTATGTGTGCTAGCAGTGGGTTCTGGTCGAGAGATCCTCCGTCTATGGTTTTGCTGAACATGTTGAGTAGGTGTGGGGTGAGAGTTTTAAAGAATGTCCTGTAGTATTTGACTGTGAAGCCATCTGGCCCTGGGCTTTTCCCATTTTTGGCATATTTCAAGGCCAAGGATAATTCTTCCACCGTGATCGGTTGTTCCATGGAGCGTGCTGTGTCCGCGTCAACTTTTGATTTGATGTGAGTGGTGAGATAAGCAGTTCGTTGGGTAGGTGTATCTGTTTCCGGATCGCCGAGTCCTGCGCCCTGTTTGGGTAGGTTGTATAGGGACTCATAGTACTGGCTATGGACTTTGGTGTAGCGTGGGTAGTACCTTTGTATGTGATTTTGGTTACGAAGCTCTTTTGTTTGCTTTTCCTTTTGTTTGCTCTGGCTAGCATTTTACTGTTTTTGTTGTCATATTCATAGAACGTTTTGTGGGCCATGCGAAATTGAAATGCGATCTTGTGGGATAGGTGCGAGTTCAGTTTTGCTTGAGCTGCGACCAGTTCTGTGTAGGAGTTGTCGTCTAGGGTGTTTTTGTGTCTTGTTTCCAGGTCAGCTACTTTCAGCAGGAGTTCCTCGATGATTTCCTTGGAGCATTATTCCTTGCGCTGCGCACACTGCTCAATTTTATGCCATTTAGTTAGAGTTAAAATCACTTTTGTTTCTGCTTATGCAATGCAACAAAAAATGGTTTAATTCTCAATCACGTTAACTTACTATAAAAGATGTTATCTCCTGCTCTGTAAATTTTACTTTAATTACATACACAAGGTTCCTGTAGACTCTAGAACGCTATTAACAAAGCAGAAGATAATACATTCTAAATTAAACAGAATTTGCAACAAAGGAAGTGTAAACATTAGATGACTCTTTATAGGAAGTGTTTAGGAAGGCTGTGTAAGTCACATGTTAGGAGGTGTAACTAGGGCTGTATAAACAAAGAGATTTAACTTGTAAATTTCAGAATTGAGCAGTGAGACAACAGAGGAATGATCTATACACCAAAATTGCTTAATTAAGCTAAAGTTGTTTTGGTGACTGTAGTGTTCATTTAACCCCTTAAGGACACATGACATGTGTGACATGTCATGATTCCCTTTTATTCCAGAGGTTTGGTCCTTAAGGGGTTAAATGTCACCTCTGTGGCTTTTTTTGCACCTATAGAGCCCACAAAGCTTGCCAACAGCTTTTCTGTTAGTCTAAAATAAAATATATATTTAAATAGGTGTTTAAACACACATTAGTTAGAATATACTAATTAAATTCTAATTTTTTTTTTGTTATACACGAATGGTAGCAAGATTGAAAATCTGACTCGTGCAAAGCCTGCTGTATGTATACATGTCTAGGGCACATACCTCTGTGGCCAATGTGAGGGAGTGGCTTCTCTGGATGCTCAGACTGGAGATCTGAAAAATCAAAATGCAACACTGAGACAGACTGACAATTCTGACAAGGGCTTATTCCTCAATGAGCAGATTTTAGATAGGTTATCTAATGGGATGGGAGGAGATACAGTTTGATTGGCAAGGAAAGCTAGCAGGAACTGCAGCATGCACTGTACTGTGTGAGCTGGGATATCTACCTTCTTATGTCAGCAGAGGAAATTCATCTGAGTTAGGGTTAGGCAAAAACCCTTCATTTAAAAAAAAAAAAAAAAAAAAAAAAAAAAAAAAGCTAATTTTAAGGATTTTCATTTTTTAGGATATGGGCATCTGTACAAAATGACTGGCAGGATTTATTCACTGGCAAAAGTACAGAGGTGGTGGAAGGTCTTTAAACAAATTCTACAGAAGTAACATTTTCAATTCATTTTATTGAGAAACAGATAAATAATAAAAAAGCAGCAACTTAAAACCAGTAAAGTAGTTAGCAAAAAAAAAAAAAAAAAAAAATATCGTTAAGTAATAATAAGAAAATTACATTCAAAACATTTAAATAAGATTGATCAATAGAATCATATAACAAATATAAACATGCTTAAAGGGTAGTGCTAGGAAAACAAAGTTGTTCAGAGAAAAGGCAGTGTTTACACTACAGCAGTCATACCTCCACTGGCCACTCCTCAGAAAGGTACTAGAGGTGCTTCCTGGAGCAGTTATTCAGTGTCTCCACCCTCTGCAAGGAGATACTGAACTTTCCTCATTGAGATGCACGGATTCAATGCATCTCTAGGAGGAGATGCTTATTGGCCACAGCGGTGTTTGGCTTGTGTTTGCTTTGCCAATGATCTGCCTCCTCAGCCAATCTTATGGGAAAGCATTGTGATTGGATTTTGTTCAACATTTCTAATGATGTCAGCCAAGCAGGCAGATCAGGGGCAGAGCCAGCAGCAGCAGACTTGAATGCAAGCAAGTTTTACTATATTTTGGGGGGCAAGGGGAGTCAGGGGGTTAGATGGTGGTTTTAACAATATAGGGTCAGGAATACATGTGAATGCACACCATCTCTTACCTCACGGGAAACCTCAACATTCCAGGACCTTTATCCCGATCCCACCATTGCATTGATCCTTACGATAACATCAATTGGAACAGTTCATTAGTCTACACAGCTCCTAATAATCCCATCCTCATTGTTGTTAGGTATAAATAAAGGATACTAAAAGAAAGCCTTACCTGTCCTTAAATAAATGGAAGAAAAAAAAACCAAAAACGTGTTACTCCAACCACCATGACCACTTGTGCTTTTATACGTGGACATGATGGAATGAGTCTGTGCAGATCTTCTTCCAATAACTAGTTGCATCCTTGGCACTATCAAATCTATGGAAAAATTATATCTGTCATCACAGTGCACTGAGCTTGTGGATCGATTTCAAGACACCAAAACAAGAGGGATCGGTAACCCGCCACTAACTGCAGCTACAGCTATAGAATCATTACCATATCTCCAAGGCTGCTGGGGATCAGTTTTTGATACAAATTCAGGTAGCTGGTGTCTTGGTGGAGGGCATCTCACAGGAATATTTGGAGATCTGCAGCAGGCGAAAGGGGGAAACAAGAAATTGGCATTTTGTTTCAGAATGTGACATCTGCATACACAGTATTTGTTGATATTTTGAGTAGAACTGTTCGCATAAAAAACACTTATTTCATGAAAAGCATATTGCATATTATAAAAAAAAAATCAAAAATCCAAATTTAAAAAAATAATGCATTTCAATAAACAAAATAGGTATTTAAAAAAATTTTCAAAATGTTTGGCTAAAGTGAAAAGTTTAATATAATTTTCTATACATACACCACGCCCAGCAGTGTTGTGTAACAGATAAACAAAACACAGTTTCAGCAAAATAATTTTAATCTCTATGAGAATTAAAGGAAGTTTAAATGGTAGAAAGAGAGAGTTGCTCCTTGAAATCTGTGACAAAAATCAGAAATTTTGCCCAAGTCTAATTATTCCTTGTTCGCCTAGTCCCATTCGTTTAATTCTTCGTTCTCCATGTATTTCGTCTGTTGGTTCGTCTAAATTTAAAAACTACCGAACCCCCAGACCACCCCCCAAGTGAAGTGTGGCGCTAATTGACCACACAGGCTCGTAGTTAAACACAGTGAAACCGCCGAACAGATGGGTGGTCGCCGTTCGAATGCACGAACACATTGCGGCGGCCATCTTTTCTGTCGAACAAAGCAGCGGTGTCTTGTCGTCGAGTGCGTGTAACTATTTTCGGACACTCGACGGCACGAACACCGCTAGGACTTCCATACGCTTGTAATTTCGTACAGAAACTACCGAACAGAGCGGCATTCTCCAGAATTAAAGACACGAACGAGGGAAATATCACAAACTAAGTGAGGAACCAGCAAAGTTGATATTTTGTATGTTTTATAAGTCTCGAACTAGACTGGCTGCACAGCTAAAAACTCTGGAACTCTTTTGGGCGGAAGCCTCGTGTGTAGCCGGCTAACTTTGACGTCCATGAAAATTCCGAACCCCTGAACTGAGCTGGGTGATTTTTGGATATGTTTGTCACCCAGATCATGGCTATCAGGGGATACCACTTTTGTGGGGTTGCCATGTTGTTTAGGGGTACTTTCGGAGTACCAGTAAAATATTATACTTTTGTGCTGGTAAATAATTGAGTTAGATAAGCCCAGCGATTGGTTCAATTATCTCCCCAAGCACAGAGAAGGGAGTTATCAACTGTAATAGGGGAGTGTTGTAAAACTGTAAAAACATGTTGATTGGTGTAACAGCTTTGTCACCCAGTGCCCCACAAGTCCAGGGGGTGTAACCCTTGCATGGGGAATTGTCATAAAAGGCCAGCCTGTGGCATCCATTAAACAGTTTTTTTTGGCCCATCATGAAGTCTCGACTCATGTTTGGGGGATTGAGAGCTATAATCACTACTTTGCTCTATTTCATCTGGGATTTCGGGAGAAGCTGCAAGGATCTCTCCTACAGGGATACAAGGATCTGTTACAATATCTTTATTCAATAATGTAGTTATTTTTGTTAACTAATTTGAACTTCATTCTGGAGCCTGGAACCACACATTCCTTTGGTTGGGAAAATACCAACTGAGCAAAACCGTATCTTTTCTCTTTACCTGTGAGTACCTCTCCTAATTTTTAATCAGTGTACAATAACATATGTGAGCACTAGATGTTTTTTATATTTCTATTTTTATATGTACTACTAATTCACCAACAAGCTTGTGAGTGGTTATTATCACCATTTTAGTCTTGTTTTCAATTACCTAAGGTAAAAAAGTAATTTAGGCGTGAACCCCATGTTCATTGTGCATACATCATTATCAGCTACTCCATAATGACAAGGCCCCAACAAAAGCCAAAATTATTGTATGATTATTGGTTGTTGTATCAAACATTAAGGTTCTCTCTGTAAAAGCACAAGTGAGCTTAATAAAACCCTTGAGCAGGTTACCACCGAATGGCAAGATATTTGCATTGGTGTCCATTCCCAGCAATCTCTTGGCACTCATGACAAGCTACAGGTGGAAAACACAAATGTAAGTTGTCACTCCTCCATTTCTGTGGTAACTGGGTTATCAAACATGAATGATTTACCATTATCTTTACAGCACGGCTAGGAACAACGTAGGGAATGACTCTTCTGGCCACTATTGCCTTTAATTGTGTTTAACCCCTTAAGGACACATGACATGTGACATGTCATGATTCCCTTTTATTCCAGAAGTTTGGTCCATAAGGGGTTAAAGAACACTCCAAGTGTGCTGTAGTTGTTAAGGAGACAATAGTACCCTGGAGCTCCCCACTGAACAATGGTATGAGATATTACCTGGGGTCCAAATGGTGTGTGCCCCACTTCCTCTCTGCATCCAGTAGATTTAAAAGTTCCTGCTTTGGAGCCACAGTTTGCTCCACTGAGCTAAACCGTGCAGTGTAGTGCAAGCTAAATGGCTGAGAGGGTAAGCTGGTTAGACAACTCACATGGGGGCACCATAAATAATATAGAACCTAACAGTAAGACCACATAGCTGAAACCGGACAGGCTTTCACTGGGTTGTATGAACCTTAAAGGGATACGGAGTGGCTGTATTAAATATGCCAGTGTGCTCTGATCTGAAGTAACTTTGGGAGTTCTGGTCAATATATAGTAAATGGCATTTACTAACGGCAACTTATAAATATTAAAGTTTGCCATTTACTTCTCTCATTTATATCTAACCACCACTAGTATTTTTTATTTTGGTTGACAACAGTTAAAATGATTAGTTTTTCTTTAGCACATTCAGAAATCTGATCAGGTTTTTAGTCCTTTTTCTAAAACCAGTTTGAATAAAATCTAGAATATTTACTAGGCAATACACACTATATGCACATACACACACTAGGCTAAGCTGTTGCAATTAAGATCAAGTTTATTTTGTTTAAAACCTCAAAGTAATATTCCTGAAAAACAAAACAAAAAAAACATTGAACCAGATTGAGTTCAATGTTGGGAGGGGGGGGGCATAGGCTTAGGATTAACGTGCCTTGAATGTGTCATGGACTTCAACGATTCTCAGCAATGCAAAATATATCCGAGAGTGATGGGAGTTACACTTTCATTTTTTATTGAAACAGACTGTTCTGAAGTCAATGTGGACACCCATGATTCTCACACAGGATTTGTCTGGCTAAAACCATAAGAATCAGAGCAGCAGATATATGGAAGACAGGAACTTGTTATTCAGCTGTGCAAAAATGTGTGTGTCTCTCTCTAATATATTATATATAAAAATTACTTAGTCAGCCCTCTGGGTGGTATTTTTTTGTGTTTTCCTTATTCTCAGGTGGTCTACTAGAGACCTGGGAGTCTGAGGATTCTGCGCAGTATCTAGAACTGCACTCCTGAATAGCTATCTTAGATGTCCCACCTGGAATCTGATGAAGCCACTCCCCCAACTTGGGAATCATTTCCGAAAGCTCCTATCACAACTGAAACTACAACTGCCTTCACTTTCCATATCCTTTCTAGCTCATAGAAACATAGATAAGAACCATTCGGCCCATCTAGTCTGCCCAGTTTTCTAAATACTTTCATTAGTCCCTGGCCTTATCTTATAGTTAGGATAGCCTTATGCCTATCCCACGCATGCTTAAACTCCTTTACTGTGTTAACCTCTACCACTTCAGCTGGAAGGCTATTCCATGCATCCACTACCCTCTCAGTAAAGTAATACTTCCTGATATTATTTTTAAACCTTTGTCCTTCTAATTTAAGACTGTCCTCTTGTTGTGGTAGTTTTTCTTCTTTTAAATATAGTCTCCTCCTTTACTGTGTTGATTCCCTTTATGTATTTAAATGTTTCTATCATATCCCCCCTGTCTCGTCTTTCCTCCAAGCTATACATGTTAAGATCCTTTAACCTTTCCTGGTAAGTTTTATCCTGCAATCCATGAACCAGTTTAGTAGCCCTTCTTTGAACTCTCTCTAAGGTATCAATATCCTTCTGAAGATAAGGTCTCCAGTACTGCGTACAATACTCTCAGTGAGGTCTCACCAGTGTTCTGTACAATGGCATGAACACTTCCCTCTTTCTACTGCTAATACCTCTCCCTATACAACCAAGCATTCTTTCATCTTTCAGTCCTTTGTATTTGCCCTCCTTTCATGTTCTTTCTTCCTGATGTTATGGCCACTGGGTATTGCCACATCCACCACTACAGTCTTACATTCTTTGCCTACAACCACAATGTCAGGTTGGTTGGCCACTACTTGCTTGTCTGTCTGCATCTGAAAGTCCCACAGGATCTTATAGCTGTCAAACTTAACTACCTTTTGTGGTATCTTCCACCAAGACTTAGGCAGGTCCAGCCCATATTCTGTGCAGATATTTCTGTATACAATTCCAGCAACTTGGTTGTGCCTCTCAATTTATGCTGTCCTTGGTAACCTCTTTCACCAAGCTCCTATGTTCCGGATTGTCTCAGAGGGCTCTTTGCACACTCTGCACCTTAGGTTGTGTCTGGCGTGGTAGACCCATGATTCTTTTGATCGGGTGCTGATTGCCTGTTCCTGTGCTGCTAGGATTAGTGGCTCAGTGCAGTCTTTCAGTCCTGCATTTTCCAACCACTGGTAGAATTTTGCAATGTAAGCCACATCCACAATATGCAAGTGGTACACCCCATGGAGAGGTTTGTCTTGCCATGGAGCCCCCTCCTTTTCTGCACAGTCTATCTGTTGTCTCAGGGATTTCCATAGGAGTACATCTGTGGGAGTAATTTTCGTAATGTCCTTGTGGACACTCTGTTTCATCGAAGCCTTGACACCAAGCCCCAACCTCATTCCTTCCAGCTGGTGTACAGTCTCAGACTTTAAGACAAATTTTGGGTGGAATAATCCATTCATAGCAAGTAATTTCCAGGTCCTGATATCCATGGTGACCAGTTCTTCTCTTGGCCAGGTTATAATTCCAGCTGGATAACTCACGACTGGTAGAGCATGTGTGTTGATGGCTTGGTTCTTGATCTTGCCATTATTAAGATTTATAAAACCAAAAACAAATTCCACAGCGCTGAACAATAGGCGGACTAACATACAAGTATTTGCAGCAAGACGAGTTGGATGCATAGGAACAGAAGGTGTAGCGGGTCCTGCTCATACAAGCATACATTCTAGAGGGAGTTGGGTAAAGTGGCACAAGAGGTAAGGGTAGGATGTATTTCTTGTATGGGCAAAATCACGTCCTGATCATTTTCCCTTTTTGCCATCATCCAACCACAATTATCTAGTCCGAACGATATTCCAAGATCCTCTCAGTATATCCTAGTAAGGTGGCGTAGTGAGTCAATGTCCAGCTCACTCTTGGCATACAGTTTGAAGTTGTCCATGTAGGTGGCTGATGGTAGCTCCACTCTTGAACCTGAATCCGTATCCACTCTTCATGATGATCTGGCTAAGGGGGTTGAGGCCTATGCATAATAGCACTGGGGGATAGCGCATTACCTTGGTATTTGCCACATTTCTGGTGTTGTCCTGGAATTGGCTTCTAGAGCCGATTTTTACTTGCCTATCGAGTTCTTGATGACTCAATGTCTTGCTGACCTTATATAGAGCCCATCATTCCAATAGGTTATTAGTTGGTAGTTAGATGATTATGTCACCTTGTGAGGGTCCTTCATGACCAGTATTGTTCTGTCAGTCAGGGTGGGAGCCTGTTGCTACTAGCTGGTTCACTTATGCTGCTAAGCGTTCATACAGCATTGTTAGTGGTGTGGACCATGTCTGGTCCTGGGTCTGACCAACTATTCATGTGGACTTGGTGTTATGAGATGCTTTCTCCCAGCTGTTCTTCCAGCACTGTTTAGTTTGTGCTCTGGGTGGGTCTTGGGCAAATATGTTGTGGTTACCCTGCATATGTGCATAAACCTTGGTAAATAGGCCATTTATTCTTTTGTTTATAATTCTCTGCTGTATCTGGTTGCCAGTGCTAACGGATCCAGTAGCCAGGATCTATCCTTGATCAATACACCTCTGTGAAGTTGATCTACGTATTGCCTTCCTGTATTACTGTAATGGATCGCCTGGCACCCCGACTGGGTACCTCCGTTAAAGGATGCTCCTAGCGTTTCCTGAGGACTCCAAGCACTCTGGCAGACACCACAATCACCGTATCGGAGAAGCATATGAATCCTCTCAAGCCTCTGAATGCTGTAGACAGTTGAATAGGAACCATACGAATAGGTTTGCACTCCTAGCAGTCAAACTGGAACAGCATGCAATAAATCCTCCCCCAATAATGAGACGACACTTCACTTTGAGGGTTAAACAGGAACTCTGGACTGGCACATCCAGCCGGCTTTTATTTCCATCTTACACATATAAGACCGCCCACAGGGGAGGTGTAAAATATCCAATAGCATCACGGTTGCAACCCACACATCCCCTCCCCTTAGTGTGACACATAATCCCATTATTCCAGACACAAATTCCCTGGGTTTCTGGATGTACCCCTAAACATAGGGATACCCCTTTAAAAATGGTATCCTCTGATAGCCCTGATCTGGGTGAGCAACATACTCAAAAATCACCCAGATCGGACCAGGGGTTCGGGAGTTAGGAGCAGGCAAAGATTTGACCGACCGCATGGGTAAAGTATCCGAAAACAGTTCCATGCATTTTGGCCCTGTGGTCGGTCACAGACAAGGGAATAAAAACATACGAATTGCCTGGGTTATGGAGCCTAAGGAGGATTCGACTGAATCCCCTAGTTCGTGGGGTTCTTTCTACCGAACGTCGGGCCGTTTGGCAGTTTCCACACGAAATACTAGAAGTCTGGAGGTCTCAGCGGTGTTTGCCTAGTCGAGTGTCCGATTTTAGTTCCAGACACTCGACGGCAAAACACCGCTGTTCGGGAGTTTAAGATGGCCGCCGCCACGTGTTCGTTTCCCGAATGGCGGCCACCCAGAGGACAAAGACCACACTGCACTGATTGCCAATTACCCGTTTGCAACATTGTTGCAAACGGTAATTGGAGGCACACTTATTCCTGGGTGGTTTGGGTGTTCGGTAGTTTCACTCAATATAATGAATGGAGTGATTCTACCGAACAATCAGACGAATGCTGCATATATATCCCAGGTTAACTGAACACATAAATACATACATAATATTAAAGGCAGTATTACTGTAATATGCTCCACAGTCTTAAAGGTACATTATACCAAAAAATCCCAATAGGTCCACGGATGGCCCTTAAAGGTCAAGTAGCAGTAATATAAAATATTACATGCCCAAATATAGTTCTTTAAAACGTACCAATTTTCATGGGGCCATAGTCAGCTGGTAGGAGGCAGGCAGCCAGGCCCCTCCAATGTCCAGTGGCGAGGCGGGTTCCGCCACAATTACTATCCGTGGTGGGCATTGTTTCTCCTTCAGCCTGATCTTGTAGTCAAGCATTTGGAGAACCACTAATGCTATGGCACATACAAGCTTATTGGTATCTGCAATGGTGTTAGTTGGGGTTAGGTGTTAGTTTTCCAGTGATCTTTGGTAATCTTGTCAGGTGTACAAGGAGTGCTAGGTTTCCTATGATACTCTTTCTTATATCTGCTGTTATACCATCTTGGGGCAGAGATTCAGGTTGACAACCCTCTGGTACGGGAATTTTTTACTCCTCACGGTTAATGTATGATATTTTGTGTAGTCCATGAAGATTCAGTTGTGACACTAGCTTCCTCTTGACAATGTTCATATATATCCATCTCTCTCTCACTCACCCTTGCCGCGCCCCCCCCTAAATATAGTAAAATATTACTTTTATTCCAGCCTGCAGCTGCTGGCTCTGCCCCTGATCTGCCTGCTTGGCTGACATCAGGACGGTTTATAAAACACAATCACAATGCTTTCCCACAGGAAAGCATTGGATTGGATGAGACTGCCAAGGAGGTAGATTAGAGACAGAGCCAGCCCTGGCCAATCAGCATCTCCTCCAAGAGATGCATTGAATCAATGCCTTTCTACAAGGAAAGTTCAGTAGTATCTCCCATTGAGGTGCCCATTGAGAAGCACCTCAGCCATCTGAGGAGTGGCCAGTGGAGGTATCCCTAGGCTGTAATGTAAACACTGCCTTTTCTCTGAAAAAAAAAAGTTTTTACTGCAAAAAGTCTGAAGGAAATGATTATACTCACCAGAACAAATACAATAAGCTGTAGTTGTTCTGGTGACTGTACTGTCCCTTTAATTTTAGTGTTCTGCGGTTTTTTAATCACCAGAAGGAGTGGTTACTCACAGATCTGCATCCTACTGCTCTAATATACTGTACTGAAATACTGTGCATACCAAACATCTTAACCACTTGAAATCACTAGAGTGGTCATGGTGCTTGGGGTAACTAAGGTTTGACCTGCTCGGTTATCAGTTCAGCTGATTAACCCATTTACGTGGCTTATTCTAATTTAATAAAGTTACATACCTCCCAACATTTGAAATGGATAAAATGAGACATTTACACGGACTGTTTTCTAAAAACTAAATATTGTAATCTAAAAATACATTAGCGTTGTATTGCTGTGGAGCGCTGGTAAGCACTCAAGACGACAACAACAAGGAGCTTCTAGAAAAGGGACATTAGGATAAACAACAGGGATTTGTGCCTCCTAAATAGGGACACTCGGAAGGTATGTAGTTAGCAACTGTAAACACCTGTCACAGTCTCAGATTGTGATGCATTGGCACTTGCGGATGCAGAGTAATCCTGTAGGCAACTAGTTGATATATTACTCTACTAAGCCTTGTGCCCATCCAACAATTCACCTAAAGAACAAATAATTGCTATAGACAAGATGTCCTAACCTCAATGTGTGACTCAATGTGGCCCAAGTCTGTGTGTGCGCACATGTATCTAGAGACAATAATAATAATAATACCACCAACCTGCTTACAGAATCATCTGGACTTTCTTTGTTGGATTTCGAAGGAGACTTGCCCTGAAAAAAGAATTAAAACAAATTAAAGGATAAATTTGTATAAAAAAAGTGAGCTCATTATTTCCATGTCTAGGATAACCTTATGCCTATCCCACGCCTGCTTAAACTCCTTTACTGTGTTAACCTCTACCACTTTAGCTGGAAGGCTATTCCGTGCATCCACTACCCTCTCAGTAAAAAGTAATACTTCCTGATATTTTTAAATATAGTCTCATCCTTTATTGTGTTGATTCCCTTTTATGTATTTAAATGTTTCTATTATATACCCCCTGTCTCGTCTTTCCTCCAAGCTATACATGTTAAGATCCTTTAACCTTTCATTGTAAGTTTTATCCTGCAATCCATGAACCAGTTTAGTAGCCCTTCTCTTAACTCTCTCTAAGGTATCAATATCCTTCTGAAGATAAGGTCTCCAGTACTGCGTACAATACTCTCAGTGAGGTCTCACCAGTGCTCTGTACAATGGCATGAGCACTTCCCTCTTTCTACTGCTAATACCTCTCCCTATACAACCAAGCATTCTGCTAGCATTTCCTGCTGATCTATTACATTGTCTGCCTACCTTTAAGTCACCTGAAATAATTACTCCTAAATCTCTTTCCTTAGATGTTGCAGTTAGCAGTGTATCAAATATTCTATAATCTTCCCTTGGGTTTTTACGCCCAAGATGCATTATCTTGCACTTATTCACATTAAATGTCAGTTGCCACAACTCTGCCCATTTTTCTAATTTAAATCATTTGCCATTTGGCTTACCCCGCCTGGAACATCAACCCTGTTGCAAATTTTAGTATCAACAGCAAAAAGACCTTACTATCAAAACCTTCTGCAATATCACTTATAAAAATATTAAAGAGAATGGGTCCAAGCACAGATCCCTGAGGTATCCCGCTGGTAACTAGACCTTGCTTCGAATATACTCTATTGACTACAACCCTCTGTTGCCGGTCATTTGGCCACTGCCTTACCCATTCAACAATATTGGAATCCAAACTTAAAGATTGCAGTTTATTGATGAGCCTTCTACGTGGAACAGTGTCAAAAGTCTTACTGAAATTATTTTAGTAACCCAATTAAAAAAAAAAAAAAAATAGATTAGTTTGGCATGATCTCTCTGAAGTAAATCCATGTTGTCTCTGATCTCTGTAATCCATGTGATTTTAGATGTTCAACAATCCTATTAACATGGTTTCCATAACTTTCCCCACTACTAAAGTAAGGCTTAGTGGTCTCTAGTTGCCAGGCTCCTCCCTACTACCTTTTTTTGTGAATTGGTACAACATTTGCAAACTTCCAGTCTTCTGGGGCTACTCCTGTTAATGATTGGTTAAATAAATCTGTAAATGGTTTTGCTACTACACAACTAAGTTCTTATTTTTTTGCAGTGCATAGGATAAGTACATTCTGGCTCAAGGTACCCCAACGGCAGTCCTCTAGAAACTTTTAAAGCTTTTCAATTGGGGTGAAAGATGAAACATGCACAATTTTTGTAATCTGCTGATTAACAGGTAGCATGACATGCACAGTTCAATATTGAAAATTAGGCGTAGAAAGATTATTCATGTTTTAAACTGTCTTTTTGTAGGTAGGATCTATGTATAGTGGCATCAACAAAAGTGTCAAGTTAAACAGTCTATGCACCTTTATACTATGTCTAAATATTATAACATGCTTCTCTGCCTTAAGTGGGTGTCTGTGCCCTAGGGCTTGCTATTGTAGCTTATTAGAGTGCCTGCTTTGTGCTATGTGAATAACATGCTGTCGTTAGGCTGTGTGCCTGGCTACACAGTCAGAATCAATGCAGGGGCAGAATATGATATGCATAGGTTTATGTCCATGGATGTGAGCTTATTTCAGGAGTCCGCCAGGTTAAGTGGGTTCTGCAGGGTCGTCTGTGTCTGCGTCATCACCGGAGCTGGCCAGCAGGCAGTCTGGGTCTTCTCACCCACTCATCCGATGCCCAGTCTGTGGGGAGGTTTGTGGTCAATCTGCCGTGGGCGTGCTTCCTGTAAGTTAATGCTTTTCAGTGGGGTGTGAGGCTGTACCTCGCCTGGGTGCCTTGTGGCGCTTCGCCATATTGATCTGCCCAAGCTTTTCTGGGTGCTGTTATCTCTGCTGGTGGGCGATGCGCTGGTAGGCCACCGAGGCTTCGCTTGCCATAGGTTGAGCATAGGCCCTTCGGGTGCGCCTCTGTTGTTTGTATAGCCGCGGACCGTGCGTGACGGCTCTCCGAGCGTGTTGGGATCCGGGCGAGAGGCGTCGGATGCGCGGTCTGCAGTTTCTAAGTCCAGGCAGAGCCCCATGCAGCTTCTTACCGGTCGGTGGCATGACTGTGCTTTTCGGAGCCGGTTTGTGTGCCGGTGAGGCGATAGACAGTTGTGGCTGCTTGGGTCTGTGCCAGTTTAGTCCACCACCGCACCTTTCGTTCTGCGGTCTTCGTAGGGGAGCTTGCTGGTCAGCTGTGCCGGTGTAGATTGGGTGAGTGGAGGCCCAGGAGCCCGGTCGGCAGCCGCCATCTTGGTCTCTGGGTGTGGGTTGCGGAGGATTGTAGGGCTCTGATCCCTGCAGGGTTTGAACCGGGATATCCCCCGCCGGTCCATGGGGGGGTAACGAGGGCTCAGCAGGGAGTTCATCGGATGTGCAAGCGGCGGGAGAGTGGCCGTCTCTCCCGCGTGGGTAGGCCGCATGTTGGCGCCGGGCAGTATATCCTCTTTTGAG
Organism: Pelobates fuscus; assembly: GCF_036172605.1. Taxonomy (NCBI): domain Eukaryota; kingdom Metazoa; phylum Chordata; class Amphibia; order Anura; family Pelobatidae; genus Pelobates; species Pelobates fuscus. Next base: position 297,704,860 of record NC_086320.1, read on the forward strand.
GTGTCTTTGTGAAGGTCTCTGTGTCCGCTGCCCGGTATCAGCTTTCAAGAGCTCGGTGAGGGTGCCACTTTTGATAGAATCCAAGTTTATTCCCTTTTGGCTCAGGAGCTGTTGCTGAGTGCGTCCGCTCCATTCAGCGGTCAGGCCCCGCCCCTCACAACTAAGACCTTTTAATAACTCTGGGTGTATCCCATCAGGCCCCATTGACCTAATGTCAATTGTTGTCAAACTCCCATCCAACATATTCAATAGTAACTTCCCCCTTAACCAACGTCACATCGGATTCAGCCCTAATTTTATGCTGCCGCTTGTTCTTGTGTAGCAAATATTTGTGGGAGTTACATATTCCTTGTAATAAGCTGCTATTTTCAGTTGCTTCAATTCCTCTTGTTACCAATATGTTAGGAAAGGAGCCTGAAAGCACCTTGTTAACAAGATAATGGAACTAAATGGTGGGAATGCTACTCCCTCTAATCTCAGCCAGTTCTAGGACAAGCAATCCCTGGCTATGCCCTGAGATTAGGGCGGTTAGTCAAATGTGTGGATCTGAAAAATATGGTCAGCCGGAAGAAACTGCAGGAGCCTGTCAGGCTCTTAAAGGGTCAGGGCACCCGACCAGGCCCCTGTTCTGGGACACTAACCATCAGAGATCCAAGTGTTCCACTTGTGGCAGTCAGTGAACCTAAAGTAGATTTTCATGAGCTGGAAACACTTTTCTCTAAAACTGCTGTTAAGGAAAGAAAAAAGCCCATTTCAGATACAATTACGAAGACAAAAACTAAACAAGTAAGTACATTAATATTCCAGAAGATATTTCTATGCTTTAAACTCCAACATACAGGGGGCGTGGCTAGCCGAGCAAAGAGCAAGACGTGTTGGTGTGGAGCTCCTGCGGGCCGCACAAGGAAATCAATTATAAAGCCACGAAGCAACACCTGTCTGAGCCTATTATAAATACCTGGGCACTCTAGAACCCCCCCGGAGAAACATGGGGCAAAAAAAAAAATCGCAAGATGACCCACTCTGAGGGCTCCAGGCAGTCAGACATCCGAGCGTCCTTTGAAAGGCCGCAGCAGCAAGCGCGGCCCAAGATGGCGTCTATGGGGCCTAGACACTCTAGCTCCTCGGAAGATTCTGCAGAAGACGACATTATTACACCAGTGAGGGCCCTGAACGGGGTATACAGGAGTGAAGAATCTGACTCCGACACCTCACCCTCCACTTACCGCAAGAATCAGCGCAGCTGAAACGAGAGAAGGGAAAAGAGAGCAGGAGTTGCTAGAGACTCGTGCTTGAATGGAGACGATGTGCCAACAAATACAGGGGCTTAACCGCAGTCACATCACTAGAAGCCAGACACCACAGGAAAAATGTGCGGATTCGAGGAGCACCCAAAAGAGTGGGCATGGAAACCATACTGGAGTTTGCCAATGCTGCGGCGGCGGCCCTGGGAGTGAGACCTGCAGCGGGAGAGTTACCCATCGTGAATGCTTTCCGAATACGGAAGGCCCCAACCGCCCCTGCGGATGCACCCAGGGATATCATAGCGGTTACCAAGGATATCTCTGTCAAATCCTATCTTATTCACTTGTCCTCCCCTACTGTTCATCAGCACCCCCATCTTATTCACAAGTTTCCATTACCAATTCTACAAAAAAAAAAAAAGGCTAGTCAGACCTCCATATTTTTCTTTCATCTTAGCTGTTCCTCACAGCATGAAAGGGAGATTGAGCCATGATCCCTGAGCTCTCCCCCTCCTCCTACCCTGCTAAAGTGCACTTATCTTGACAGTAAGAAACGTGTGTCCAGCATACAAAGTGTTTCCACACCGTCAAGACCATGTCCTACCCCACAAGTTTTAGTCTTTAACAAACCGATGTGATCTCGCAAATCTCAGTCTTAGAATTTTGAGAAAGATGGAGCCTCATTTCCAAACAGCTAGAGAGGTCTCAAAAGCGGTTCAGAAGCTGAAAGAGGGCTCGGGCTGCACATTCTCATAGGTACATAGTTATCTTAACATTACAACCCAATAGCTGCATAAAAGATCAATGACATGCCATCTATTCCCATATACTGTTTTTTCCTAAAACAAATAATTATTTTGACTTTATTCAATAATTTGACCCAGTAATTTCCCCCCTGCAATCATAAAGATCAAATTGAATTGAATTTTTTTTTATTTTTAAATTTACTTGTCCTAACAGAAAACCAAATTAAAATTAGAAAGTCTGGTGACAGACTGGATGTTAATGAACTTACAAAGGATATAATGGTCACCTGTGGGATTTTCCTTATTTTAATGAACCTTGGGTAAGTAATAAACTGTGATCTTTTGGTTATTTACAAAACATTTAAAAAAATCAGTCATTCTGTCCTTTAACCCCAGGATGGGGAAAGTGAAAGCACAAAATATCTCTAGAACATTTGGTCAAATGTTACTATTAATAGCCCAATAGTGAGAAAAACACCATTATAGTAAAATGGGCATTAATACATTTATAAAATAAACCAGAAAATATTGGTTTCAACCTATTTCCAATGCTTTCCTATAGACAAAGTTTTGCCAACATCACAAAACAAGAGGTCAGTGCTATTAAGGCTGTAATCTGGCCCAACATTGGCAAATAAAGTATAAAAAATGTAATTTGAGCTGGAAGTGATATATAACTGATGGCCATCTTTATCTAGGTTTGCCTATGGGGTACCCCAGTGGAAATCAATATTTAACTCTTTCAAGCCTTGGGACATGGACTGCCATCATTTTAGCCCTGGATGACAAGTCCAGGAAGAAGGTGATACCATGGAAACAGCAGCTTTATCAGCTAATGTTAAAACCAAATGAGGAAATCCCCAGTGTTGGGCTTGGATTATCCTGCTTGTGAAGCAAAATGTTATGCACTTCACTTAAATTTTGATCCTTACAGGCATCAATGAATATAGATATGTGATTTGAGGAGTAGTCGCCGGTCTGCCCTTTTCCCCTCTTAGTCCCAAGAACTCTGCATGCGTTTCAGGTAACAAAAGTCTGCAGTCAAGGAAAGCTGATGTTTTCATGTCTATTAGGGTAAAAACACTGCTCCTGTTACACTACTTAATTTGTCCCATGTGAGGTATCTATGTCCTCCAGGAGCGAATGAAAGTGCAATGGAGCCAAGGTTGAAGCTCAAGATACTAGGCTTGATTAGGAGCAGAATCCCACTCTTTTTGTTACCAAGTTCCAACCCACTAATATTTGTAAGTAATTAAGTTATAAAAACATTGTAAGTACATTCATGTTATTTTGATTCATATTGCCATAATGTTTTCTACCTTATCTAATCTCGTATACGTTGTCTCTTACATATTACCATAATAGTTTCACCCACATTTGTTCTCCATGAAAATATTAACTAATAGAAGTTTTTGGATACAAAAAAAAGACCCAGGGAAATACCAGTACCACTTAGTTACCATTGGAAATCTTGTGCTTACTACCGACTATATATCATAATCCATTTCAACATTTGCACACAATAGCAACCAGTAATAAATGCATGTTGAATCTTGACAGATGATATGTATGCAACGAACATTCAGAGAAAGTTTTGACAGTTTAAAATCTCAACAAATCTATTTGATTTAAATTAGACCTGTATGGGGCTTGACAATTACTGAATTGAACCACACAGAAACTTCCACTACCTGGTGGGTCACAGACGTCCTACACAGGGAACATGGTCTGAGCAGGGTATTAAATATGCTATTGGGGAGGTGACATCGGAGGACCACATCTACACTACCATCTGCAGACAAACTTACGCTACCAAATAGAGCACTGGACTGCTGGACGTGACTTAATCTCTCAACAATAATAACGTACTCTAGCTAGGAAGTTAGATCAGAAAGGAAAACTTGACGTTACCCAACTAGACCTTGAACCGTGAATACTCATAATAGCGGTCAGGGAGTAGGTCACCTGTTGACTACCACCATACTCTTAGCAACAAGGATAGATTAATTGAAAATATGGCAGTGCATGTATAGCAAGTACCCTGAAATGGCAGGTAGAAAAGAATATACTGAACCAAGCTCCACTTTCTAGACATATCCACCGGGGGTATAGTAGGTCTCTTCTAGCAGTCCAATGCTCATGGTGTACACTTTGGTTGATAAATAATCTACCAATTCTAATAAAGGGAGCCTGAAGCCTCTTGTTTGTATGATATTACTATATCGCTGTACTATCGATGTTTAGGAATAATCTCCAACAGTAAAACTATATCTATATCTTTTCACATACTGGAAATTCTTACTATGTCGTCATATTTCACCTTTGCCCTGTGAGGCGCACTGTGCAGATAATTGCAGGAAACCTGCGAGTGTTGTGAATCAATGCAACAATTTTAAATGCAAGCTTTAATAAAAAAAAAAAAAAATCTTGATTTAAAAAAAAAAAAAAAATATTTGATTTCCTCACTCCCACCAAAAGTATGTCCCAGTTCTTTAAACTGTTACCTCTGCCTCAAACTGCTTCTCTGCCACAGCCAACAGACCAACAGGAACAGGTTCCTCGTTTTCTTCAACCAACGTGCTGCATTTGCTTTCTAAAGAATTTTTCTTATTTCTTGCTACAAAACATAAATGTCTCAATGTTTTTGGGTAACAAAAACGTATCCAGTAGTAGTCATAGTTATTAGATCAGACTCAAGGTATTTATATTAACCTTATGGATAATGTAGAATTTAGAAAACAATCAAAGCTTGTGTCATGGGTTAGATACAATTTAGAATCTAGCAAGGAACTTGAGACCTATATAAAACTCCACTGTAAAGTATCAGTTAAAAATTACCTGCATAGATAGAATCATTTTTTAACTGTGTCCTGCCTTACCTTTGACCAGGGTCAACATTTTATTGGAAGAAGCACATAATATGCACTGTAGTTGCAGTACTCATTTATCTTGTAAGTGTATTTTGTGCTTTGTTAGAGGAACATAGAACCGAGTGTCATATACCATAACGAGAATTATGTGCGAGGAAAGAAGTTAATGTGTTGGTGTCATGAGAGCATGAGAGAGGTAAGCAGGACTGACTGCACAGACGAGAGGTGGGACATGGGGTGAGCAGAGTTCTCTTTAAAAGGCTATATTTATTGCTTATGATCGGGGCTCTAAAGTAAAAAAAAGTAATGTATGGTTTAATTATATGCATTAAATAAAAAATTACATAACAAGTTTTACATAATAAAACTATTGACATAAATAGCAGTATGGACAAAGTAGTATATACAATTACCAGAAAAAAGATCATTTGCAAAATCTTCGTATGTTTTAGAAGGGCTTTCCATGTGTTTGACCACACTTTTACTACAAAAAAAAGAAGAAAACAGACTGTGATATTGGTTTATATTTATAAGAAAGTAACTGAAATATACATGTCGTCACATAAAAAGGAACACTATAGTGATCAGAACCACTCCAGCTTAATGCTCCGGTGCCTACAGCCTGTCCCTGTAGGCATAGCATGGGAACTTCCTCTGTTCAGTATTGCAAAGATTAAATGCATCTCAGCTGGCCTTTTATACCAACTGCGGAAATGTATATATTCTTCCGTCTATATGGTCTCACTATCCAGTCTGTATGATAATTTCATTTCATTTATCTATATTTAGACAAAAAAAAGGAGTATATGAAGTCTCAAAGGATCATTATAGATTAACATTTAATAGAACTCCCAAATAAGAGGCTGCATATTATTGCAGTATTTACAATTTTAGTAAATTAATTCCATTAATCCAAGTTAATTGAACTTGGGTCTGCAGAGACCACATGCACTTTTTCACAGCAAAAGTGTATATAAACGTATAGAGTTCAGAAAGAGACCTTAACCCCTTAAGGACACTTGACATGTCATTATTCCCTTTTATTCCAGAAGTTTGGTCCTTAAGGGGTTAAAGGGACACACTATATAGTCACCAGAACAACTAGCTTAATGTAGTTTTTCTGGTGAGTATAATAGCTCCCTTCATGCATTTTCATGTAAAAATTGCCTTTTCAGAGAAAAGTCAGTGTTTACATTGCCCCTAGGGACACCAAGTGGCCACTCCTTAGATGGCCACTATAAGGGCTTCCTGGCTCAGGGCTGCACAGTAGGCAGCCCTTCCGTTCAGCGTTTCCTCATAGGACGTTGATTCAATGTATCTCTGTGAGGAGGTGCTTATTTACCAAAACTTAGCCAATCCAATGGGGGGAGGTTTTCACTATAGGGTCAGGAATACATGTTTGTGTTCCTGACCCTATAGTGATCCTTTAAAGGATTACTATAGTGCCATGAAAAAAAAAAAAAAAAAACATCGCTCTGCGCCAATCAGCATCTCCTCCTCATTAAGATGCATTGAATCAATGTATCTCTATGGAGAATGTTTAGTGCCTCCACGCAGAATACTGACACAGAAGAACCTCTAGTGGCCGTATGAGTGACTGTCACAAGAGGTGTTCCTAGCCAGAAATGTAAACACTGCCTTTGTATGCTATAGACACCAAAACCACTACATTATACTGTACATTAGCTTAAGTTAAAGTGTACCTTTAGAGCAATAAAAGGGTTTTTAACTCTACACACTATATTGTTCCATTAATTGAATTGTTTTAAGTTGTTCACCAAAAATTTGTAATTAACCTATAAAACTGGAGATAGTTCACCTTGCAATAATGTCTTCAATATCTATGCATTTCAAAAGGTATAGAACAAAATCAGTTCAGATAGACTAACTAATCTGAAAGGTTATTATTCTAAATATGAAATCTTAATTTGATTAAAAATATTAAAATTATAACTAGCATCTACTTAAATAGAGTCTATGTTTGAAAAGCACAACTTAAGCCTTACTGACTTGTGATTTAAATCAAATTCACTTTGTCCAAAACGAAGATTTCAATTTAAGTATTCCTCATAAAAACCTCATTACCAGCATTTTCCAGCAAGTTAACTTAATCTAAAAATGTAAAGCTGTTCCTTTGGTCATTTGTAAACTATAAGCAAGGCAATTAAAAGATAGAGAGCTATAAATTATGGTTACGTCTCAAACTTTCCACTGGCCACAAGCTTGAGTAGAATTTGACTATGCTATTGCTTGTAGTGCAAGCCAATTTTAGTAGCATAGGATTACGATTTATAAGTCCTGATTTTCGGTCTTATTTAGGAGAACCCAACTAACTTCCCCATTTGTCAATGACCACTTTTATAGAGCACGCTAGACCTACAGATCATTTAGTTAATGCAGGGCTCAGGTCGCCATGGCGACTAAGAATATTGTCCTGGTGCCAAGGATTGGTCAACCCGCTCACTCCTCCTCCTGTCTCACTCCCAGTGCAGCTTTCTGTGTGCCGGGAGGAAGTAAAGGGAACTGTAAATACATCCTACCAATTAATAGAACTAGCGCAAAATATTTTAAGTGCACCTCAGTGCTACCAATTTTAACCCCTTAAGGACCAAACTTCTGGAATAAAAGGGAATCATGACATGTCACACATGTCATGTGTCCTTAAGGGGTTAAAGAAGTGAAAAAAAAATATTTGGATATAACATTTTCTGAATATACAATGCCCACATTGTATATTTAGAATGTGGGCATTGTATATTGAGAGAGTTATACCCAAAATGTATTTTTTTTTTATGTGTCCTTAATAAAAATTGGTAGCACCGAGGTGCATGTAAAAAATAAAATTAAAAAAATGCTATTTCTATTTCTTTAGATACCTTATGTTAATCTGCTGCCACTACAAGACAGCCATATGTGGTTTGGAACCAGCTGCACAGAAGTGAGGTTTTTTTTTTTGTAATTTATATTTATGATTTTTTTTGTGAAACTAAGATCTAAAATCTTTTTCATGTTTCATTTATAATAAAATTAGTGCTAAATTATTATGCTGTTCGAGAAAATTAAAAACATTTTAAAGCGTTTATTAAAGTATTTTAAGATAAGAAAAACAAAATGTTACTACAATACCTCTCTACTTGTGACTGTTCTTGCTTTGGAAAGTTGCAGGAAAGTTTCATTGACTGTTTGCTTGCGCTCAATGTATTTTTGTCATTTAAAGGACTAGATGTGTCTGGAGAGCCTCGTAATTCCTCTCCTTGGGTAAAACCAAAGAGATCGGGATCATCCTGAATAACATCTATAACCAGTATATCATCTTCATAAGCTTTTAAAATATCTGGAATATTTTGGTTCTTTCTTTTGTTGCGTTCTGAAGATGCTTGGTGAGTCAACCAGAAATTATCTGGGTACATATTGCTTAAAGAATCGTTATTTGAGAGCTCAGTCATGGTTAATGTATTGCTTGAAGAAAGGTCTAATTTTGTTTTATAATCACCAGCAGAATTAATCTGACCAGGACTATTTGAATAACCATCATAGCTTTGGGTAGGTCTACATAAACGTCCATCACCAGAGGACTGAAATTCTTTAACGGCAGAGCATTGTCTCTGTGACAAAGACACAGAGGATGTGTATAATTCATTAAGCATATTTGTATGCATTATTTCCATAATCTGTACATTTGTGATGGAGTCATCTAAGGAGATTGACTGACCTACTATACACAAGCTATGTTTTGACTCTGGCTCTTCTTTAGGCTTTCTAAGTGGAATTTTGAAATTTGGTGATGGAAATGTTCTTATGATTTGTTGCATTTCAAGAGTGTGTGGTGTAGTATGAGGCTTGCTTTCACCATTGTTTGATGCACTGGCCTGTGCAGCCTTGACATTTTTTATATCAATATAACTGTGAGAATCAGTATTTGATTTCTCACCTTTGCATTTATGCAGATTTTCATCATGAGGCGCATTGCTTTTTATTTCTTCATTTTCAAAGAAAGTCACTGTTTTATTATTAGTTGGTGAAATGATTTCCAGCTTTACTGTATTACCAGATATTACATCACTAGTCAATCCATCAATTTCGTTTTTAAAGCTAGAAGATTGTTCATCAAAACTCAAGCCTGATAGGTTTTTGGGTCCTTCAATACCGTGTAGGATATCAGTTTTCAGATCATTATTTTCATTCTCTGTAGAACAAACAGGCTTGTCAAATGTGGATATTGTGGAATCAATTGACATTTCTTCACTGGAAGACAGGACATGGACGCCGTCTGCAATTTTATTATCTTCACATTTATTGGAACAGGATTCTTGATTATACTTTCTCATGCTGGACTCCAGCGACGGTATTTGTTCAAAAGAGGCATTTATCTTCCTCTTTTTGCATCCCACTTCCATATCAACATCTTCTACTCTCTTAAAATTATTTGAAGATGTGTTGTCTTCAAGTTGAGTTTTTAAATCCTGGCAATAAATTTCAAGTGAACGCTCAGAATCAAGCCCCAGTATATCTGTAATCTCAACATGAGATATATTTTTCCTTGGAAAAGACCAAACACTAGTCCGTGCGCATGAAACCTTCCAAATATGTTTCCCAGTCAATGGTATGACCCTCTGGCAAGAAATAGGGTGGTATTTTTCGTTCATGGTTGCTATACACTTCTCTCCGAAAAGGTTCTCTACGTTTTTCTGAGGAGAAGAGTAAGTAGAGTAACATGTAACTTCTGGATATTCAACAGACATTCTAATGAGAGCTGGACATTTTATATAAACTGATTCACTACTGCTTATCTCCTCTGTTTGCATTGGAGATTTCATAAAACATTGCTCATGATGGGGGGAGCTGAATGGTTTTATGTCTTCAGTTGGCTTCTGAGCACAGAGCTCCTCTACTAAATTCAGTTTTGTGGATTCTTGATTATTGTTTAAATCATCAACCAGACTTTCCAAATGCTTCATACATGAAGTCGATGTTTCTTTTTCATGTACATAATCCCCATTTTCCAAATCTTTAATTTTGCTTCCTTCTTCCACACATTCAAAGGATCCAATGTTGGATAGATCATTTCCATCTAAACAAGTGGTTGTTTTCTTTGCTTTCTTGCCAAAACCTAACTTGACCTTCATTTTTTTATTTTCATTTCCTGCAGCAGAATGAATGCTGCCATCTGATACTGCAGTATCACCGTTATGGAAAAGATGGTGGAAATCTTTTGCTTCTGTAGGAAACATGTCAAGCTTCAACCTGGGTTGCCTCAGGCCTGAGCAGTGTAATAATTTCTTTAGACTGCTGCAATTATGCAATTTTACTACTGGATTTTTTCTTTTTGGGGAGCAAGAAGATTTCGCAGTTGAGCACATATCTGTTGCTTCTTCAGAAAGTGAATTCTGCACACACATGCCATCTTTGTCCATACAACTCGCAGAATTACAAAGCAATTGTAATCTAGAAGCTTGACTTGTATGGTCTGCATCAAGGCCTCCAGGTCCACTGCTCAACTTTCCTTGAGAGAAAATAAAACAGAAAATCATAAATCTGGAGAACTTACACAAAATCCATGACCGAGTAATTTAATATTTTCACGTATGATCTAATACCTTACTTTCACCGGTCTGAACAAAGTGCCAATGTATATTGGCTAAAATAAGGGTTTCTCTTTGGTTGAAAGGCCTAAGGTGACAAAAAATTCTTGACAGCTTGCCACATGCTAGGTCAGGTAATTCCTTTTAAAAGGATGTTCTCGCTGCACTCAATAAGGTATACTGCAGGCAATATTCTCTTTCAATGCCTTTTATAAATGATGCATTAAATAAATATGCAACAACAAAAAAATTTAAAATTAAGACCAATTTTTCAAACGTTCACAATTTGCACCAAATTCTTAGTTTTCTTTATAGCTTGCATGGTGAGGTATGCACAACCAAACACGTGACTGATAATCTACATAATCCATAATTAATGATTTGTGAAAAGTAAGGGTTTGTGTGAGCTTATTCCAATTGTCAACTTTCTACTGAGAAGGCTACATGGTGAAATACAACTCAAACAGATCATGACAGTAAGAACAGCTTAATAGCAGCAAAAATGGAAATACTTCAGATTAACAAGGAAAGGGCAGGTTTTATAAACTTTTTTATATAAATAAATTTAAAAAATAAATAAAAAGACCCCATACACCCTCAGCCCATCCCAATAAAGTGGTCTGGATGCAGTGATCATTTAGTTTTAACCCTGCAATGTAAAACATTGCAGTTTTGTATTGCAGGGTTAAACACACCTGACATCCACGACAGGCTCTTCTCTGTTCTCAATCAAATGCCGCTGCTTTTAAATAGGTAGCTGAGCACTATGGCATCTGGAATTCATGTTTGTACACCTAATGCTACAGTGTTCCTTTAAGAAGAAAAATAATTACCAGGCCAATATTTAATCCCAGCTATTCTTTTTCAAACAGTCTAGAATTTCACAGAATTTTGTAGACGGGCCACATATATAAAAAAATAAAATAACATTTTAAAGGAACACTCTGGGCATCATAAAAACTTTATTGAAATGAAGCGGTTATGGTGCCAGGAGGTCACTGGCGCAGGCTCACCTCCTGTATTCCAGCGCAGGATCTCTCTGCCTCTAGCGGAATCGGGCAGTGTCAGCTGACACTCTCAGTCAATCAATGACTCCCCATTTATAAAACCAGCTTTAAAAGGGTACGTTTCTTTTCAAGCCAGTTTTATTAACTAGGAGTCATTGATATTCTTAAAAAGTATAAATTCTCAAACAGTGTAACCTCTAAAGGCGAGTCAGCGCCAGGGACCACTTGGCACCATAACTACATTTTGTTGTTATGGTGTGTAAACAGGTCCTTAAAGGAAAGCGTAGGTGGCCAACAGTTATACCCCCAACTTAATATATATTTGTTTATTCTGATATTATGAAAATACATTCTTTTCTCACATCAAGTTTTCCAAAACAACTTTTTCTAAGGGCTACATTCAGAAAAAAATATTAGCATTTCTGCTAACTGCCTGCACAGTAGAGCATTAAATCTGACAGACACACAAGGTGACACACACAGGTTAAAATTTCAATTAAAGATTAATTTCCCACACCTGTGGCTTTTTAAATTGCAATTAGTTTATGTGTATGAATAGTTAATGAGTTTGTTAGCTCTCACAAGGACTCACTGAGCAGGCTAGATACTGAGCCATGGGAAGCAGAAAAGAATGGTCAAAAAGACCAGCGTAACAAGGTAATGGAACTTTATAATGATGGAAAAGATATAAAAAAGATATCCAAAACCTTTAAAATGCCAATCAGTACTGTTCAATCGCTTAAGAAGTGGACGATTCGGGGATCTCTTGATACCAAGCCAAGGTCAGGTAGACCAAGAAAGATTTCAGTCACAACTGCCAGAAGTATTGTTCGGGATACAAAGTAAAACCCACAGGTAACCTCAGGAGAAATACAGGCTTTCTGGAAAAAGACAGTGTGATTGTTTCAAGGAGCACAATACAACGATACTTGAACGAAAAGTAGCTGCATGGTCGAGTTGCCAGAAAGAAGCCTTTACTGCGCCAATGCCACAAAAAAGCCTGGTTACAATATGCCCAACACCTTGACACGCCTCACAGCTTCTGGCACAGTAATTTGGAGTGATGAGACCAAAATGTTTTGAGGGTGTGTGCGCTCTAAGGGCATTTTCTTTATAGTACATATAATGGCAATTCTTCAAGGGTATGCAAACTTTTGAGCACAATTGTATATTATTATATTCTGCGGTGGATTTATTTTAATAAACAAATTCAAGCATCATTACAGGTCTAAAAGAAATAGTTCATTATACTGTTGAAACAAGCACATAGAATGTAATGAATGATTCATGTGCCCATTTGACTGACCACTTAAGTTGTTTAAACTGTTTTTTGAGGAGTTTATTTTAAAGAGGCTCTCCAAACTCTATGACCACTTTAGTTATTTGAAGTGGTCATGGTGCTTGGAGTCGGTATGTGCAGCATTTCACTGTGAAACGCTGTCCATAGAAATATTAACCCCATCAGCTGCCAAAGCTATAACTCTGCCAGCGTCATTGGTGTGTGATCATCCACTTGAGAAATAGACTTCCGGGCTGGCTAATGTCAATTTTATGCAACTTTTGTTGCACAGAATATCAGGCATTGGCTAAGAGCAATTAGCTTATTCTCTCGGCCAATGAAAGGCAACAAGTGCAGCTTCCAGCTTCTGTGGCTCTGAAGAAGTAAGAATTGTGTCACTGGACCATCAGAGCCTGGCAGGGATCATGGCAAGGGAGGGAGCAATGGTTTGCCCCATTACCAGGGAACCATTTTTATTAACTATTTTCAAATAGATCAGCAGTGTTTCACATTTGCATTAAAATACTTGTGATTGATGGAGTATGCATTTCTACGTCTGTGTTAGGTATCATTTACAGATGCAGACAATTTTTTATATATGGTAATTTGAAAATAATCTAATACTAATAAAATATGAATGTGAAAAAGCATGAATCTATAGATGCAGTATTCAACTTTTCACTAAAAGAATAACATTAGATTGACTGCTAAATATAAGACAAGCAAACACTTATTCAAAGTATAAGAAGGCAAGCTCTAAACAATATGTGAATAATAGGTAGAGATACCACCTGGTATAACATATGCCAATTTAATATCACAGATCTGAAAAAACTAAAACTGTATATAGTGTAATACAGTAGATACAAGGGAAAGGGGAGGGGGGGGGGAGGGAGATAGAGCACTCACAAGACCTGGAAGTATGCAGGCTTGTCTCCCCAAAAGGGGTAAAAATCCGTATGACTGTGCTTCAATCTGTAGGTCATGAAGAAAAGAGCCAATAGCGTGATACTATTAAAACAACACTTTTAATGATTAAAATTGCACTTACAATAAGGAGGTGTATCCAAGCATATCTCCACCGGAGGTTAACCTCGAAATGAGCAAGATTGAGTGAGCAAGAACAACTACCAGTAAAAGAAAATATATACTAAAATATAAACAATAAAAAAAAAGTCCCACAATAAATCCAACGCATTTTGTCCAGGAGAGTGGACTTCCTAAGGGATCTGGGACACTGTAGTGACTTTTCCGTTTATATATGGCTCTTAATTTCAGACCTCTGATCAGTTGGAGGTCGGATATGTAATTTCCGGCATCCGTCTGTATCCAGTTAACAAACATGAGAATTCACGCATGTACACGTGCGAATCAAAGTCGCACATATCTACAATCTGCTTTCGGCTTCAATGAACATCATTTATGAAAACGTATGCGAAATCCTGTGTGTGCGAAACCGAAGTCACACATAAGTACAATGTGTGTTCGGATTCAAACAAATAAAAAAACAAGCTAATTAAATTACTAACAGGCATCCTGCACATGCTCTCTAAAATGAGAAAAATGAATACAAATAAAAAAATAAACGATGTGGGAATATATGTATAAATATAAAATGAAAATAAAGATGAAAAAAGATAATAAAAATCTAAATAAAGAATAAAAATACAAATAAATAAAAAAAATAATAAAATAACACTAATAATAAAAAATAATATAATAAATCATGTAATGAATAAATAACAGAAGAGGGATAAAAATAAAAATGGAAGTGAAAATAAGAAACATTGGGGTGAAAAACGAAAAAGTAAAAATGATAAATATAAAACTGGCATGTTCCCAAGATGCTAGGTAACAATTAATCCATATGTGACTATGTGGAGGATTCCAGTTCATATAAAACAGAAACCAGACAAGAGGGAGAAAAATTGATTAGACCAGCCAAATCAATGTCTATGTTTAGACCTAACTGGAGAGTGTTTAAATTAAAGATCCATTGTGCTTTTTTTTTTTTTTTTAGCAAGCTCCAATGATCTATTGCCTCCTCTTCAATTTCCTGTTTTTAAACTCCCAAATATAGCTGACTGGTTATATGCTATTCACAAAAATAGTTTAAGGTGAATTAAAATTTTCTAAGCCAAATTTAAAAAATTAAAAAACCCAGTTTGTAACTACTATTGAGTGTAAAGAAATACACAGACTACTACTACTACATTTATTTAAAGGGATCCTATATTGCCAGGAAAACAAAACCATTTTCCTTGCACTACAGGTGTTAAAGGTCCGCCCTACCTTGCGCCTCCCCCCCCACTTTCCCGCTGGGCTGAATCAAGCGCCGATCTCCATCGGCGCTGGGTCAGGCTCCGCCCAAGCTCCTCTGCCAACAGGGAGACCTAATACACATGCGCAGCAATGGCCACGCACCTTAGACTTTCCTATAGAAAAAATGAAAAAAATAAAAAATTATTCAATGCTTTCCTATGGGGAAAATCTGACGCTGGAGGCCCTCGCGATCATTCAGCTAATGGGCCAAATCACACATCAATCCTTAACTGTTTTTTCAGTGGTGTAGTCCACCGAAAGCCTGTATGCTACTTAGGTGTACAAAGTACGGAGATTGCCTGCAGCAAGGACTGTTGCTGTAGCAGGGTTATTGCAAGACTGTCTAACTAGAGAGAGAACTTTGGAAGGGATTTAAGCTGCTGCCACACCATGTACACTGGCTGTCATTCACTGGATAAGTGACGATGCCAGAGTAGGCACCTGAACTAAGAATTAAGGATCAGAGAACAAGCAACCGAGAAGGGCCTGTAAATCTACATAGATAAGTACCTGTGTGAGTCCAGTCTTAAAAGCACACTCCACTGCTCCCCAATTTAGTAGATATATCCCCAATGCATTTTTATTGGGGTTATATAAAAGAGCAAAAGTTGGAGATCACTTATCAGAAGCCTTTGCAGGTACTCCTCCCAGACTTTCTGTGGCTGTCCAATCACAGACTTCCCGAAACAGCTCAATGCGAAGACTTTACGAGGCAAGTGCTCGGAGCAATTGCCTGTCCCCTGTTTAGCTCCACTGAGTTTAACAACCATTAAGTAATTCTAATTAAGCCTGCACTGACCTTCCCCACCCCCCCCCCACTTTACAAGAAGGACACAATCTTAACACAAAGAACTTCAGAAAAGTTAAATGCTTTAAAGGTTTAGAGTGCCCTTTGAATCTCAATGAACAGAGAACACAAAGAATTTACAATGAACCCTGAGACCACGCTACAAATTGTCGCCTTATGGGCCAATTGCTGATATTATGCACATTTAAAATTACTAAACAAATCTGGTATTAACTGAACAAGCTGATGGCAATCACACTCCTATCACTCTCAGCCAGTCCAGTACATTAAAGTAGTAGATGATTTACTGTTTCACCTCCTTGCCTTCAGCTGAGCTCTGCATGCAAAACTCATAGGGTGGGGGGTAACATGGTGTCTCATTGGCTGGAGTTTTCAGACTGGGAGAGGTGAGTAAGTTATCAGTAATGTCTGAAAATTACAAGACCGATAAACAAAACAAAAAGCCAAATATTGTCTCCAATAGTTGTCAAAAATGGATAAATATGTCTACACTCAATATTTACACTAACACCTTAATATGCTACATTTTACTTTATCCCCACCATAACCAACTCTACATGGAGACCTAGACTGGGCAAGGGAACATCACCCAATTTTCCAGTAACTCCGTTGATTAAGTAGTTAAGCCCTTGGTATAATTCTTTCCTTGTTACTTGAAGGAGGAACCCCTCACATCCCTGGATTTATCCCTACATTTAACGTGTGTTTATTAGTTTTAAAAAATTTAAATAGGAAAATTCACACTGTCACCGGTTAGAGCCTGTAACTTTTAATAAATGGCATTACATTTGTTAAAAGGTTTAAAAAAAAAAAAAAAATTAAAGTTAAGTCTACTTTAAATTATGTAATCTTTTATTTTATTTTTTTCATGGGATAACCCATAGGCAGCAACCCGCAACAAAAATGTGGACGAAAACTTTTTTTTAATTGATTTTGGTAGATATGTTAGATCAACAGTTTTTTTTATTTTTAATTAGATATATCATTCAAGAGGAAGTATTCTCAATCATATTTTAAATTTTACTATTCAATACCAGTTCATTTGCATATCAAGCTTCAAGTGATGTCATAAACAGGAGATACCAGACATTTTGCTTGCAGTTTTGTCAACACAAATATATAGATAATTTTCAATATTTGAATGCTAATTTTTATTCTCTAAATACACAGTAAAAATGTTCAGGTGATAATGTCCCTTTAATATGGATGGGCTAACCCAGCTGAGGTCAGTATATGACCATGCCTTAAAGGACCACTTCAGCTCAATGAAGTGGTCTGGGTGCCAGGTCCATCTAGGATTAACCCTGCCTGCTGTAAACATAGTTTCAGAGAAACGGCTATGTTTACATATGGGTTAATCCAGCTTCTAGTGGCTGTCTCATTGACAGCCGCTAGAGGCGCTTCTCACTGTGATTTTCAGTGAGAAGACACCAGCGTCCATAGGAAAGCATTAAAGGACCACTCTAGGCACCCAGACCACTTCAGCTTAATGAGGTGGTCTGGGTGCCAGGTCCTTCTAGGGTTAACCCATTTTTTCATAAACATAGCAGTTTCAGAGAAACTGCTATGTTTATGAATGGGTTAAGCCTTCCCCCTATGTCCTCTAGTGGCTGTCTCATTGACAGCCGCTAGAGGCGCTTGCGTGCTTCTCACTGTGATTTTCATTATGAATGCTTTCCTATGTGACCGGCTGAATGCGCGCGCAGCTCTTGCCGCGCGTGCGCATTCAGCCGACGGGGAGGAGAAGAGGAGGATCGGAGGAGTAGAAAAGGAGGAGATCTCTACGCCCATAGCTGGAAAAATGTAAGATTTAACCCCTTTCCCCTTTCCAGAGCCGGGCGGGAGGGGGTCCCTGAGGGTGGGGGCACCCTCAGGGCACTCTAGTGCCAGGAAAACGAGTATGTTTTCCTGGCACTAGAGTGGTCCTTTAAGAATGCTTTCCTATGGAATGACTAAATGCGCACGCGGCTCTTGCCGTGCATGCGCATTCAGCGGAAGAGGGAGTCCGGCGCTGGAGAAAGGCAAGTGTTTAACCCCTTCCTCTCCCTTCAGCCCGGCGGGAGGGGGCACTATAGTGGCCCATTAAGTTAATAGTTTTATTTGAATATGCATGTATAACCCTGAATATTGTAGTGTAGGACATCTTTGTTTGGATAATTTCCCCTCCAGTCATAACAGTTGTCACAAAGAAACATTTCGTAGAAGTAGGTATCTGTGTGATCACTAGCGTATTGGTTTACGGTATATGGGATATTAATATGCAAGGTAGAAATGAACTACTTTCAGAGTACAAGAGTTTGAAAGTGTAGTGTATCCGCTTATAAATCTGTGCATGTATGTAGGACAATTTAAAAATGTGCATATAACTGTGTGTGGTGTGTTCATAAAGGCTGACTTATTTTCACAAGGTCTTAACAGTAAAATGTATTTAGTATTGGCGTAAATCGGCCTAGTACTTACATGTTTAACTTTAGTAGGCTTTATTTGTTGTGTAACAGCTAATTTATTCACAGATGTGGTGATGTAATCTTTTGAATGGAAGCTTTGTGTCCAATGCGCTGCAAAGCCTTTGACACTAAATAAGGTAACTAGAACATGGTATGCAACAATGATATAATGCACAAACACCTTGGTTCATCTTGGTGTTAATAGCACATTTACCAACATTTGCCAAGTAGGGGTGAGGTTACATGACATCATTAAACGCAGCTTGACCCCACCTGAGTGGGTACTAACCTCTCTGGTTTTGGCTGAGGCATGTCCCAGGCACTGGGTTTATCACCATGCACCTTTTAACTACGTATGTCTCACGGACATACAGTTTGTGTTTGTTTTCTTTTAAATGCTGGTTGCACAAACATGCTAAGACCGACCAGAAGTTTTAGGGACAAGAAAGGACAGCACTGTTGGCAGGTATGCACACCCACCAATATAGGCCATTAGAAGTGCGACGCTAGGAGGCAGATATGTAGTGAATTGCAGTACTGTGGTTAATTATTTTCTTTGAAACTGCATGTTTGCACAATCTATAGGCCTCGCATGGGTCCCAGAGAAAAGGTCTACAAAGAGGGAACTCAAGGAAAAATTGATGATTATCCAATAAACAATTGGCAGGTATTACAGAAGTTAAATGACAAGTGACGGCAAAAAATAAGTTGTGTTTGAAAGATTGCATCAGGTGTAGGCATTTCTTTTTGGTCAATCTTTCTTTTTAATTGAGATGTTAGTAAAGCACACGGTGAAGAAAAGATCAGAGTATAGTAATGAGTCAAACATGATCAATATACATTGCCAGACAGGATAAGTTCTCTTGTATTTACATCTCTTGTATTTAAATGGTAAACAGGAAGCAAGCTACACAGAGTGCTGGCGTTGCAATAACCTCTGTGGTTGTGGGGTGATCTTTAGGGACATGTCCCTAGTCCAAGGATAAACTGGCATCAGAGGAAGACATTCTTGATATAAGACAAGATGTGTATGTCATGAAGGAGACCGTATCTAAACCGTCCACCAAGCATTTTCCACACACTTGGCTATGTTGGATGATCGCACCCGACGCAACAACTTGAATATACGAGGCATACCGGATACCATACCTGCCTACTTTTAGGCGCATCCAGCAAAATGAAAATGTTAATGATTTTTTTTTTTATATATACTTTTTTTTTATTTCTCTTATATACTCTATTAAGTACATTGCATAAACTGAGTCTACTAAATACCCCAAAGCAGTTACAGATTAATATACAAAATGTTTTAAGCATATATACTCCACCTAATAAGCTAAATAATTTCAGATGAATCAGTTCAGCATGTGATACTTTACTATTTAACCCCTTAAGGACCAAACTTCTGTAATAAAAGGGAATCATGACATGTCACACATGTCATGTGTCCTTAAGGGGTTAAAAATGTGCACCGTGTATTGCCAAAATGCCATGTTAATGTTCTGCTATGTTTTATAAAAGTTTGTAATAGCTGTTGTGGCTTTGCAAGCCCGTTTGTACCACTATGCGTGACAAAAATAAAGAATTGTAATAATAAAAAAATCTGGTTTATTTATTATTTTGTTAATGCCCACGTCGTTCGGTCCTAGCCTTCTATAAGTGTTAATTTAAGATGTTATTTTTATCCCGTACGCGCCCTCCCTGCACAATGGAATTGTGATTACAGCCTCTTGCATGATAGATCTAATGGAGATCAAACAGTTGATCAAACCTCATCTAATAAATATCTACCAAAATCAGAAACCTTTTGTTTAAATTTCAGTCGAGGGAGCAGAGCTCCTAATTAAAACTGCAACATCTCAGGAATTAGACTAGGTCTAACAAATTTTGGCTTATCAAAACTGAAACCTGAGTTATCATAGTAGCATTTTGTCTGAATTTTTGCTGAGGGGCCTAGCTAGAAGATTGTTAATATTGCATATTATAGAGTAGATTTAATAAGAATAACAGATAATCTAACAAGATCTAACAATGGAATGATCTTTTGTTAAAATTCTTAACTTTTGGTTGGGTTTTCTGTGGTTAGAAGGGAGAATTGGGGGTTAGTTGTAGTAGTATGTATAAGGTAGGTAGGCAAATTACATTAACACCTTAGTGGCATAGCCTAAATGAATCCCCCTAAAATGACATGCAATTATTACGGCGGAGGAAGCATACTCCATACTGGCAGGTTCAGATAATGACACTCTCGCAGACAATGACACCCTGACATTGAGCCCCAGAGGAAATCTTAGTGATAGTGCCCCATCATCATCTACAAGAAGACACTTTGAACAGAAGTGACAGAGGACAGCCGAGTACCCTCAAACTTTACTGCCCAAGAAATACACCCATTCACAGCTACACCTGGCATCACAATGGTAGATGTTTCTGAACAAGTGAACTATTTTAGGCTCTTCATGTCTTATAACATATTTGAACAGATAGTTGAGCAACCCTATTTGTATGCCAGCCAGTATCACATTACAGTAGAAAAACAAAATGTGGCACCCCACTGATATCTCAGAAATGAAAACATCTTTGACACCCTAGTAATTGATATTGTGAAAAAAAAACAAAAAACAAGTATCAGGTCCTACTGGCACAAGCTCCCCAAGCTGGCTTCACCACCTGCCCTCTGCATAACTGAGTCTACCGCTGAACTATTAAATCATTCTGTATGTGAGTTTGTTTTATTTTTCTGGATTTCTGAACTTGGCTTGTCCTGACTACTCTTTGTTAGCTGCCTGCACAGGCTTATTGGCTTGTTATACCAATAACTTAAACTTCTGAATTCATTTGACCGTGGCTAGATTTATTGGATCAGGAAAGCAAAGCAACATTTCAACCTGTAAATAGGTCTATGTGAAGCTTATTTATAGGTCGAACGTTGCTTTGCTTTCTTGATCCAATAAATCTGCCTACGGCTTTAATTCTGTGAGTGCCTGAAGATTTCTCTTGTTTTATCATATGTGGTTTGGATTTGCTGGTCCTGCACACACAGTTTTAAGTGGAGTTGAGTAAAATAAATTCCCCCCTGTATTATAAACCAAACAACTCAAATTACTAAATTTAGAATACTTGTTCAACTGGTATGCCTTCAGCGGGGCAATTTTGTTTCTTTGGGTGCCATGTTCTCTCAAAGGCGACATAGGCCCAGAAAATCACTTTGTCAATTTTAAAAGTTTTAAAGGGTATCCAATATATTTTGCCGTGTGACATCGGAGAAAAACATTAAATTAAATAAAAACAAAAAAACTTGGAATGGGACCAGTCTCTACTTCGTAATATAGCCTCAAAGGGTTTACTTAACGGCATTGTTTATCCTTTATTCGCTTTGTTCTGGTTTCTATTATGCTTTCTTTCATGATATATGGTTAGTTTTAGTTTTCTGTGAGTGAAAAATGCAAAACATTTTGTCCCTGGGAACTAAGAACGTGTATTTAGCTTGATACAATAAAAAAAATTATATATGTATATATAAAATCATATATATATATACATACACACATATATATATATATATATATATATATACAAAACGATATTGCTCCTGCACTCACGCTTGAAAAAATCCCCTTGAGAGCCGGGTGCCAACCAAAGACAGCTTCAATATCCAGAAAATTCAAAGGAATGGTTGCACTCACGTAATTAAAAGTCCAAAGTTTAATGGAAAGATTTAAAAAAATCCAAGATCAACGTTTCAGTCACTACTGACTTTCATCAGGATCATCATGATCCTGATGAAAGTCAGTAGTGACTGAAACGTTGATCTTGGATTTTTTTAAATCTTTCCATTAAACTTTGGACTTTTAATTACGTGAGTGCAACCATTCCTTTGAATTTTCTATATATATATATATATATATATACACACACACACACACACACACATTAGCTCTGGTAAACTTAATCTCAAAATTATTTGCACAATTGACTTCACGGAAAGGAGGCCAACTATGAATACACCTGACTTCTGGACTCATTGACCAAGTGCACCACTGCTGTTGGAGACATAATAAAATCAGGAATGTTACAAAATAGAAAGAATCTCTAAGGTTCATTAATGAGCATCTGATATTGATACCATATCTGGAATAAAGAGTATTCCAACTATCAAAGGAAATTTGCATGAATAATAGCATTTCATACATCATAAGTATCACAAGTTACTTACCAATCAAAACTTAGCAATTGGTATTATCTTGAGGGATCAATATTTTTAATGATTCCATTGAGCATGTACCCTAATTTCCAAAAGAAATAGTGCATGTTTTGCATCATGCTCACAATATGCATTTGTTAAAATGCAGCAAGTATACAGTTCCCCTATACCAATATTAATTTCCTCATATTAAGGTTTGTTTATATAAAAATAAAATTTCTAAATCTAATAAGCGTATTTACACGTTCATAATAAAATATGTGTGTGTAAAATGTCGAATTTTGTGTATGTGAAAATCTTGTATTAAAACATTTAATTTATGCAGCTATAACACGCTCTGGATAGCCCTCAATCACAATAACAATAGTTTAAAACCAAAATTGTACTTCAGTGTTTGGTGTATAAATACATATCTATCACCTAAACACTAAGTGTGATATCAATACTAATAATTGAGAATAGAACACTTACCCCCTAGTACAACTTTGGGGGACTTGGTTTATATATAATATATTTAAAAAAAAACAAAAAAAAAACACAGTGATGCAATATTCTATGTATAAAAATAAGTGCGGATAACATAATGCACACAATAAAAATAGCATAATTCAAGAGCTGATTTAAAAAAAAAAAAAAAAAAAAAACACTTTATAAACTTCCACTAATTATGCACATATGACTCCTTTTACAAATTGAAAAAGGTAACAAGTTTATTTTATTGCATGTCTTCTACAACATTTGATTGCAAGGACATAGGTTCACCTTGTTCTTTGGGAAATTGGACTACTACATCTGTAAATTAAGCATGGACTTGTCACTAGTGGGGTACCTCAGGGATCTGTACTTGGACCCATTGTCTTTAATATTTTTATTAGAGATATTGCAGAAGGTCTTTATGGTAAGGTATGTCTTTTTGCTGACAATACTAAGATATGTAACAGGGTTGATGTTCCTGGAAGAATAAGCCAAATGATTTAGGTAAACTAGAAAAATGGTGAGTTGTGGCAACTGACATTTAATGTGGATAAGTGCAAGATAATGCATCTTGTATGTAAAAACCCAAGGGCAGAGTACAGAATATTTGATACAGTCAGAACATCAACACCTGAGGAAAGGGAATTAGGGGTAATTATTTCAGATGACAAAAGGTAGGCAATGTAATAGAGCAGCAGGAAATGCTAGCAGAATGCTTGGTTGTATTGGGAGAGGTATTCACAGTAGAAAGAGGGAAGTGCTCATGCCATTGTAAAGAACACTGGTGAGACCTTACTTGGAGTATTGCACGCAGTACCGGAGACCGTATTTCCAGAAGGACACTGATACTTTAGAGAAGGGCTACTAAACTGGTTCATGGATTGCAGGATAAAACTTACCAGGAAAGGTTAAAGGATCTTAACATGTATAGCTTGGAGGAAAGACGAGACGGGGGATATGATAGAAACATTTAACTACATAAAGGGAATCAACACAGTAAAGGAGGAGACTATATTTAAAAGAAGAAAAACTACCACAAGAGGACATAGTCTTAAATTAGAGGGACAAAGGTTTAAAAATAATATCAGGAAGTATTACTTTACTGAGAGGGTAGTGGATGCATGGAATAGCCTTCCAGCTGAAGTGGTAGAGGTTAACACAGTGAAGGAGTTTAAGCATGCGTGGGATAGGCATAAGGCTATCCTAACTATAAGATAAGGCCAGGGATTAATGAAAGTATTTAGAAAATTGGGCAGACTAGATGGGCCGAATGGTTCTTATGTCGTCACATTCTATGTAAATCCCTCCCTTTAGCATACTGGATCCTTTGAATAAAAAAGTATTTAATTGCATGCAAATACTCCCCATAGAAAACAGTAGCAAAGAGAAACATCAATGAACAAACAATCTTGAGAACCTATTTGATTTATATATAAAATGCAATACTAACGTGTGGTTTTAAAAGAGGAGCAGTGAGGAGGTACACCAAATTGATTTACATTGTGTTTGCTCCACCACAAGTGCACTGCTGCATACAGTTTACATATAAACCCCAAAGAAAAGATTCATATAAGTTCTTTTTTTTTTGCTCATCAAAGACAACCTCCCTGCATAGCATTAAAAAAAAAAAAAAAAAAGATACAATAGCAAAGCTGGCTTAGGAATTAAAATATCTTACTAGAACTCCTGAGCTTCATTTTGGAGATGCTTAAGTCAGCAGCATCATTCCGTTCTTCTTGATTTGTTTCTCCATCCTCACTACAATTAGACTCTGAAAGTTTGTTAACTGTATCACATGCGATAGGTGCGGATGGTATATTTGTATTTTTTGGAGCACTGGCTTTGCTTACACGGTGCACCCTGACATGAATAGTATGAACTTTTCTTTTCTGCTCTTCTACATGCTCATTTTGTAACCCTGCTTTGACATCTAGCTTCCCATTAACCATCATCTCACTTTGCACACACTGTTTAACAGCTGGCTTTCTCCCTCGCTTCCGTATCGGTTTTTGTCCATATGGACCATCAGAATTAACATATTTTCCAGCATTGTTTGGCAGAAATGATTCCCGATCAACAGCCTTTTTTTTCTTTCCCACAATTTGTTTTTCAACATCTTTTGTTTGCGTATTCACCACTAAATGAACACCTTGTAATTTTTTTTCTGTCACATTCTGACCCTTTGCCTTTCGCCCACACTTTACCTTTGGCCTTTTTCCTAATAATGTACTGTGAATAACCCCACTAACTTCAGAAACACATGTGGAAACAGGTACAGAAACAGAAGATACTTCCTTTCTGACTTTACTTCTTTTGGAATGCGCCTTCTTGGCCTCCCCTAAAAGTACTTTATCTTTTTTTGCAACGTCACACACTTCAAAATCACCACAACATTTAGCCTTAGGCTTTCTCCCTCGCTTCTTTTTCACCACGTCCACATTTCCTTCACTGAAGTTCTCACTAGTCAGTTGAGATGATAACAGAGAACATAATGATTGTTCTGTCTGAGCAATATTACTTCCCAAAGTACTGGTTCTATCAGGGATTTTCAGAGTATCCTGATTTATATCAGATTCACCTTTAATGGGAGCAACGCCTTTCAACAGCGTTCTAGAGCGTAACTGAATCATTTGAGATACATCTACAAGTAAACTAAGAAAGAAAAAAAAAGTCAAAACAAATAGCTATTAATACAACCAGCAATCAAAAGTTTTGATGCTGAGGAATATACCAGCTAAAAAAAATAACCACTTTTTTTTTTTTAAAGGTACATTCAACAAATTGTGTACATAACTTGTTGCCAGCTTATTTAATTACTATTTCTAAAGGATTTACAGCACCTGTGCAAGGAACAGAAATGTTTCAATAACAAAAACACCGTTTTCATGTACCTTTCCTAAATATTTATTTTTAATTAAATGTAAACCAAAACAGACACATGTAAACTCAGTCATGCATGCTTTTTTTTTTTTTACACCAATTAGACAGATCAAGAAGTAACACAAATAATTGCACAATAAATCACTGCAATTTACACTGCCTTGAAATCTGATCAGGGATACTTTCCCCCCCAGCAGGTACTTAATCCAACAAAACTCCAAGAATCATCCAACCACTGGCCTTTGTAACCTTACTAATGAATAAAGAAACTAATCTGAAATCTATGGATTTTCTTGCTCCATGCACAACAGAAATTTGGCTGTAAACTGCATTTAATAAAGCAATGGAAGGCCTATAATAAAGCAATGGAAGGCCTATAATAAAGCAATGGAAGGCCTTTAATAAAGCCGTAAAGCAAACCCGGCCCTGGTAACCGTTTAAAACTAACTCCTCCACCAGCACCACCACGTGGCTCTCCTGCATCAACCACCAAGTCACTGCCTGGCAACGTCAACCAGGCCAAACCATGCCCATGCCCATGCCCAGCCCGCACTACCAGACTCCGCTCCCCGTCCTGTCACATTACAAACCACCCCCGCATCCAGGAATCATCAAAACACCCACATGCGGCGCTGCCGGAAGTGACGCGTTACGTCTACGTCCCGCCCACAGGGAGACTGTGCAGTCGGCGCGGTGACGTCACGGGGTATTTCCGCTTCCGGTTTCTTGCCCTCTTTCTCAGTATCACTCGGCCATATTAGGTGGCGGAGGTGGGGTGCTCGGGCTGGGTGTGTGATGAGGGCAATATGGGGGTCAAGCTGTATGACAGAGTTACTGGAGATATAAAATATTAGATTGTGTGAGGCTTTTATTTAATTATGAGAATTTTGGAAGCTACGGATAATAATTCACTATTTATTTGGGGCATTCAGAGTTCGCGTCTTGTTATCCTGGGGTTAAATCTTGTCATGAGAGGTTTTATAATTAGACTTAGAAGGACAATACCATACACATTCAGACTTTAATGCATTGGGCTTATGTTTACAATTCATCATTCGCATATGTTGTGTAGCATGTACCTTGGGTTATAATCCTATGGGAAGACTTCTGCTTTAAACATATTATTTTTTTTTATCTTCCTCAACGTATTTATTTATAGGTATAGAGCACATGATTAGTGTCAAGCCCAACGTTTTTGTTTGATATCCCTGTTTTGTACAGAAACAGCATTGCATAATATTCCAGAAAAGTTTGTGAAATTCTGCATCAAAACTGACTTGGTTATTTTTGCCTAAATATTACTTAGTCACAATAGAAGTTCTCCAAGTAAGGAAAATTGTATGGAACTATGTTTGTTATATATTGAACAAACATACATTTGGGCTTGGAATTTGGGGGGGGGGGGGGGGAGTGAGTTCTTGCCTCAACTTATAGTGGATGACCATGCACCTATGAGATTGTGAAGTAAATTTTGACAGACCTAAACTTTCCTAAATTAAACAGCTAATGAAAAAAAACACTATATGTCACTGAGTAGCAACTCCCATGTCCCTCAGCAAGCTAGTTAATATTAATGTCAATATTAATTTTATGTGTAGTGTACTTGTTTTTACAAGGCTGTTTGGGGAATCTGCTTGAAGGTCATGGCAAGTAATCTAAGCATATCTAATATGAGTGTCAGCAGAGTGCTCTCTCACTAGCCTATCACTTCTGCCATTTTCATATGACTGGGTATGGCTAATGTAGAATAGATTCTGCATAAACTAAATCCTCTCGGGTTGGTGAGAATCATTGGGACTGTCATTCTGTAGCAAACCAATGAATGTTTTAACATTTAAAGGGTTACTCCAATCATCATGACCACTTTGGTGATTTGCCTGGAGTCTGTATGTGCAGCATTTCACTACGGAACACTGTGTACATCTGCAGACGGCTGTGTAAATCAACTCCTGGCAGCATCACATGGCTCAGCAGCCAGCACGAAACACAAGTTCTGGGCTGGCTGTTGTCATTTCTGTGCAAATTGTGATGTACATACATACCTTCATTCATTGGCTGAGAGTAGTCAGCTGACACTCAGCCAATGAATGATTGGCAGGACTGACATCAGTGCTTTCAGTAACCGGATGCCTTAAACCAGCCAGTCATTCATTGGCTGAGGAGGCAAGGTGGGACAAGAAAGACGTAAAACTGGAAAGCCGCATCAGTGGTATGATGGTTGGAGTAGCACTTTGACTGTGTGGCAACACCAGGGGCACTCCAGGCATCATAACTCCTTAAATTAAAAGTGGCTATGCGGCCTAGCGTGAGTTTCTCTTAAACAAAACCTCAAACATCTAGGTATTTGGCAACTTTACGCTTCAGTCAGCACTATTTTCCATGTTGGGAAGTTATTTGTTTTGGTTTTTACCCCCTTAAGAACACCGCTTCAGAAGTTTGTCTTGCAGTAACACAACCAATTAATTTTGTTGTTGCTGTATTTAGACGCAGTTTGAATCTCATTTATTGCTCCCACACATAAGATACACTGTTTTGTTGTTTTGCAAGCCTTAACTTGGACTTTAAATTCAAGCTGGAAGAGAGAGGAGAATGTGGCCATATCCAATTATAAAACTGGATTTATGCATAAAATCACATTAAATGTAATATCAGATATATATATGAAATTCAGTTTAGTCAAACGTTAAGCTCTTGAGTCATTAACAAGGATAAAACCCAGTAATCAAAAATGACTTGCCGTAAAGTCAACTTACCTAGAGAAGACCAAACCTTCAGGGATGGGAGGGATAATACTCGCCTCCGTGTTATTAATAAAACCATGACTTTGTCATGTTAATAGTAAATTATGTGAATTTTATTTAGACACAAAGGCTCCTATTATGCTAGTTTAAAGCTGTGAAATTGTTTCCTATAAAGTAGGAATCATGGAATGTTGAATCAGAAGACCAGCCGCTCTCATGGTATCCTCCAAGCGACAACCAATCGAAGCCTGAGAAGCCATTGCCCCGCGAACCAAATGAGGCGCAAACACATAGGTATCAATACCTGCTAGAGACACAACGTATTTGACCCACTGGGCTAGGGTAGAGGTAGACACCGGAAGACAACTTTTGGAAGGAGATGAAGAGTTCCTGTTTCAAAGGTTTCCTTAACGTAGTGGGAGGAAGTCCATACTCCAATAAGCATGCAACAGGGCAAAGGATAGATCTATCAGGGAAAGCTGGGTAAAGAATGGTTTTAGAGGAGGTTTGTCTTCTGAGAAATGTCAAAGAGGACACCTGTAGTAAAGGAAGGAGCAACCACATCAAGAGTTCGTACGTCAGAAACCCTTCTGCAAGAAAATAATTGAAGACCATAGTCGTCCCACAAGACAGCGTATCGTGGTATGGGTGGATAAGCAAAACAAATTCCTCAGAAGTCGACACATGACTTGATGTCAACCGACAGGCGTTCCATCGAAACTTTGATGACCAGCAGAAACGGACGATCGGTAAGGTCAATTGATAGTTTTACATGCGTCATCAGAGACTGTTCGGCATGGGCATTCAGCCCACAATTTATTTCACTTTGCCTTCTCAAAAGGCTTGCGTTCTGTGGATGCAATATACTTTGCTGAGGAGACCACTGGGTGACATAGGTTGTCAGGTTCGACTAGGGGTTTACCTTAAGGATCCAAGATCCTATCGGTGCCCACGGAGGCCGCATGATCTACCTCAATCTTGGTAGGTTTAATAGGACATGTATCCTGCGCGGGATTAGCATCCTCTCCCTCGGTAATTTCATAATAAGGATCAGAAAGTTCCTCCGAATCCTCCATATATGACTTGTGGAACTCCTCCTCAGTATCACTGAGCTCGGAGTTCAGTTGGGCTTTTGCCATTTTCCAAAGTCTAGTCGATTTTGCCCAGCTAGTGGCTCTTTTGTGCTGTGGTTAAATTATTTGCGCCTTCCGTGACAGTAATGGTACTGTCCATCTCTTTTGTTTTGGAGGAGTGTTAAGCCTTATATGAGGCCTTGCGGCCAGGCTGAAGCAGAGCAGGTGTAAGTACAGGTACTGCCGCCTGAGTAGTCAGCTGAGCCGATCTCTGGGCCTGTAACAGGTCCTGGGCAATTGTCTGTGAAAATTAATCAGACAACCCCTATCACTGACACCAGGGTCTAAGTCATTGCTTTTGACATGGAAGTGTTAATTAAAGCCTGCATATCAGCAGGAGCAGTAAAATAAGTAGAAAAACTCTGCATCATCTCTAGAAATACCTGGAGAGGCTTCTAAATTAATCTGCATGTTTGCTGTAGTCCCAGAAGGCACAGGAAGATCCTGTCAGACTGCATCATAAATATACTGACAAATCTAAGGGAATGAATAAAGTAAAAGAACACCTAAAGGAAAGGGTTGAGTAACCCTCAAGTAAAAAATAAATAAATAGACCGTGTAAGGACATAAAGGTTCTCACAATAGTAAAAAAATAGTAATTGTAATAGGAAAATGCAGGAGCTGTCCAGGCGTCACTATAACTAAACCCCAACTCAGATTTCTGGCAGTTGGGGTCAGAGCGGCGGCCAGACAGATGAATGAAGGGGAAAAAACAGCACGATAACGATCCTCAAAGACATCCCTGAGCCAAAATTGGTAATTTTGGGGCCAGTGAGGTCAGAGTGGAAAGATTATTAAAGGATATACAATAAAGCATATAACTGAAGCAAATTAACTGATCAGAATAACAGAATAAATCACTGATCAGAATAACAGAGTATGGATTGTGACACTTCATGGTCTGACCAAACCCTGGAGGGCTCCCAAGCGCCATATCCAGTAGAGAATGCTTGTACCTGAGCTTGATAGCACAGCTGCAGTGTTTTCTAAAGGAGTTAAAGTGCTCTATGCAATGCTGACTTTCAGCACTGCATGCAGCCGATCAAAAAGACTGGGGCCACTAAAATGGCCTCAACTAACAGAAGGAAGCCCCATGTATCTATTGATACTGGGGTTTCCTGGCGTGAGCAGGGATTTAACCCTGTACACAAAATTTTGCTGTCTAAAGAGCTGAATGTCTGTCTCTTTTGAGCTCTGCATGCAG
This sequence comes from Pelobates fuscus, assembly GCF_036172605.1. Taxonomy (NCBI): domain Eukaryota; kingdom Metazoa; phylum Chordata; class Amphibia; order Anura; family Pelobatidae; genus Pelobates; species Pelobates fuscus. The sequence goes on from NC_086320.1 coordinate 297,735,801, forward strand.
TTCTTGTTAGTCTGTGGCCACAAAAAATGGCCCCAGCTGACAGAGGGAATCCCCATGTATCTGATACTTTGGTTGATACCTGCTATGTGCAGAGATAGCATTCGGTCTGGAACCACTAATTCTGGCCTCAGCTGACTTAGAAGAGCCCCAGGAATTAGATCCCTGGGATTTCCAGGTACAAGCAGGGAGACAGTCCCTGCTGGTAAAACACTGCATGACACAATTTTCCATCTGTGTTAAGTGAAAGACAAACATGGCAGAACATTTCTGTTGTCCTTAACCCTGTGTGTCCGCCGCCAAAATGAGCGCTGGAAGCAATCGTGATCGCTTACAGCCGCTCTAAGGGTTTTGCACGATGCCTCGATATTGAGGCATCGTTGAATATCCCCCGCACCTCCGATCACTTCCGAGTTGCTGCACGTGGCGCCTGGCAGTGTAGTGCTCTGCCTGTACGGAGTGCCTTGAGGGGTCGAGGCACTCAGTAAATATAAAATACAAAAATTAATGAATTTAATAAAAATTTTAAAACCAGTATTGACCCCTACTCTCCCTCCCATGTACTTACCGATCGCCCCCGTTCCCCCGCAGGCGATCGATCCTTCTTCATGACCGTGGACATACTGGGTACGTCCGACAAACGGTCGTTAAGGACCGCAGACGTACCTAGTTTTTCCGCGAATAGTAAATGGTATGCTGAATAGTTTGATTTATCTGCCACACTGCTGCAAGGTCCCTGAGGAAGTCCCTGAAGTGGGAAGAAACGCGTTGGACGCATTGGGGACAGTTTTAAGCTTGATTTTATGCTGATTGATCCTTACCTATGTAAGTAATAAATGCCTTTTGTACTTTGCACAAGCCTTTCTATCTTTCATTTTTGATTTTTTATTCTCTCCACTCAAATGAGATTGAATAATTTGGGAACCAGAGAAATACCAGAGAGCCACAAGGAATCTTGATACGCCCTGTTTTTACAGTTAAAGTGTGAGTGATCCATTTGGCACGTAACACTACCATATATTTCAAAACAGAGTTGCACTATGTTACTTTTTATTTCCCTATAGTTGGATTGACCCATATTTTGGTTTCATGCTGAATAGTATGTCTGCCGCAATTGGACTCTAGGAGTTGCCAGCAGGGGGACTGTCTGAGCTGCCAGGCAGTCCCCCAGTCTGCTAAAAAAAAAAAATGAGATGTTATATATATATATATGTATAATAGTATAAAATAAAGCATTTTATAATATTATATAACTTTTTTTTCTTATAAGTTTACTTTAAGATATATACACATATATCTCAAAATACACTAGGAATGAAATTATCTACATACATTATATATTTGTAATATATTATATTATAAAATGCTTTAATTACAATATATTATACCTATACAGGAAATAAGTATGTGTGTGTGTGTGTATTTATGTATATATTTATGTGTATATATGTATGTGTATATGTGTGTGTATATATATATATGTGTGTGTATATTTTAATTATGAAAAATTCTAAAATTTTGCACTCCTACCTCTAGCCAAAATTGTACCGGCTTCCCAGCCACACTGTTAATCAAAAAGTAGCGAATTGCCGGCATTCCTGGATTTAAACAGCACACCGTTTTGTCACAAGTCAGTCAACGTTTCAGTTCCTAGCTTTGAACTTTAATCAGGACACAATTAATTTTTAATTTTTTTTTGGCATAGATTGGTGATAAAATGGTTGCATGAAAAGAGTCAAAATACCCCATGTTTAATACCTCAGGTTGTCTTCTTCTAAAAATTATATACATGGGAAGGGTTATTCAGGGATTCCTGACAGATATTAGTGTTACAATGAAAAAATGATTTGTAAATAGCAAAGTGCTGCTTGTACTTATTGCCCTATAACTTGCAAAAAAAAAAGCTAAGAACATGTGAACATTGGGTATTTCTAAACTCAGGACAAACTTTAGAAACTATTTAGCACGGGTGATTTCTGGCAGTTGTAGATACGCAACAGATTTTGGGGATCAAAGTTCTAAAGTGTTATATTTTTTCATTATATTTTATAATTTTATAGTAAATTATGTATGATGAAAATAATGGTATCTTTAGAGAGAACATTGAATGGTGAGAAAAACAGTATATTTTGTGTGGGTACAGTAAATAAGTAAAAGGAACATTACAGCTAAACACAAACACAGCAGAAATGTAAAAACAGCTTTGGTCCTTAACGGTAAGAAAATTGAAAAGTTGTCTGGTCACTAAGGAGTTAAGGGGTTAATGTGTTGCAAGCCATTCATAACCTCACTTTGCCACATGTCAGCAGTGGTTAAGCATACATGTAGATATAGGTGTACCTCAAAATAAATATTGTGAGGTAGGCAGAGGAATTTTCAGCAGGAACCAAAAAGGCATATTCAGTAGCCTATTTAAGATTTTGTTGGATCATGACTACAGACACTGAAAGAAAAATAACCCATACAGAAACTGGTCAACTGACACTAGTCAAGGTCTGAATGGTTATTAGGGTAAGGCATGACACTTTCTTTATTCAAATGGCAGAAGAGTCAAAAAGAAACTCCAAATAAACCCCAAACTAAATGGTGCATATGAAAACATATAAACAGTGCAGTGATTATGAATTGCAAAAAAAGAGGGAGAAAAAATTCTTTAAACAAAACCATAATAAGTAAATGGCCCCAAATAATAAACTGCTAGTAAAAACAGGTTTACAGGGTATATCCACTAAACAAATATTTTTGACCAAGTGAAAATACAGCTCCTAGAAGTAACTCTCTATATAGGTACATACATACAGACTGGAGGTAATGTGAGGGGAAAAAAGTATTTGATCCCCTGCTGATTTTGAATGTTTGCCCACTGTCAAAGAAATGATCAGTCTATAGTTCTAATGGTAGGTGTATTTTAACAGTGAGAGACAGAATAACAAAATATCCAGAAAAACACATGTCCGAGTTCTAAATGGATTTGCATGCCAATGATTGAAATAAGTATGTGACCCCTTTGACTTAGTACTTGGTAGCAAAACCCTTGTTGGCAATCAGAGTTTAGACATTTCTTGTAGTTGGCCACCAGGTTTGCACACATCTCAGGAGGGATTTTGTCCCACTTGTTTAATGTGCTTCTTTTGGAGCCACACCTTTGTTGCCTTGGCTGTGTGTTTTGGGTCAATGTCATGCTGGAATACCCATCCACGACCCATTTTCAATGCCCTGGCTGAGGGAAGGAGGTTCTCACCCAAGATTTGACGGTACATGGCCCCATCAATTGTCCCCTTTGATGCGATGCAGTGGTCCTGTCCCCTTAGCAGAAAAACACCCCAAATCATAATGTTTCCACCTCCATGTTTGATGGTGGAGATGGTGTTCTTGGGATCATAGGCAGTATTCATCCTCCTCCAAACATGCCGAGTTGAGTTGATGCCAAAATGCTCGATTTTGGTCTCATCTGACCACAACACTTGAACAGGGGGACCTTGCTGGCGCTGCAGGATTTCAGTCTTTCACGGCGTAGTGTTACCAATTCATTTCTTGGTGACTATGGTCCCAGCTGCCTTGAGATCATTAACAAGATCCTCCCGTGTAGTTTTGGGCTGATTCCTCACCATTCTCATGACCATTGAAATTAAACGAGATCTTGCATGGAGCACCAGACCGAGAGAGACTGACCGTTATTTTGTGTTTCTTCCGTTTGCGAATAACCTACCATTAAAACTATAGACTGATCATTTCTTTGTCAGTGGACAAACAATCAAATTCAGCTGCGGATCAAACAGGTGCTAAACCTGCCTGACCCCTGGCAGGTAAGAAAACACCTAGTAGGGAAAAACCTGCTAGAGAACAACGCACCTAGACATGCCTTAGTGCATGTAGCTAAAACAAATATTACCAAAAATTGTATTTTTTACAATGTCTTGTAAGCTAGTTAACTTGCCTGTAGATAAGTGGACATGCTGAATTAGACAGCTAGGTAATCCTACCTAACCTTAAACCAAATTATACCTACCAATAACAATAGATAGTCATAGGGTAACAGGGTTCAACAAGAAAATAATTAAAGGTGCTGGCAAACTGTACTATGTAAAATAGTACATGTAAAAAAGTGTTAAATCATAATGAAAAATACAGCCTGATGGGGGCGGGGCCTACCTCCATGCTGGCCGGTCGCATGGCACAACAGCTCCAGCAACTTTCGCATTATAAGTCTATACTAAAGATCCTTTGGACCTACCAGACGACCTTCCGTGGTGGGCCGGCACATGAGGAGGCACTGGACCCGGGGAGAGGCTTTCAACTAATGTTTTAGTCCCTCGGAGAGATACGCATCGTTCCTTCTGGATGAGGCCTACTCAGGCGGTGAGTGAGGCGGATGGCTGCTGCCTGCTATCCTGCCTGATATCCAACCAGACTCCCTCAGCTGGGCGGACCGGGCGCTGTCCCCCCATCCCTGGGCCAGTGAGGGTGATCCCGGCCCACACCCTGTACACCCTGCTACACCGGAGCTCTTGGGGCCCTAACGGGTTGCCAAAACGCAGACCAGACCATGAGCCACATCTAAAATGGCAGAGCAGAGACCCTGCTGGCTCACAGTGTCACCTCCGGCTCCTGAAGGGATGCAATCCACATTAAACTTACACAAGCCCTACATACCTGTATGGGGCAGCCCGATCAACGGGAGCACGGAGACCCACAGCCTCAGTATCTGCCTGGCCAATGTTACCATGGTCCCAGAGTCCACACACGGTGAAAAGGCGGGAGCGTCTGCAAGCTGACTCGTGTGGCAAAGACCCAGCTAACTAGACCCACTTTACAACCCTCGGGCCTGTCCAGACAACTTACAGAGTGCTCATCATCCGTACCTTGGAACTAGCCCGCAACACCTCCACAACGGCACAACGACACTCAACAACCAGACCGCTGGGAGATGGCACCAAACGGCTGGAGGATAGTGGCTGAGGCTAACTCTTTGCCGCAGGGGGAATTACCAGCCTTTCGCCTCCATACTGCGGACCCCAGGCAAGAAAGACTTGAGGAAACAATGCTGGCCTCACTGAAGGTGTAAAACCTACCTAATATCCCTCCATTGTGTATAAGTATCCAACTGCCTGCTGCTGGGATCTTGGGGTGTTCCCACATTATAAGCAAGTGCTCTCATGACTGTGGTTGCTAAGCTCTTCTATAATGGACTGCAATGTTAAGTTTAAAATGTGTGTTCAATTTAAGCTCACCTTCTTGTAGTTTCTGCAGCATGTGATAGCACAGTCCAACATGTTGAGCTCTTAGTAATAGCAAAAGCAAAATAGCCTACTCCTGCAAAAGTTAACTCATGAATAACTAACCATTTAAAAAAAATGTGCAAGTCTCATCAAATGCCCTCACCAGGTTTATCTGTATTGTACGCTCTACTAGCTTATCTGCTTTTGGGGCATGACAAGCCTGTCTGTAAGAATATGCACAGCAAAAATAAATGAAAAAAAAACAGCCCGACGTGCATTTTGATATGGAGACATTTTCTTCAAGGGAAGCAGAACCTTTGACGCTCCAGTGCTTCTTTCATAAATACATCATAAGGGGCAGGACTATCTTGATTTTATCTGTTTAATAGTTAAGAATTGGCGCGAGGCTCTACCACCCTGATGATGTCCACAGAAGGGGGTGAGATGTGCGAGAATACGCTAATCATGTCTCTAACTAGGGTAAATGGGATGTTTACAACCTCCTAACTGTCACGTCTAAACATTTGTTATGAAGGAACACAACTGCAGATTTCTTATAGTTTGAATATTTATTATAAAAAGTAAAAGGTATTGACTTTAAGTCCAATTACAGATACTGTAGCTTTAATAAGTAAACGATAACTGAAGTCCACAATTATAGGCACTGTAGCTTTAAGTAGTAAACGATAGTAATTAGCAGACACTGAATCAGAGTCTCTTAGTAGTATTAATGAATTAGGTGATAAGAAGTTACAATAGCTGTTCCATAGACTTTAACTGAAGCGATACAGATGCAGCTAACTGAGATAAAGTATGAGTTGAAGTTAGCTGTAACGGGTTTGTTTTATCGAAAGACTTTGGAGACAGGAAATAACAGCTTTGAGATGCAACGCTTATCACAGAGGTTTTACTTAGCTTCCGGCACATAGAACACTGGTTCCCGAGTTCTCCTCAGAGGCGGTTATCCTGGAAGGAGAGAGTTCAGCTTTAGTCGTGGATGAGGAGAGGTGAAGGGAACTTGAAGTCGTCCGGTCCGGTAACAGAGGGCTTTCACAACGATGTTGTAGCCGGTTCGTGAGTACGGAACGTAGTTCAATAATCCAGCGTCGATCAGCTGGTGCGGTCGGATTAAATAGGGAGACCGTGTCATAAAGAGGTGTGGCTAAGCTCCGTGGAACCAGGAAGTAAGAGGATACCATAGTTAAGGCATGACACTAACCCAGGGCGCCTACATGGTGAGCGAAGAACAGGGACAGATGGATAGATTGTGTCCCGCTGAAACCGAACCAAAATGAGTGAGTGCGTTGACCTATTTAATAATTAAACTTTGCCCAGGGGATACCGTATCCGGTTTAGCATTAAACCATAAATATTTCATGGTAGTAACTTACCAAGACTTAAGTCATAAATTAAACCGATAAATGCATATATTGGAAGGCGGGGCCGGAAGTTGTGGGAGGGGCTATACCCTCCCACATAAAAGGGACTCCCCCCTCCTACCTCATTTACCTTTTGGTCCAGACGTACGTTTGGCCTTCCGGTTTCCCTGCATGGTTCTTAGTTGCGGATCTCAGCTCCTACTGACAGCTCGCCAGCTGCCTCGGAGTCTCGCTGCCGCCCATCCCGCTAGTTTTTACACCTAACTGTGAATGGGCAGACCGGTATCATTGCACAGGTCTGCAGCATATATATAACCTGACCTACCGAGGTCCACGGCTACCGCTTACGTACGGTGCACACAGGGGTACGGGAAACCCAATCACGGGCCTGCTAACAAAAGCCTGCATATCCCAGAAAGCTGACATATAGATATATGTAAACCAGTGACACCCCTGAACCTTTACAGGACTCCTCAGCCGACCGCACCATATATCCCGTGCAGTCAGTTCCTTAGACAGCCAGCAAACCTTTACTAGTCCCACCCCAGCTCTGCCAGACTATTCTCAGCAGGAATCTGTGGCAAATCTACACCGGCAGGCTAACCGAGCTCCGGGCGACAGAGCACACAGTGAGTACAGACAGGTACAGGCATACACCGTCTGTATCTCACGTAAATGCACAGATCACTACCATATTAACCCCCTGCCCCCCCCCCCCACCTCAAGTCACAGGGGCACAATAGTGGTACACCAAACACTTCATAAAGATACTTACACACTATTCTACTAATAATCTATATAATTTCATACCTCAATCAGTGTCACAATCTTACGGGCACTCCAAACATGGTTATATCATTGACAACGTTATGCCGGATCACCCCCAGCACTCAGGGGTTCCCATATCACCCCTGTCATACTCCTACCAAATCTACTTATCACTCCCCCCAACTCTCACAAGAAGGATCACACTTACCCGTCAGAGGAATCACTCACCCGGTCTGAACTCAATCTACAGGCACAAGTCTGCTACTGCCGTAAAGCACATCCACATTCAGCACTACAACGGCAAAGCAGGCTGTTAATACCAATCACTCACAGGCATTTAAAGGGGAAGTTACTTGACACTTTTTCTAACCGGTTGCAATAAAACATAATTATATAAGTTTGACAAGAGAGTTGCTAAAAACTTCAGTTAATACATGGCTAATATTTTAAATAAAAATGTTGTAATACTGGAATATGCATAAAGGTTACGTACGGTTTCCCCTCTCGGGCAGTTAGTTATGCTGGTCAACGCTGCGTGATAAACATGGTAAATGTATTTGCCGGGAAATCTATTGGATGCTAATTCAAAGGTGTTGCTTTAAATCTGCAGATCTGCTTTTGTGATTCTAAACCAAATCAAAAAAAGTATTTTGTCGCCTGATAACTAATTATCCTTGCAAGGTTCAAGACCTAGAGAAAGACAAGAATATTGTGTTTTTCTTCCATTGGTATGTGCACCATATGCACAATAATATGTTTTGTTAATCAAAACATACCACTCTCAGTGCTCGAACATTACAAAATGTACGCCGGGTACACACGATTCCTAGCAGACCTTCACTTTATTGCTTTACCGTATTTTGACATGTGTTGCAGACTTATAAACGCCAAGCTAGGACTCACTCGGCCAGCCGAATCTAATTTTAATACATGACCGCCAATCGTAGGTAGGTGGTCATAGGATATGCTACTTACAAGTAGGGGGGCAGGTTTCAACAATGGAATACCAATACTCTCACATGTACCCTATACCTTCCATTCTGTCTTCCATCAGCTGGTTTAGGCTTTCCCCTCCCCCCTAGCTGGAACTAGACTACTACACTACAACCAAGCAGAACTTTGTGCATTCAGGTAAGTTGCTCCGGTTTAGACAAGTCATGATACAGGTATCAACCAGTAGAGACGCATCGGCTTGGCCACTTAGGTATTTCCTTCCAGGCACCTTTTTGCCATAGAGTTAGAGGTCCCGCGAAGCCATCACCCATCCTCCACGTTAGAGGTCATAACGCCCCACGGGCCAAATCATAGCTAGACAAGGCGCCTCGCATATTGCATAGCTAGGGCATCACTCGACACAACCCTTCATTAATGATACTCACCAATTGTAAACCCACATCCTGCAGATCAACCCCTCGCGCCAACCTTAGATAAAACCGACCCAGCCACTTGGCTACTAATAGGGACTCACCGGTTACCAGCATAACAAATTATTTCGGCACTAGTTAAACAACTGTATACACCCTTCATAACGTACTCAAGATTCCATATATTACTATTTCAGTATGTCCCAAGTTTATGAAGGAGACTGTCAATGCCTAGTAAACCGACCAGGACTGCCACCCCCACACAGAAAGGTGACCTTGGCAGTCTGTCATCTATTAGATCGTGAATCACGGCCGAGCTACGCAGATGTAGTATTCCCTTTTCCTGCAACAGCCCGCAAGACAACTATACAGGCTTATGCAAGCCAATCATAATTCTGATGCAGGGGAAGGCACTAGTAATGCAAGCAATGCTAATCTGCACACCATGGTCGCCTCTCTAGTGTCCTCCATGGGGCAGATGAACGAGAGACTGGAAAGACTAGAAGCCCGTAGCGGGCCAGTCGTGACAACAGAGCTTCCCGCTACTGATATCCCAGGGCCGTCACAGGCCCAACCTGGTAATCATAATACGCCCACCATCTTAGAGTCGCAAGTAATCAACCCAGCTTATATGATACCAGCAAACCTTAAGATATCCTGGAGGGCAAGGATGTCAATTTAGTCTCTTTGCTCATTGCCTCTCAGGATATGAGAGAACCACTCATATACATATGGCAATATTTCTGTGGTCCTCAAGGCCAGAGACCCTAGACTAAGCAAAAAACTAGCGATCCCAGATTTCGTAATCACCTTTGGCATTTACAGGGACATACTGTGCTCGGTTTACCAACAGAGAGAGGAAGAATTAGACCTGTATATGCACAAGCTGGTAGACCTGGGCAACAAATACGGTGGTTCATCATTTTACGATTACCACCGTTCGTTTTCAACTAAAGCGGCAACAGCTCTGGCCCAGTATAACGCCAGAATGGACTGGAGCCAAATGGACACAGAGCTGTTCCTCAGGCACTTTGCCGGGATAAGGTCTCCAGCTTGTGCAATATGTGCGGCTACCACGCACGCGGCAAATCTCTACCCTGTCTCCACGGATGATACCCCAAACAATGCCACACACAGCACTTCGAGGGGGGAGAAACAAGGCAGAGATAAGCTGGGTCGCCCAATCATGTACTTGGGCAAGTCCCAGATAAGTAATAATTTTAATGTTGGGGCTTGCTCCTATATTGCTTGCCGTCTGTTGCATATTTGCTCTCATTGTTTCAGGGCACACGTGAAAGCTATGTGCCCCAATAAAATGCACGTTAAACCCTACCTTACTACCGTGAATGTTGATGTTCTGACAGGGCTTCTCTCCAAGCACCCTTCAACACATCTCGTGGAGTATTTGATCTCAGGGTTTTCCCAGGGGGTACATGGGAAGCCAACAACCTCCTGTCCGCCCTTAGTGACACAGACACAGTAGACCACCTACTACAAATAAAACGAGATCAAGGATTTGTCTTAGGCCCATTTGTTGATCCCCTGTTTTCTAATTGGAGAACAAACCCCATTGAACTGGTCACGGGGAAAACATCAAACAAACACTCATAATAGATGTCAGCACCACACACTTTGGTGATACCCAGCCTCAATTCCCTGATCCCGTCAGTCATTTTCATTGCAATTAACCACCATCATCTCAGCAGGGGTAGGCGCCTGGTTGAGCAAAACAGACATAGTAAATGCCTTTAAGCTACTCCCCATCCACCCGTCGCTATGGCACTTACATGGTATCAAATAGAGAGGCCAGTATTACTTCTTCACAAGGCTCACCTTGGGATCCAAGAGCAGTCCTAAAATATTTGATACTTTCGCGGAGACCTTGTGCTGGCTGCTCCTGAATATTAGCAGGTGCCATAGTGTCATTCATTACTTGGATGACTTCCTTTTCATTAAAAACAACTCAACCCCCCCCCCCCCGAATAGTATACACAAAGCCATTGTGATAAAGTATCTACTGACAAGGATCACACCATACACTTATTTAACGCCATAGGGGTTCCAGTGTCTCCAACCAAGATGGAAGGACCAGACACGGTCGTTCAGTTTTTAGGGATACAACTGGATTCCATAACAATGGAAGCCAGGCTCCCTAGAGTTAAGATAGACAATATCACTCAAACCATTCAGCAGTATTTAAGTATAGGCTCATGCAATAGGAAAGAGCTACAGTCTCTGATTGGCTCTCTGATTTTTGCCATCCGTATTATACCCCGAGGTAGATCATTCGTCTCAAGACTACTGTGCCTTCTTCCGACACTGCACAAACGCACCACTCTCGATCTGCAAGCCAACGCAGACTTGCACATGTGGAACGTGTTCCTGTCAAGCTTGAATGGCAGGAGCATGTTCCTCCCCCCAATCACAGTAGATTCCCCTACCAATTGGACTGACGCAGCGGCCTCCACAGGTTTGCGGCCATATTTGGGGACAAGTGGTAATGGGGGAAATCGCCAGAAGAAGTTAGCCAAATTTAAGGTTTTTATAGAAACTCAGCACTCTTTGAAGTGTACCCCATGGTAGCAGCAGCAGTAACATGGGGGCAGTCATGGGCAGGATACCGGTCCGATGTTTTTTGTGACAACTTGGCGATCTGCCACATCATAAACAAGGGCCGGTCTGCCTCCCTAACCATCATGAAATTTATCAAACTTCTTACATGGTTGGCAGCCTGTCACCAATTTCATCTGATGTTACCATGTACCAGATATATACAATACAGCCGCTGAACAGTTGTCCCGCTTTCAATTTCAGGCATTAAGTGAGTCACTACCAACAGCGTCACCGATAGCCACTACCGCCCCCAACTCCAGGATCTAATCATGGAAGCGAGGACTTACTAAAGCACAGCAAGACATTACCAACACTTGCTCTCGCAAAAAACACGCACAGTGCATACGATAGAGCTTACTACTTATACAAAAAATTCATGGCAGACCATCTCACCAATTGGTTTGACAATGTAACTTTGGTGGCTTTTGCCAGATTTAATTAAAATTGTCGCATAATACCACTAAACTATATCTCACGGGCATCCAACATCATATGTTTACAGAACAACCCAACAAACAAGGATTTCTCCCCTCCTACCCCATTAAAACCCTCCTTAGGGGTATGCTCAAATCATAGGGACCTACACCGTAACGTTGGTGGCCTATAGACATACATCTTTTTAAACATTTATCAGGCCTACTGGATACCATACCATTCGAACCCCTTACTAACACCACTCTAAAAAACGCCATATACTTGGCTTTTTATGGTTTCTTACGACCCAGATAATTTACCATCACTAGGCAACACGAGTCCAAGCATTGCCTTCGGTATTCTAACCTGTAGAAATGGCAGGATCACTACGTATTAAGCTTACCTTCAACTAAGACCAGCCAGATGGGTCACGAGGTTCTTATTCAGTACTACCCCACCAACAACGCATGGTGCCCGGTGGAAGTTTTCGACACCTATCTACAGTCACCATCTACACGAACCTCACTCCCTCTCCTTCACTGCACGGTACAGCACTCACTACCGCTAAATTTAGGATGTATATTCGCTTACTGTTGACCCGACTATGCTTAAACGCCACAAAATATTCTGGGCATTCATTCAGGAAAGGGGCAGCCTCCACGGCCTCAGGCCTAGACATCCCGGTTCATATAATAAAATCCTTGGGCCGCTGGAAGTCCTCCGCTTACGCTGTCTACATACCGCAGCCAACACCGGAATTAAGGCATGCGATTGTGAAAATGTCATCGTAATGTGCTAACTCCATTTCTTGAGTTTTCGTAATAAATATCTTTGATAACACTATATGGGTATTTCTTTTTTGCCCTCTTATTTACAGGCCTACCACACACGTCGGTTTCGGCACACCTCTACCGACATTTTATTCAACCCCCATGAAATGTATTTCTGTGGTTGAGCCTCCTTGGGACTTCATCAAATGTCCGAAATTGGAGTGTTGATTTTCTGTTTCACTTGTCTTCCCTCATTTGTAATCCGAGCATTCTGAACGTTTGTTAATAGTTGCAAAATTTTGAAGAAAATATCCACTGTTCTTCTTTGGATTTATCTGTCTAAGGCTTATCTATCAAAAAAACATGGGCAAGCTTGGCATGAGGTAGTTGTATGGTTGTGGTAGCAGGTTAGATCTGGGTATGCAAAATTGTTACGTGGGATAGCGGCTAGTATAATTAAGAGTTAAAAGGGTGTATGGCGTTCTGAAGCAGACCAAATGGCACACATTTTATCTATGTAGGAGGGAGATGGCAGGTGTGCAAATTAGACACCATAATTGTGTAATCAAACAATGCAATGAATAGGCATAGAAAGGTTAACATTTTTAACTGACTGGTAGCAAAGTGCCCATATGCATAAGGTGTTAAGGAGAAACATATGCTTGGTTAAGGCTCTAATATCCATTTCTCTCTACATGACAGCAGACCTGTTATATTTAGAGTTAGCAAATATTATACAACAGTTTTATCAGATCCGACACCAGCAAAAGTTTGCCTTTGAGCAATTCCTGTGGAAGTGATGGATGTAAACAGAGGTGGGGAAATGCATATATTATGGATATGTAATAGAAGGAAGGGAGTTAATGATAAAGGAGTCAAACAACCCAACATAACTTTTCGGGTCACTTATATCAGACAAGGTATGGACATGGAATATGCTTTGTAGCTTTAACAAACGTTCCTATGCAAACCATGACACAGTGAATAATTCAGTCGAAACTGTTAGTCTGTTTACAGTTGATATTATGTGGTCATCTCAGACTGCTTAATATGCTTTAAAACTTTTATAGGGGAGTGTTCAGTCTTTGGAAACAAAATGGCGAGAGAGACAAATCTATAGGCAAATAGAAAATCAAGTTGTCAAGTCTCTGGTTGAGGGGGCAGCATCCTGAGCACTGTTTCTACTACTGATGATACATGCCTTCCTTGCTCTTACTTCCATACATGGAGGCAGTTGATCAGAATGGTGCCTTGTTATACACACAGTATGTCCCAGCAATCTTAAACCCATTCCGAGAGTAACTCAAAAAAGAAAAATTGGTAGCCCTAGAGCAGAGAAATAAATCAAAATAAACCATATTTCAATCCTACTAAAATCATTGTAAACTGTGTGTGACATGTTTGTTGTGTTTCAGGAGAATTAAATAAGTTAATCATAAAATAACTGTCACGATAAAACAGATGTGCGAATAAGCCAGACAATAACAGTAAAGACGATCTTGTCATTTTAAGAACTTACAAAATTGTTTTTTTTTTTTTATGCTTTTGTTTTCTTCATATTTTTTATTTATTTATATTTTAGAGTAGGTGTCCAATAACAATCCTATGCAGATTGAGTGAGTGTATGTGTACATAGAAAAGGAGAGAATAAAATACAAATGCACTGGAATAAAGGGTCTGTAAATTACTGAATTTATTCAATTAAGCGACACACCTTCTGTCATGGCAAGGGTGCATAACTCGTTATTGCACTATTGAATATTATACTTTAATTTAATTTAGGTAGTGCCTGCCTGATAGAGGTGGAATATTGTTAATGTCAAAAGGGGTTAGTTTGATTGTATGAAAGGTCAGATGACAGAGGTAATGTAAATTGCATAGGAATGTGAAAAGGGTTTTACCATATGGATGGATCCTGCGAATTAATCAAAGGCTCTGCAAGGTGTGAGATTCTACACTTGAAAAGCCTGAATGTCTGGCTTCCGCCATATGGCCTGTACTTCTTAATTGATGAGTCAATCTTTGATATGTTAATGGCCATTAGCCTTGTTCCAGTGTCATATCCAAAAGGAAAAACATTGTTTACCCACAGTATAATAATTAAGCCTCCTTTTTGTTATATTTGGAATGTGACCAGCGCCATCTTCTAAACAAGCCCAAACATGTTTGGCATAACCTAACCATAGGGGAAGGGAGTGTGATGTAGGGATCGACCGATATTGATTTTTTTTAGAGCCGATACCGATAACCTGTGAACTTTCAGGCCGATAGCCGATAACTTATACCGATATTCTGTGCATTTAAATTTTTTGGGGAAAAAAATTCTACACAAATCTGCTGTTAAATGAACATGTTTATTGTTAACGTTTAGCTTTTGTAAATCTTTCTTTTTTGTTGGTAAATAAATAATACAGAAACATACCAGTCAGATTGCAGCAAAACAGTGGTGATATGGTCAAATACAACAAATTGGACAACTTTTTAAAAAAATAAATAAATATCAGTCTAAAGGTAACAAGAACAACAATGTTCAATTGTACATAGCCACGTAGTACATACTTAGATTAAATCTTAGTAAAATGAGCAGCCATGACAGGCAATTATATCAAAGGGACACTACAGTATATATAAGCAACGCATTAAAACAGCTTCATTAAGCTATATTTGTTTTGTTGCCTAACTGCTTAGCCTTAGTGTCAATTTGAAGTAATTTAAACACATGGTTTAATGCATATAATAAAGAATATTACATTTAAAACAAGATAAATGTTGAGTAACTTAACCTTTCTAGCGGAGTAAAGATAGGTAGCATAACTTATAAGCATAGACAATAAGATTAGTCATCACACCGGTATTGGTCTTGGGTAGCAGAAGAAATGGTAGTGGGCAAAAAGGGTAGCTTACACTACACTACACACAGGACCAGTTCCTTTAGCAACCCAGATCATTCAGCGAATGCCAAGCCATGTTAACCTGCTAGCCAGCTTCAAGGCTACAAAAAAGTGAGTTAAGACAGACTTTAAATAAAATTTTTATGAAAACTATGCTAAACTAATCTAAAACTTTAGAATTTCTTCAATACTTCCAGTTGAGAAGGAGTACATTGTAGTGGAGAAAGCACAACATTTCTGCATATTCTCCTGTTAAACTACTTCTGTTTCTTTCGTATATTGCTGACACTTCACTGAAAACACGCTCAATAGGTACAGAGGAGGGTGGAAAGGTATCTTCTGGCATAAGAAGCAAGGGTTTTAAAGCGTGTCTCATTTTCTTTCCACCACTCAAGTGGATTGCCCTTTCTATTGATCACTGGTTATTTCAAATAAAGATGAAGCTCATCGTCAAGGCTGACTTTTGGTAAAGTTAGAGAATCCTCTACATGAGGCCCCAATAAAACGCTGAACATGGCATCAATTTGGCCATGTTTAAGCCTTTTTTCCATGTGTTTCCTTTTTGGGAATTTGTAGGTTTATGTTGCATCATCCTGCTCTTCCAGACTAGTACTACTAGTAGTAGCATGCTCTTTCAGAGAATCCAGACTAGTAGCATCAGGATCTTCCAGATGTGACCTTTCTAGAACCTGCACCTCCTTTTGCATATTTTCTGTCAGCCATTATTTTGCCTTGGCAAATACATTATCAGAAGAGTGTTTTAATGCCACGTGTATTGGGCCCTTCATTCTCTTGAAGCATTTTCAGCACTCTCACATATGGAATGACGGATGACACACTTGAGTCGTTATGGCTAACCTCTAGGGTCACTTCCTCTGTAAGGAGGAGGGTCTGAATACGATTTGCTAAAATCTCCCACAGTTCCGCATAAGGGCAAGAATAGCCTCCATTCTCACCAGCATAGATGCTAAGAGCTCGCTTCTGTTCCAGCATTCTTTGTAGCATGTGGAGTGTGGAGTTCCACCGTGTTGGAACATCCTGAATCAGGCTGTTTTTGAGCAGGCCACGGTCTGACTGAATGCACCTCAGTCGGTGATTAGCAATGAATGAATGGTGGAAATGACTTGCGCACTTCTTTAGCATGGCAATTATGTCGATCACAGCTCTCTGGCTTGACAGACCATCATTTACTACAAGTTGCAGGGTGTGTGCCATGCAGCTGAGATGACACTAAAGCAAGTCTCATTCCTTTCACCATGTTTGCGCTGCTGTCTCGAAGCACAAGCAGCACTCGATCTTTGCTTATCCTCTGGTCATCAAGCATGCCTAGAACATTTCTTTAATGTACTCGCCAGTGTGGGATCCTTGCATCACCTTTGTGTTCAACACCAATTGCCTTTTTGTCCATCCATTATCAATGAAGTGACACGTAAGACTTTTATTAGTGATTCTGTTGATCCGGACAAGCACTCAGCAGTGAATGAGAGTGAATTGCCGGCGTTCTCTGGTTGTAACATTGTTTTTACTTTCTTAATCACCTTCTGATGAATCTTTGGCAGCATTTCGGTTCTGTAAAACTTTTCATTTTTCAGTGTGCACTTTGGCTCAACTATGGACATCAAGCGCTTAAAGCCAGAGTCAGACACCATTGTATTATCTGTAACCATCATCTCTGTGATTGCTCTGTCCAGAGGTTGCGATCTTTCATCTGACTTTTGCCACTTTCTGTGTTTCTGAAATAGGTCTTTTATTTTTGGCTGGAATAGAGTTGATGTTTCACATGATTCCTTTTCTTTTGTTTTCTGTGCTTCATTAAATAATTCAACATGATGAATTCTTAGATAGGTCCAAAGGTTTGATGTATTCTTTGTTTTTGCAGTTGCAGATCCCATACTCACATTGGTTTTGCATGTGTTGCACATTGCCTGTCCTGGGGAGGGTTGACTAAAATAGTCCCAAACTATACTTTTACTTTTTCTTTGTGCATCCGTCTGCATTGAAAGTAGAGGGTTGCAAGTACAAGCTACAGTGAGGATTAGAGTAAGTTGTGGATGAAAAAACTATCAATAATATGAATGAGATCCCAGCATGTACCTGGCTGTTACTGATGCTGATAGGCGTGTAAATGCTGTCAGCAGTCATACTCCTGCCATGCTCACCTGGCCAGTACATAATGGGATGTATGACTACTAGTGCTCTTAGCCTCTTACTTATTGAAGCAGTACAGATTAAGGAAAGCGCGCACACAAACAATAGTGATCACAAAGCTAAAAGCACCTATAATCATTCTTAGCTAAGAAATATGTGAATGGGGGGGGGGGGGGGGGGCGTAAAAATAATTATATATAACAATAAAAGCTTGTGTTGACTTCATTACTACTTTATATTAATTACATGAAGAAAATCACTGACCACAATGCTATAATAGTATCATTGGTGTGCGTGATTTTATTGCATTTAATATTATGGGGTGATTTTGAAAATTTTAATGTGGTATTAATTACATTTAATACGCACAGCAGAGGGGTAGACTATACTATATTAAAATGTTTTCAGCACAAATATTTCCAATACACACAGACCGCATTATTAATAATAATGCGGTCTGTGTGTAGAGGAAATATGTTTGCTGAAATAATTTCAATATTATCCACTAGCACTAGTCAGTTGTCCCCAAACTCACTTTCTCATCTACCTTGAGCTGTGCTCCGGATGCTTCTGGCGCTCTGCTCACAGCAGGGAGAGGTGGTGGTGGTGGTGGTGGTGATGATGACGACGACGTAAAGCCTCTTTGGCTGGCATCTGGACGTGGAAGAAGGCGTGCTGTGAAGGTAAGTATAGTATGTTACAAAGAGCACTGTGGTGGTTGACAGGTTGTAGCTCTGGTTGATATCAGGCAGTCAGAAACATCAGTCTCACCTTTTGCCTCTGGTTTGATGCTGATACTGAGTTCTAGTTGTGTTCGTCCTCAGCTCATAGCAGGGAGAGGAGTGAACCTTGAAATTATGTTGCGCAACTTAGCGCCTCATTGGTGGCTGGACACAGAATAAGGCAGGCGTGCTCTGAAATAAGTATTTAAATAAGCAGTAGTAGTATTTTATCCGACCTTAAATTGGAACTGATTTCAATCAGGACTGGACTTTATAATACTTATACAAATTAAATGCCATATTGATAAAGTGTTGATGAATTCCTTCTGAATGTAATACTTAATAATTTGCACATTATTTGGCATGGGAGCATTTTAGTATACTACCCACTCCCAGTGCTTTATCATTTTTATAGTGCCGAAATTCTACCCAAGGGCTTTATTATTATATCATTTATAATGTAAATCAAATGCAAACAATTACACCCAGAGCTTTATTATAATATATAGTGCCATATCCAGCAGCACCCCCCTCACTGACTACCAATATTCATAATATAGTGCCAATGCCAATATCCACCACCTCCACCCCTCATCCCCCCCCACCTCAATGAATACCCTAAGGGCTTTATTAATTTATAATTTACATTTATAATAAACTAGTGCCAAATGCCAATTTCCACCACCACTTCCACCCCCTCCCCCACCTCACTAATAAAGCAATTAGTTGGTACTAGTCAGTGAGGGGGGAGGGGTGTTGGTGGTGGAAATTGGCATTTGGCACTAGTATATTATAAATGTTAATTATAAATTAATAAAGCCCTTAGTTGGTAGTCAATTTATAATTTACATTTATAATATACTTTACTAGTTCCAAATGCCAATTTCCACCACCATCCCCCCCCCTCACTGACTTGAACTTCCAAGGGATTAATAATCATGATCAAGATGCCAACAATAACAATATATATATATATATATATATATATCTTTATTGTGATATAGTAAATACTTGGTGTGCCATCCACCACCCCTCCCCCACCTCACTGACTGAGTAAGTAACTACTCCAATAAACAACAACGTAATAGATAAAAGAAAAGAAAATTACCTTTGTACTAGTAGACCAGAAGAAAAGCTGGCCATTTTACAAACCAAGCGGTCCAACTGGGCTGGCACACAAGCGACAGAGCAGTCTTGGACAGCACACGGCACTGCAGCCACTCCTCCAGACAGCACTACTTCAGGGCCGGGACTTCAGCTCCTCTACAGAAGTCCCATGATTCAGCGCACACCTTGTTTTGCCGCGCGGAGCCGCAAGACCTCAATACAGATTGGGGGCGCACGCGCTGGTCGCATTATCGGCAAGGTTAGATGCCGATACCAATAACAGAAAATCGTGAATATCGGCCAGTAATATTCGTTAATCCGATAATCGGTCGATCCCTAGTGTGATGTCCTCTATATTGGGTTGCAAGTAAGAAGTGTAACATGTCTATGGAATGGGAAAAGAATAAATTCATATATGCAATTATTATTTATGTGACAGATAAATAATAGAAGAGAGAACTAAATGTTTCCATTTGGATTTCATGTGGGTTTGGACACAAGAGGGTGGTCACTTAGTATCTCTATAAATATGCCTTAACTCCACCTTTGGGTGAAGCATGGTAATCCACAGATATATCTCTAATTATTCTGAAGGGTGCATTGTACTTGCTTGAGGGGCAGAATCTAATTCTAAGAGTCACCATCTTTTCTACCAAAGAACCCCTTCAAGTTTTCGAGCAACTGGACCCACAAACAGCCACTTCTCTGCTACCTGTAACTGTGCTATTCCTTCAGCAAGCATTTTTCCCACTTGCAGTAGGGTGAACAGGACACTCTGACAGGAACTTGCTAGCAGGAAAGCCAGCATGTTGGCATAATCAGTGCGGTTTGCCCTCCTTGAAGTGTACCCAAGCAGCGCCAATCACAGGAGAGAGAAGGCAGCAGCATAGATTTGGTGTTATGAAAACACCCACAGCCCCTCCAGGAATGATGGCATTTGAGCAAGAGGCTATGGGTGAGTAATGTTAATGGGTAATATTATAACTGCTTCTAAAGCGCGCACACATTTCTAAAAGTTCTATATTTAGAGCCTTGGAAGCTGTTATAAATTTGAACAGAGTGTGACATGTTAAAGGGACAACAGCGAGGGGAACAGCTCCTCTAGTATGGAGAAAAGGCTAAGCAGGATGTGGTGGTAGGAGATTCTATTATTAAGATTAGACAGGTTAGTCTGCTGCTCTGGTCGCAGCAACCGGACAGTTTGTGGTCTCAAGGGTGCTCTCGGCCAGCATATTGCTTACAAAATGGATGGATTAGTGGGAGGGGTGGGGATGATCCGGCTGTCGTGGTCTATATTGCTACCAATACTGTTTATGCCATCTATAAGACATTATATGCTGTCATCTTGGGGCTATCCTATTCATAGTTGTTACCTACGGCATTATAAAAAAGCCAATTTTAATAAGATTAGGGAGCTCTACAACATATCGACTGGCATAAACTCCTTAGTGATAAAAACACTGAGGATAAATGGAAACTATTCAAACAAATATTAAAAAGGTACATTTCACAGTATGTACCATTGGGTAATAAATATAAAAGAAACAAATTAAAACCAATGTGGCCTAGTAGAGAAGTAAAACAAGAGATTAAAAAAAAAGAAAAGGACTTTTAAAGCATTTAAATCGGACAAATCAGAGGCATCCTATATAAGATATATAAGGAAGCCAATAATACTTGCAAAAAGGCAAAGTGGCTAAACTAGAAAATGAGAAATTGATAGCCAAAGAATGCAAAACCAACCCCAACATTTTTTTTTCAAGTACATTAATTCTAAAGAAACAAAAATGAAAGTGTAGGTACACTGAAAACAGAGATGGATCTGTTAGTCAATGAAGACCAGGAAAAGGCAGAAATTTTAAATAACCTTTTTTCTTCAGCATTTATTAATGAGGATCCTATGGCAAGAGATATGCAAATGATTGCTGCAACAAACTTGCAGATAACTTGTGATTGGATAACTCAAGACAAGGTGCTACAGCTATTAAAGAAAATTAATGTAAATAAAGCTCCGGGGCCTTACTGTATCCACCCACGAGTACTTAAGGAGCTAAGTGGGGAAATAAGTGAACCTCTGTATCTAATTTTTCAAGATTCCTTTGTTTCAGGTATTGTACCGGAGGATTGGAGGAAGGCAGATGTTGTTCTTATATTTAAAAAGGGTTCAAAATCCTTGTACGCTTGCTTGTACGAATATGTTGACCCGTAGATCGTCAGCACTCCAAATGCCAACTTCTTCAGCTCACTGTAGCATTCTGGAAGACTATTCCATGCGTCAAATATGAGTGCCTCAACTTGCGGTATTTCTTTTAGAGCTGTCCACTTGTGCAGCGCAACGTGCATGCTTTTCTGGACCTCCAACTCTTCTAATTTGCTCTTGAGTTCTGTGAACTTGCCACTCCACAAGTGTTTGGTTTTCAAATCCAGCAATTGCATTTGAAGCGAACCGGCATCAATGCCAAATGGCTCAATGTTGATCTCATTTGTATTTGTATTGAGAGGATTTACTATGAACGCCAGAGTACTTGCATTTGTTTTGAATTGCTCAAATCTCTCAGCGAATCCATTCTTCATTTTGTTTATAGCCATGCTGAAGTAATTCGTGTCAATAATTGTATTGGTTTCATCGCGATATTGCTTTAGATTTTCTAAACAAACCACTTCCTCAAGCAAGGCGCATAGGCTGGGTTTCCTTTTCCTTGCAGTTTTACATTTAGCTCATTTAGTTTATTTGTGATATCCACCATGAAGTTGAATTTTTGCAGCCATTTGTCTTCTTCCAATTCAGGATGGACAATACCTTTTTCATTTAAAAATGTTTTTATTTCAGTCACGCAAGAACGTTTCAATGCGTTACCCCTGGAAAGCTATCGCACTTTATTGTGCAGAATTAGGTCAGAATACTGGCTTTCTATTTCTTCAAGAAATTCCTTAAATTGGCAATGGTAGAGTGCTTTTGCCAAAATGCTGTTAATTATTTTAATTACCAAGTTCATGACCTCAACTATTTCGGCCGGAAATGTTTGGGCACAAAGCGCCTCTTGGTGAATTATGCAGTGAAACGTTAAAATGTCATGGTTTATTTCTCGCCGAAAAATCGTTGTTGCCCCTTTACCTATTCCTGTCATACTTCTGGCTCCATCAGTTGCTATGGAAACGATTTTATTAATATCGATTTCAGTCTTCCAGGCATTTTTGCACAGCATTTGCTATATCTTCTCCACAAGTTTGCCTGAGAGTGGCTGCAATCCTATCAGTTCTTCTTTTGGACCTTGGGACGACATATACCTGACGAAAAGGGTAACTTGTGCCATGTCTTTTATGTCGCAAGACTCATCTATAGCAAGTGATAAAGCAGAAGCCAATTTGATGTCTTCCACTTGCATATGTGTTACATTTGAAGACATTTTAGCAGTTCTATCTTGTACTGTTTTAGCAGATAATGGCAAATCTTTGATTTTCTTCACTATTTCTGTTTTGTTTTTGAAATCACGAAACAGTTCTTCAGCTCCACGTATGAAACAATCTTTGACGTACTCACCATCTGTGAATGGTTTCCCTCTTTTTGCAATTTGTAGTGATATTGCAAAGCTTGCAAGATTTACATTATTTGAAGATTGCACCCAGTTTTTTAGCATAGAACTCGACTTTTGTTTTTGAAGCTCTTTAACAGCTTTTTTCCTTGCGTTACTGGTTGGATATTTAGCAGCGAATTCGGTATGTTTTGTAGTGAAGTGTCTCTCCAAATTTGATTTCTTATTGTGTGCAAGTTTTTCTTGGCAGATGAGACAAGTTGGAAGTGTTGCATATGAACGCAAACGATTCCGTCCAATCCTGATTAAATTCTCGATTTTCTTCTTCAGTTCGTCTATTTTTTTTTTTATCAGATGCCATTCTTGAAGCGGTGCTGAAATAATAAAAAAAAAAATTTAATTTAGCTATCTAAAATTGCTAATATGTCACTAAAAAGCCACCGTTATTTAAATAGCTAATAGTTAATTTAGTTAATTGCTAATCTGTTACTAAAAAAGTTAATTTCGTTAAACGTTAAAGCGTACATACTTTTCAGAAAATAATTCGCTTCTAAATCGTCTTCTTGAAATCACGGGAAATTTTTGTTTCTCGCAAGCGATTAAATTAACACACACGCAATCGCTTCCGAAATAGACTGACGAAATGGATGTAGGAAGGAGAGAGGATGACCGGATATGGCGCATTCATTTGCCGCAAGAACAACGTGGCGTTGCTGTCAGGGTACCTGAAGTCTCTACCTCGGAGGAGGTTAGACTTTCAAATGCCCGTCCTCTCAGGGGGGCTGATTCACCCAATCCTCACAGCTCTCATAGCCGTTCACACGCCGGCCGCGATAGCCCCGCTTCCTTTTATGACGCGGCGCTCAGGAGCCGACGTCATGACGGCAATCACATCCCGACCTGTCAATCTACTTCTGAACAACGAATCAGGGCTCGGCAAGGGCGGAGTCATCAATTAAAGAACCAAGGTATAAAAGAGGGATGTGTGTAATGGTTCATTGCCCTGTCGTGGTTCTAGCTTGTCTGGTCACTCAGTGCTCTTATTACTATTATCTCTTTGGTTCTGACTCGGCTTGTACTTTCGTTCCTGCTTATCTCTCGTGTCCTTTGACCTCGGCTCGTCTCTCGCTTACCTGTTCTCTCGTTCCCTCGACCTCGGCTTGTCTCTGACCATTCTTTGCTTTCTCCTTACATTAGTCCGGCCATTCTAAGGTCTGGTATACGTACCTATCTCCTGTTTGTATTCTGCGTGTTGGATCCCTGTCCCGATCCTGACAGTTGCAACCAGCTGCGCAGCTACATTTCGACAGTGCTTTAATTTGACTACCGGTAATGTATTTATTATAGGGACGCTTTATCCTCTCTCCTTCCTACATTCATGGTTTTTATCCCGTGTGCAATATTTCTTTGAGTTTTGAAAATAAAATAATATAATTATTATTTTTTGCGCATGGAACTGGAAGGCCGCAATTTAACATCGAAAGACACAACTTGACATCAAAAGAGGCGGTTGCCGACCCCTGGTCTAGATGAATATTCTTGTTCTTGGGTAGAACATTGGCTTAAGGATAGAGTACAACGAGTTGTCATAAATGGTAAATTTTCAAGCTGGACAAAAGTGGTAAGTGGTGTCCCTCAGGGTTCTGTTTTGGGACCGCTTCTATTTAACATATTTATAAATGATCTTGAAATGGGCATTGAAAGCCATGTATCAGTGTTTGCAGATGACACAAAACTTTGTAAAGTAATAAAATGTGAGCAGGATATTGCCTTGCTGCAGAGGGATTTGGATAGATTGGGGGACTGGGCACTAAAATGGCAGATGAAATTTAACGTAGAAAAATGCAAAGTTATGCACTTCGGGGTTAAGAATGCACAAGCAATTTACACCCTATATGGTAGTGAACTAGGGATAACCACACACGAGAAGGATTTGGGAATTGTTATAGACAACAAATTAGGTAGCAATATACAATGTCAATCTGCTGTTGCTAAGGCCAGTAAGGTTTTGTCATGTATAAATAGGGGCATAAATTCTCGAGATGAAAATATAATTTTGCCTCTTTATAAATCGCTGGTAAGACCACACCTTGAATATGCTGTGCAATTTTGGGCACCTGTTCTAAAGAAGGATAACATGGCACTAGAAAGAGTGCAGAGACGAGCTACAAAATTGATGAAAGGAATGGAGCATTGTAGTTATGAAGAAAGGTTAAAAAAATGTAAATCCGTTTAGTTTGGAAAAACGGCGCCTGAGAGGGGATATAACATTATACAAATATATTCGGGGCCAGTACAAACCATTATCTGTAAATCTATTCATAAACATTCATAAACAGGGCTATACATAGGACACGAGGTCACACATTTAGGCTTGAAGAAAGATGATTTCATCTAAGGCAAAGAAAAGTTTTTTTTACAGTAAGAGCAATAAGGATATGAAATTCTTTGCCTGAAGAGGTGGTTTTGTCAGTCTATACAGATGTTTAAACTGCAATTGGATAAATTCTTACAAAAACATAACATACAGGGATATAATTTCTAATTAGTGGGGTAATAGCTGCTTGATCCAAGGAGACATCTGACTATTTTGGGTTCAAGAAGGAATTTTTCCTAGTTTGTGGCAAAATTGGAAGCGCTTCAGACTAGGTTTTTTTTGCCTTCTTTTGGATCAACAGAAAAAGCATATGTGAGGAAGGCTGAACTTGATGGACGCAAGTCTCTTTTCAGCTATGTAACTATGTAACTATCTATTATAGTCTAGGATACCCCCAATATGACCGCATTTTGTCAACTTCTGTATGTATACCACTATAATGCTTTCTATAATTTATTTACAAGTATATTCTCTAGAGGCATGGGTCAATTTCCTATTATACTTGATTTTTTTTTTTAAACTGACTTTCCCTTTATTTGGCCAAAATATATGTCCCTAACTTTACTTTTAACTATTTTCTATCCTTTTAAATGTCAGTATATATTATATAAAAAAGTGTATTTATGACCAGAGTTAATATGGCTACTACCATCTCTGCCCACTTTTATTTCTAAACATCCACTATATATGCTGCTTTTCATTTCAATAAAATAGAGCCCTGCTCCTTACTATGTGTGTACCTCCAACTATAACAGCTGTCACACATGCTGATGTATCCAGCACTACATATGCCAAGAGGCAAAATGCCCATCATAGCCACGAAACAGAGCCCTCTTCTCACTACGTGCGCACCGCCCACTAGAGCGGCGGCCGCACATGCTGATTCACTCAGCACTACATATACCAAGCAGCAAAGTGCCGCAAATCGCATGACCACTTCCGGTCTAGCGATCTTCATTCCCCATAATGCCGCGAGCTATATCGATTCACACTGCAACTAATGAATGTGCGGGTCACGTGACTCACACATTGCATTTCCCAACATGCAATGCATGTTTCACGCGAGTCACGTGACACACTTAAATGAAACATTTCTAAGTTTACACACTTTGTTTTTAAATTATTTTAATGGCATGAGACCCTATATAATGTTACTTTTAATGTTAATCTTTTTATTTTCACTTACAACATATGTGACTTATAACTGATTCTATTGGCCATTGATAAATGACGTTTTTGTGGCGCCATTTTTTTCCTTATTATGTACCTATTACTTCTGTCATCCAGGTTTTTAATGTTATCCCATTTTGAAAAAAGCCCTAGTGGCGAAACGCGTAAATGTTTTTTTTTTAATTGTGTATTTTATATAATTAACCCCTTAAGGACACATGACGTGTGAGACACGTCATGATTGCCTTTTATTCCAGAAGTTTGGTCCTTAAGGGGTTAAAGATTTTTTTTGGTTACTATCTGTGCCAACTATCTTTTTTCACACTATTTTTAATTTTATTTTTCCTGGCATCTAATTGATTTTTTCACGTGCTTACAAGCCTATACGAGGTGGGGCTCATACCACCAACGCTATTACACTAGTGCAGTTGGCCTGCACTATACTTGTAAGTAAATTTTGATAAATTTAAACAACTTTTACACCATGTTAAACAGTGAGCACTGTTGTTTTTATATATCCCTTTTCCTGGGAGTTGGACACCATTCCATCCGGAGGACAATCATCCATATATCCCATAAGCTGGGATTGTTCCGCTGTACGCCTGTTATAACTGAGCTGGCTATAGCTCATTTAAATGTAAGTGGAATATTCTTATCTTTATCTCACATATATTGACTCTTACACTCTATACGATTGGTCTCTTATCTTGTGTCTTTCATACCACGAGACCAACTGGACTACTATAAACAGAGAAGAGACTCCATCACCAAAAGCACCTTAAAAGACATTTATTGTCACAGTGCAACTTCTAAATCCTTTTGGACTATTTTCTATATTTCTTTTATTTATATGCCTTTCTACTATCTGTAGTCCACAATGATAGATTTTGGTGCAGCCTTGCATCACTGTTGTTATTGTTTTACATTCCTACCATAGAGGGTTAGAGGGTTACCCTCTGCTAGGCCACTGCCCATCCTCATTTTTATTAGCGCTAACCTCCCTTCTTTTTTCTTTACAGTGACTAAGTCTGAGGAAAATGAAGGATCTTAAAGAATGAGTTCAGGGAATTGGGAAGAAAACTTAAGAGGACTTACCTGTGCCGCGCGCTACAGTGGAAAGGCAGTGGGAGATTAGAGAGGTCAAAGAGTGGCCAACGTCTTGGTGTTGGAAGGAGGGTTTTGGGATTTTTTGCGCTTGGGGAAAATCTTAATACCAGAGATCGATTACACCTGAATAAAAAAGGGTCTTTTACATTGGAGTCTTTAAACTAGGAGTTGAGAGGAGGGTCAAAGGACAAATGTGGTAGCTAGTATAGAAAAAATGGAATTCAGCTAAAGTCAAGGAGGGTGGAGATGGGGGGGGGGGAGATGGCAGGGAGTGGTGACATTAGAGCAGATAGAGCAAGAAGATGTTAATTACATGTTCCAATATAGTTCAAGAAATAAATGGTAACTTTAAATGTTTGCTTGCTAATGCAAGAAGTTTGTGTAGGAAAATGGGAGAGTTTGAGATATTGGTATATATGGAACCGTGACATGATTGGGATTACTGAGAATTGGTGGAATTTTAAATAGATATGCATTATTTAGAAATGATAGAAAAGGAGATGGTGTATGTCTTTCTATTAAACCTGACTTGAAGCCAAATGTTAAAGAAATGTATGTTATCATGCAGCTGAGGATGTGGAAGGTTTATGGGTGGAAATATGCATAGGGGGAAACCAGGAAACTACATACATAAATACTGATGAATAAGAGCAACTGCTATCTCAAATTAATAATGCTGCTTAATTTGGTAATTTGTTAATCATGCGTGATTTTAATTATCCAGACATTCGGCCAGAGTGACTAATAGTACAGTTAAGGGGAAACAGGTTTTTGACCCAAATTAGTAGATGCGCCAACTAGAATAGATGCCTATCTGGAACTTGTCATGACTAATAATCATGACTTAACTTCAAACATTCTGGTTAGAGCGCCCTTTGTAAATAGTGACTTAAATATGGTATAATTTGAGAGTAACTAAAATAAACTGTATATGGGCTGCAGAAAAACACTTAATTTTAAAGACTAAATTCAATAGGATAAGGGCAACTAGCAAAATGAACAGAGGATAAATGTTATGTCGTTAAACAAATACAACAAAAGTAAATTTCTCAATATAGATCATTGAGGAAAAAATATAAAAGAAGAAAATCACATTAAAATTAATGTGGCTTGGTACAAGAGCCAGTCAAATGATAAAAGAGCATGTCAGCGATTAGAGTGACTACACTTGAAAATAAAAAGCTCATAGCCAAAGAGTAAGTACTTTTTAAGTATGTTAATGCCAAACTGGTTAAGAGTGAAAGTGTTGATCCATTGTAAAGTGAAATGGGTGAGTCAAGGAGGATCAGGACATGGCAGAAATTCTAAATGTATTTATCTTCAGTATGTAGGGAAGATTCTATGGCTGTAGATTTCACATCCTTTTTACAAAAACCTTACAACAAACAGGTGATTATTTAATTTCCAAATAACTTTATCCTATTAACCAAAGTTAAAGTAAGCAAAGCCCCAGGGCCAGATGGTATTCACTTATGTGTGCTTTGGGAGCTTAGTGTAGAGCTAGCCATAGCTGTTTTTAATTTTTCAGGAATTGTACCAGAGGATTGGAGAAGAGCAGATGTGTTTATTAAAGGTTTTGAAAGCTTAATCTGGAAACTACAGACCCGTTTTCTTAACATCTGTGATTTGAAAAGTATTTGAAGGGCTTTTAATGGATAATCAAGAATTCATTTTGAACAATATCATTAGCAGGAATAACATTATTTTTATGAAAGACAGGTCATGCCAAACAAACTTAATTGGGTTCTAGGAAGAAGTTAGTTCAGTCAGGGTGTTCCAGTTGATGTGATCTACTTTAATTTTGCTAAGGCATTTGATACAGTTCCACACAAAAGGTTACTAGTAAAACTAAAATCAGTTGGTTTAGAATAACAATTTTGTGTTCTTGGACAGAACACTGGCCTAACTATAGAGTGCAGAGAGAAATGGTATATTGGAAAATGTTTAAATTAGACAAACGTGGTAAGTGGAGTGCCTCAGGGTTCTGTCCGGGGTCCACTTCTCTATGATCTGTTTATAAATGAAGTGATCTTGAAGTAAGCATTGCAAGTCATTTCGATGTTTGCAGATGTTTGTAAGAAAATACAGTCTGAACATTTTATACTTTCTCTTCAGAGGGATTTTGCAGGGGGGACTGGGCATGCATGTGGCAGATGAGATACATGCATTTTGGACTAAATAACCCACAAACCACTCATACATTAAATGGGGTTGAGTGAGGGATAACATTAAATAAAAAGGACTTGAATTATAGAACACAAACTAGGCCACAGTATGCTATGCCGGTCTGCTGTTGCAAATGCTATTAATGTAGTTTCATGTATAAAAAGGGATTTTGATACTTGTGATGAAAATATAATTTAGCCTCTTTACAAAGCAATAGTTAGACCCCCACCTAAAATATGTGATGCAGTTTTAAGCACTGATTTAAAAAAATAAAAAATAAATAAATAATGCAGAACTAGAAGTGCACAGGCGAGCTACAAAATTAAGGGGGTTGGAAAACATTTGCTATGATGAAAGGCTCGAAAAACTGGAATTGTTCATATTTAAAAAAAAAAAAAAATCTCAGAAGGGATATGATGGCACAATACAAATAATATACAGGGTCAGTACAAACCGCTATGTGTTAACCTATTCATTAGCAGGTACATTTAACAGACCAGGTCACCCATTGAGACTGAAATACGTTTTCCTTACAGCAGAGGAAAGAAAGGCTTTACAGTAAGAACAATAAAGAAGTTGAATTCTCTCATACATTACAGAAAAAAAGATTAATATTCAAGGATATAATTTCTAAGTAGACAACTATGTAACTATGGGCACCCAAACCAGAGTTTGTGCCTCTAGTGGCTGTCACTAATAGCAGAGCCTCAGTGGCTGTTTACAAGTTGGTCATAGACGGTGTACATACCTTTTTATTTATCCAGTATTGGGTGGATCCATCTTAATTTATTGTTGTACTCTATCCTTTGAAGCTGACAGAGAAGAGGATAAAATAAAAAATATTTTTGATTCAATGTTTGCCTTGCGTGACCTTCTTTATGATTTTATTTACTAAATCCTTAATAGAAAAAGTGATTGTAGGTGCTTTTCAATATTTTTTTTTTTGACAATCTTTATTTTCAAGATTCAAACATATACATGACATGTAAACAGGGTTAGCTGAAGGGTTCATCCATCATCATATATATAACTCCGGTGTGTGACATAAGGGTTTACATCTTAGCAGAGTTACAGCAAAAATGAGCCCCATACGGAGCCTTTTAGATAAACATAGGAAGCAACTGATAGGCAGGCTGGTTAGTGCATCTGCAGGGAGACACAGAAGTCTGCTTGTGGTCCGGATTATGCAATATAAGACAGATGTGGGTGACTTCAAGTCATTGGGGCTTACTTAGGTTAATCAGAGGTAGGGTGCAGAGTACAAAAAGGGTATAGGGCAAAAATCTGCCAACGTTAGGGAATTTCCGTTAGGTCTAGTGGCTGACAACAATAAAACCAGGTAAGAATCATTTGTGGGGTCACTCGGCTCAGTTGTAGTGTGAGTCGTGAACTCCTCTTACGTGAGTGTAAACTGTGACAGTCAGCGAACGGGGTATGGGTTACCAAATGATGGGGTAAAGGTACGCGCCTATGTCCCGATACCAAGTCGGGAGGCGGCTACGGAGCAGTCTGGCGGTTATGGGTAGGGGTCTTCAATCTCATCGGTCAAGGAGTCTGGGTAAATCAGAGTCCGTCTAGTCGGCGAACCAACGTGAGGGAGGCCGTATCGACCAGAATGTGAGGGGTCGACAGTTCTGTGTCCGAAGTCTGGGTATGAGTGACAGGTGTCCAGGCAAAGCAAGGTGTGTGCGGCATATGGTCGGTGTTTTAGTGTAGGTGAGCGGGGGGGGGGGAGAGGGGGGGTAGGGGCGAGGGGGGAGGGGAGGTGGGTCCATGGTTCCCCGTCTCATCCATCATGAGGTACCACAGCCATGGCATCCAGGCGCGGTCGCACTTCTCCAATCTGCCCTGTAGGGCAGCCGTGAGTGATTCCATGTGGTGTATCTCCCCTACTTTGTCTAGCCACCGCTGGAAGGTGGGTGCACCCTTTTGTCTCCACTGGGTGGGAATCAGTACTAAGGCTGCGTTCAGGAGGTGTCGGACCAGGGATTTCTTGTAGGCCGAGATAGGCATGTCCGTGTGGTGTAATAGCATGGTGAGAGGGTGAAAGGGGAGGGTGATATCTGTTATGAGACGGATGGCTTCTCTGATTTGCGTCCAAAAAGGCACAATATCGGGGCAAGCCCACCAAATGTGGAGGAAGGAACCGTCCGCGCTACCGCATCTCCAGCATTCCTTAGGGGATTCCGGGTCTATACGGTGAACAACGTCAGGGGTTCTATACCAGCGCGTGAGGATCTTAAAGCCTGTTTCCTGAAACTTAGAGCTGATGGAGGTTTTGTGTGTTAGCGCGAAAATCTTGTCCCAGTCCCGGTCTGTGAGTGTGGTCTCTGTTTCCTCTTCCCATTTAGCTATGTATCTAGGGTGTGTCTGGTGTTCGCTACTAAGCAATGTCGCGTACAGCAACGATATTCCCTTGTCCGGGTGAGTTCGGGCGGTGCACAAAGACTCAAACTGCGTGGGGGGTCTGTGTAGGCATGTTTTGTTCGAAAAGGCGTTATAGTAGGCCCTTATCTGAGCATAGTGGAAGTAGTCTAGACCCGTGGGGGTCTTGTCTCCCAGGATGGCTGTAAGGGGTAAAAGTCGGTTTCCCTGTAAGAGCTGTCGGAAGCTGAGCCAGTCTGAGTCGGTGAAGGAGCGCAGGTCTGCGCTCCACCTACCTCCACCTACCTCCGGGTTGTGGGTAATGGGTGTAAGGGGGCTGTCGGCGGTGGTGAGCTGGCGGGTATACCGCAGTGAGCACCACACTCGCAATGTGGCATCGATCAGAGGGTTGCCCGTTTGTAGCGATGTTAAAGTGAGAGAGCTGAGCCACAGGCGGGATGGGAGAGCGCCCCCCGCCTGTGCCTGTTCAATGGGGACCCACTGCTTAGCCGTGGGGTGGGCGTGCCAGTCTATCACCCTGAGCAGGTGTGTCGCGTGGTAGTACCCTTGAGGGGAAGGGAGGCCCGCACCTCCTTTGCGTTTGGGGCGTTCTAGCAGTGCTCTGCTAATCCTGCTTGCCTTCCCATTCCATACAAACTGCCGTATGGCTGTGTTTAGCGATTGAAAGTATGACTTGGGAATAGTGATGGGGATAGCCTGGAACAGGTACAGGAGACGCGGGAGTATATTCATTTTTACAACGTTGATTCGTCCGAACCAGGAGACGTAAAGATTCCTCCATCGTTGCAGGTCTGACTGTATCACCGCGAGTATGGCGAGGAAGTTCAGTCGAAACAGAGATGATAGGTCGCTGGGCAGCCATACGCCTAGATATTTAAGTTTGGAGTCACACCACGAGAAACGGAACTGGGATTTTAAGTGAGCAACCCTCTCAGCTGCGAGGGTTATCGGTAGGGCTTCCGATTTGCTCATGTTGAGTTTCAGATTGGATATGTCGCCAAAGGTCCTGAAGGCACGGAGGAGGTTAGGGAAAGAGATCGTGGGGTTGTCTAAAAAGAATAACATATCGTCTGCGTAGGCCGCTACCTTATGTTCCGTATGGTGGAGTCGGTACCCGCTGATACCCCCATCCCGTCTGACCGCCTCTAGAAAAGGTTCCAGAGTGAGGGCCTTTTCAATATTTTATTCAATGGTCTAATATCCAGAGAGTTAACAATTCCCCTTTACGATAGCTGCTGCTATAGCACAAGGATTAGCCAGGAAGTGTTTACTTGTGTATATCTGTGCATAAAACAATAATACACACTGGCTGTAATTCACACATTTTTATTTTCAATAATGAAAATTACACTTCCATTTTGTATCAGTTTGAGCAGGGCCAGATTTAAAAAAAAAAACAGCCATGGAAATGAACTGCATACTAGCCCCATAGCTTTGCGTCGTCATTTTAAAGCACATTCGAAGAGTTAATTACTTATAGATAAGATTGACTAAAGGTGGTAAGTGGAGCAATCATCAAGAACAGTCCATTTATTACTGTGGTGATTAGACTACATTCAGAACTTTTTTATGTCCATTGTTTCAAATATCACAGTAAACCATTATCCCATGCAAGTGTGTTTGTCTAGTAAATATTGTCAAAGTAAAGAATAATTTAAAGAATTTGACTTCAGAGTATGGAAGACGCAAACAGTTTCCAAACTTTATTAATTTAACATGTATAAACTACTCATACACAAATTGGTAGTAGATATAGTGCAAATAAACTGATAATGAAGAGTGCAAAAAAATGCATGCATACAGGCACTCTTTTATCCGTATATGGTGCAAAGTATCTAGGTGGCCCAAAAGCCTCCTAATAGTCAAAATTTCAATAATTGATACTGCACTCAAAAAAATAAGAATATAAAGTTGTGTTTAATGAATAATTAATTTGATATAAAGTTATATATAATCAATAGTTGATTTCATAGATATACAATCAAATATATATAAAAAATATACAAAGATTGTAAACAATGTTCTTAAGTGATTAAATCCCATAGAAGCCAGTGTGATTTCATGTGCAAAAAAAGGAAGATCATGACAAGAGCTGACTCATAGATAAGCATTAAGCAAGTGATTCTGTAGTATCATTGGAAAATTCCATATGTAGAATATTTGACAGAATATTGGCAGGGAATATATACCGTAATGACACAATGTGTACACATTAGAAAACTGGAAAAATGGAAAAATAGAAAAAATGAAAAAAAGAAAAAATATAAAGAAAAAAATGTATATGCAGTCCAGTGTGCACACTCTATTGTATTCTGGGTGGATCTCACCAATGTATCCTGTAGAGGAAATCTCCAATTCCCAATGAAGCATCCACGTAATAACTGTCCAAAAGATGGTCTTAAGTAGTTCTTTCCTATATGGAGGGAAGCTCCATGTCCTGGTCAAATATATGGAAAAAGTGCTGGCTCTTGAAATATCGGGCGGGCTGCGCGTTCGGAACTTTTCTGTTCCTTCGATGGCCCTGTGCAAATAAAATAGTGTTAAGTATCCGTATTTATATGTAATCCGGCGCGACCGCTTGTTCATGCAGGTCGCCCCCGAATGACGTCATGCCGTTCCCAACGTCATTGACGTGCTGCTCCAATATGCGCATGCGTGAAACTCCCAAGTCCGCATATTCATTCTACATTGTGCGCATGCGCTTCAATGTCCTCTGTGCGCATGCGTGACCCATTGCGCTGTGTTGGATAACTATATGGCAAATCTTACATACGGATTTATGTGATCTATTTCGTATGTGGGATAACAGATGCCATATACCCCAATCAAAGGTAGATAAATGTAGCTAAATACAATAACATATATACGGAGGCAGAAAAAGGGATCTATATAAAGGATAAACTCTAAAAAATATACAAACTGCTTGTAAACACAATAGTACATGAAATATCCTACAAATTTCTGTAGGTGGTACAGATGGATATTGTGGGAAATTGTCCCCTGTATCCTCTCTGATATGTTAGAGGTACAGAGAATCTGAGAGATTAAATATCATAATGTTACCATCGAAGAATAATTTTTCAAGACAAACATAACCAAAGGGAAAATTGTATATATATAAATAATAAATATTTCAATATTTCAATAACCCATCCTTTCTAATTCAATGTCCTATCTTGTTATTATATGACTGTAATCGTTAGTGATCAATTAGTGTGTTCAAAAAGGATGGTGTTTGCAACAGATAACCAGGGGTGAGTACCCTAGTACGCCCAAGATCAGACTCGTATAACAAGAAAAAAGAGAGAGTGGAGGCATACTCACCAGCAGTGTAATGTGTGAAAGAGGCCCATGGGTTCTCTTAGGTTGGACCCCGCTGTTATTCGGGTTACGGACCAAATGTTGGTCAACTTCCTTGATAATTTATTAAAGGGGTAGCAGAGATGGATGTACCAAGAATGGACCAAATAATCCACTGTAAATATAAAGTAATGAAGAGTGCAATATGTTTTACTAAACAGTAATTTAATATTGTAAGTTATAAAATGTTTGGAGATAAAGTGCAATAATGTTGCTGTTATTCTGTAACAGTACAAAATGTGTAAAAACGTTTAGCATTCCACAAAGTTGAAAACATATTGCTAACTAGCTTTATAGCCCAATTATAGAAAAGTAAAAAAATATTTAGGATGAACCAGTATCATGGCAAGCATCTCAAACTGTTTTTTTCAAAAAGTAATATACAAACATTATTCAAAAGTCCTTTAAAACAAGTAAATTTAACAGTAGATTAAATCTGGGCTCATTAACGTTTAAGGAGTTGCAATGTGCAAACTGTCTTCTAAAGTTTTTAGAGGATAAACTTGCAAAAACTTATAAAAGTAGTTATGACTTGTAAACAAATAACTAATCCAGTAAAAAAATTGAAAAGGATTAACCAGGATTGTAACGCTGTATATGCAAGCAATATCCCTTGAAGCAAGGTGTTTTCGAAGGCAAATCATCAATGATGGTTTTATTACCTAGTCAAATGAAGGCCTTTATTTTCATGGAAATAAGCATAAAGGCGTCCAAATGTGGTTGAGTATGGGAATTTCGAAATCTGTTTAACAGTTATTTAAGTTTTAAAAATGAGCTTTTACATGCTACTTGAGAAGAGGAAAGTGTCTGTGTCAATTTGTGTAACCTAGATTGTATACGCTGTAATAAACAAACACGCTGTAGTAGCATGCTATCCAGTTTTTGCAAGTCTTGCACTTTCCTCTTTTATTACCAACATTTGAGTATGACTGTTCCAGAGATAAGATGAGAATGAATGGCGTCATCTTGACCTTCATTGTTAGCATCAGTATATTCTTCATCAAGAGACATTTCCAATCTTTGCCACTTTGATGCAAAATCAAATGTCTCACTTTGCAGTTTCTCTCTAGTTGTCATGGAGTCAAATTTAATTACAAGGCTGCTCAGTCGTTCTAATACACTGTTGGGAAGGTGTACTAAAATGTTGTTTTTTTTTGGGGGGGGGGGGGGAGGGTGATCCAAACATGCCAACTTTGCACACAGCTGATCATGTGTTTTAAATCCGCTCTGCATACTATTAATCGTCTTGACTAAAGTCACAATTTACACCTCCACTCTGAACTGATCACTTGCTGACAAGATCGGTTCGTCTACTGCAACCTCACAAGCCATTCTTTCCCTCAGTTGTATTCTCCGAAGTGGTGGAAAATATTCCTCAATCACAAATTTGCAAATGTATCCAACTTGCAGTATCTGTAATCAATTGGGAATCTGGGAATCACGATCATGTGCATGCAAGTTGGTCTACGGTTTCTGTCACCATTCGGTATGCTTGCAGTACATGCATACCCTCTGTTTTCAGGTACAAGCTTAGTGGAGTGGTATTATTGAAAACACAGAAGTGCAGCTGTGCCATAGAACTGTGTGCAATTTCTTTAAAAATGTAATCAAGTTCCAGCCTTGTATCTTATGTCCACATTAAAA
Source organism: Pelobates fuscus (assembly GCF_036172605.1). NCBI lineage: Eukaryota > Metazoa > Chordata > Amphibia > Anura > Pelobatidae > Pelobates > Pelobates fuscus. Next base: position 297,772,935 of record NC_086320.1, read on the forward strand.
TGATCTGAATGTGATCTCTGCCGTGGTCTGGATCAAATCTCCCTTTGTACTTGTTGCATCTCTGGACCACCAACTTGTTTCTCCAATCACAGAAAGAGATCGAAATCGTTCTTCATGAGACCTTTCCCGCCATCCGTTCATCTGGAGGTAGGATTCAGGGATAAACAAAGCAAATGAATTTAACTAGCCGAAAAAACAATATTGCCTGAATCTTTGTGACATCCATCATCTCCAGATTTAATAGATGTGCATAGCACCACACATGGATCTGGCTAGGCGCTTTATTACTCAGGTAGAAAGATACAAAGAAGGTGTGGCTATAAGGCGCTTAACGCTTATTTGGTGCAAACTTATTTAGTATAGCTGCTATATGCACTTGTAGTGGATACTCCAAAACCACTAAAATATTGAAACCAAAAAAACAGAATACCAAGCAGTGAGTTTAGAGTGTGAGAAACATTAAACCAACACTTGATATAGGTGCAGCGCTTAAAAAGTATAATATAAATAATCCTTATGCACTTACCCCTTACAATAGGCACGGGGTGTACATGAAAAATAAACAAAGGAAATATATAGGGTAGTACTGTCAGATAACTTGATATTAGAGTGAAAAGTATAAAAGGGGGAACTCACATTGTAAAGAGCCTTTTATGAGGGTATAGGCTCTAAACACATCAACCAGTGTGCCTTTCAAGGTAGGCAGCAACACCTAGGAATAGAAGATGCTCCTTTCTTCCTTCTGTCTGCGGATTATATCTACAAAATAAAGCACAAAAGAAGACTCCTAGTGCAGATTTATCTTCAATTAAGTAGTGTAGAACACAAGTATAAATTTGGTGCTCACCTTTTATAGAGCCTTTTGGGGACTGGCTCTAAGTGCTGTAGGCATCAGTGTCAATTTAGAGGTGACACTTCCCTCAGGTGGATACCAGATATATGAAGGAGATGGAGTAGGGGTATTTAAAAAATTTACATTTATTGAGTATCACAAAAAAATATAAAATGCATACGAAGTAGCATGTATAAATATATTACTACTAAAATGTCCAATCTCCTCTTCTCCCAGAAACGCGTTTCGCCGTCCTTATCGGCTTCCTCAGTCTGCTTTATTACTCAGCCATGTGCTGAATTCGTTGTGCTGACCCTGCATATTAGAAACCCCATCAGTTGAGTTTGTAACATTCACCTTCCCTTCCCTGTCGTGGATATGCAATTTACCACAGCAACCTGACTTCCATGGACCACATATTTGACTTTTTGAATACTGGTCTGTGACATTTATGTCCTGTCTTGTATCTAGCTGTATTAAGAACATGCCAGCATCTCTGATCTCTTGGGCAATCCTCTTTTTTTTTTTAAATACTTATTTATTACGCAGTTGATATGGTTCACTGTAGTTTTTGAAATTAGTGGAACACATTTTTTTAATAACTCTATCATGGTGATATTTCATCAAGGGATCGAACTTGCCTAGGAGTAGTAAAATCTCAAGGAAATTTCAATGGTCCAACTTTTCATCATCTAAGGTATATGCTGCTTCAGCTGTTGCCCGATAACTTAGGGCTCTTTTTCGAATCGGCTTGATGGTTTCAATTCTCTCTAGGATGGCACATTTTCTCTTCACTTCTGCCTTTCTGGCTGTTTGTCAAATGACTAGATATGTCCTTATTCTTTGATCTCATCAATAAGGATTAAGAGCTATTGTGAAGGTTGCTTCTTTCATGCTATTATATTCTGATACATATGCTTTTCATCAATGCAACCATCAAAAGCACTGCTGTCTGTCTGTCTTTCTACTGAAAGCTAGACACGCCATGCAGAACTAACCACCATGTCCATGTCAACCATTGATGCCACTTTCCATCCCTCCTCTGATATAGCTTTTCCTCTGATTTTCAAATTAAAAGGACATATGGTTGACATGGATGAAACAATAAGTAGGAATCCAAATTTTCAGATTTTGATTTGATAAACCACATTTTATCAAAACTTTGTCCGGCATGCCCTCATTAATGCCCAATACTTCTGGAATTTCTTCTCCCACTAAAGTTTCATCCACAATTTATTCATATTTATCAGTTTCTAGCTCAATAAGAGCTCCAATACTGTGGTAAATATCTTCAGCTGCATCAGTATCCATATCCAATATATAGTACATCGAGCCCACTGTCTTCATATGGAGATGCAAGTGGTAAGTCATGCTTTGTTCCTACTGACATTTGACATCTTTTTCTAAGTTCACCCCGTCCCGTCCCCCCATTTCTTTTTCTACTCCTTTTTGTTTGTTTTTACCTTCACCATTCTTATCCATGGCAATCACTAAAAAAAGATATATTTGTTTTGTCTAACAAAACACAAATTAACGGAACACTATAGGGTCAGGAACACAAACATATGTTCCTGACCCTATAGTGTTAAACCACCATTAAGGTAGCTTGCTCCCCTTAACCTGCTTAAAAGGTAGGAAAACATACCTTGTTTCCAGCGCCCTGCGGGAGTCCAGGAGCTTGACAAATCCCTGTAGCCATGGCTCTTAAAATTGATACTGCTGGCTCCTAGCTCTTAATTTTATTTCATTAAACTTTGTGGAAGTTTCATTTCTCTGGCTCCCAAAAATAACCAGACTGGCTGCTGAATGGGTCTGACTCATAAAGGCTACATAAGTTTGTCAAACTCTGGAAGAACATGTGTAAACCTTACATTGCAAGTACAGCTGGGATGTAAAATTAATAAAAAAATTTTTTTTATTAAATCAGTTTATTGATTTTTCAGAACATGTAGAGGAATCAGAGATCGATGTAAAGCGACAGGTCTCAAACATTACAGTATCATTAAGTTATAGAATAACAGTATCATATTAGTAAACAATGTTTCTAAGTTACACCAATTCCAACCAAGTAAGAGAATATCCCTTGTCGGAATAACTGAGGCTCTGGTATGTGAGCTACTACTCCTATATCAAAGCCCCTAAGTGCACCAGGTGTGAACTGCTTACCGTGCGTGGGGCGGTAAAACTAGCAAAGAAATATAACATTTGGAAGATTAATATTGTGAGTCGCTATCGCTCTTCCATTCATTCGGTAGTGCACACCTACTATGTCACCCTGCACATACTCAAGTGTGGTCGGCAGTTGCCAGTTGGTATATTTCTTTTTGACTTAAGAGTGTCCCTCCTTATAATGATGAGGAGAGATGTATATCGATTATAAGAATCTCTGAGAAAGAGTGAAGTGAGAAAGTCAAGAGAGGGGGAAAAAAAGGGGGTGGGGAGAGCGGTGGTAGGGGAATGGTCTTACACTTATACTACAAGTATGAAGTTGGTCAGGCAATGGTCATGCGAGCAGTTGTATTAGTGTCAAGTTAGCATATCTCCCTCTTTAGGATATGTCCCCTGCCTAACTTAAGTCTACTGCAGATACAGTAGCCTCCGCTCTAGTCCTCAACCTATTGGCCATGCACATGAACCAAGGTTGCCATTTCTCAGCCTGTCTGTCACTGTTACCCTGCAGTGCCACCTGATTTGCTTCCGCTGCCTGTATATCCTCCACCCCCCCTAGCCATTGTTCCTTTGCTGGAGTCTCGGTTTGTTTCCAGAGGGCAGGTATCAGAGACTTTGCAGCGTTAAGAAGGTGTCTCAGGATGGATTTTTTTTTCTGATGTCGGAACCGATCTAAGGTGCAGCAATGCTTGTTCCGCGGGAAGTTGGTGCGGTTCTCCAAAGATATCCGTCAGCACCTCTTTAATCCTCTCCCAGAACGGTACGATATTTGGGCAGCTCCACCAAATGTGTTAGATGGTTCCCAATGTTATCACATCTCCAGCAGGTTGGGGGGGGGGGGGGGGGGTTGGGAACATCCTATGTAAAAAGGAGGGAGTTCTGTACCACATCTATAGCAAATTATAGTTGGTTTCCTGATATCTAGAGCTGATCGAGCTTTAAGATTAATACATTCTCTCATTATGTCTCAGTGAAGGTTTTGCCAAGAAAAATTTCCCAACGTCTTTTGAGGGTTGTCCCCAATGAGTAGGTGTTGGTAAAGGATGGATATGACTTTTTTTTTTTTTTCTTCTAAAGTGACTCCTCCACCAAATATGCCCTCGAACCAAGTAAAGTCTTGGTGTAGAACAGATCTATTAGGGATCTGTTGGTAAAAGTGTCGCAGCTGGGTATGTCGAAATCTAATCAGAAGAGTCGGGACTTCTTCCCCCATAATGTCTCGCAGTCCCAAAATACCAGTATCATCCAGTGCCTTGCGGATTGGAATGAAAGTTACTATGACCACAGTTTAAGGTCTTCTAAGACGCTCCTTAGTAGGGGCTGGAAGTTAGCGCGGCAGAGATCAGTTGGGTCTGCCGTCACCCAAGTGCCCAAGTACTTCATCTTTTCTGTGCACCATCCGAATGGAAAATTGGGTTTCAGATTGTTGTATTCCTCCATTGGGATGGTTACATTGAGGACTTCGCATTTCGAGAGGTTCAACTTAAGGTCTAAGAGGCTGCCGTAGGTTTCGATCTCCTTCATCAGACATGGTAAGGTGATCAGTGGGTTTGTAATAAAGATGCTCCATAGTCTAGTCACGAAATCCCGAATTGGGGATGTAGAATTGTCATTGTAAGTTATGGATGATCTGTATCATATTGGATCAAATAAGGTACTGGTACCCAGTTGTTCAAAAACCTTTTTTTCCACTTATGCCAACACTATCTACAGGTTTAAAATAATGACTGCTTTATTTTCACTATATCTCTCTGAATGATTTCTAACCCTACAGTACAAGAAATAGTGATATAACAGGAAAGGTCCCTCAATTACTACTAGCTTTGCTAATCGGTGTCATTGAGTAATATTTCTTGAATTAATAGTTAATGTTTTCAAGAGTCTAGTATGTTGGTCCAGAATCGGCTACTTGGGTAATATTGTAAAGCATGGGAGGAGGGGGCATCCTGTTAAGACTTATAGTATATAGAGAAAGTGATTACAGTAACATGTAACTATTTTACATTATTGCTGGGCAACAACTTGAGCAGTGTTTAAGCTTAGATGAATCTGCTGCAACTGAAGTATTGCAACAGTTTTTTTTACAAAATTGTTACCATACACTTTCAGTTTTATAGTTTAAATATTCTGCTCTATCAACCATTTTCCTTCAAAGGAAATATACCGAATCTATTACAGAATCCGATTTAAAGCAATTTTCTTTCTTTTCCGTAGAAAAAATGGCCAAAAATATGGAGTTTGATGAATGTCCAATTTAGACATGTGCAGTTGTAAGAAATGACTTAGTTTGTAAAATTGTGTGTACATTTTATTGAATCTTCAGGGCTGGCACCATATTAAAAAAAAAAAAAAAGGTTAATACAAGTTGGCGTTATTTCTGTTTCATTTTATTTGCAATTAGTTTTAGGAAATATGGTGTGCCATTGAAGAATTTTAAAATACCAATTTCCTGTTTAGTGGTACTTTGCATTGGGGCTGCCTGTATCCATGGTAACGCAGATGAAGCATGCAGTTGAATTTTGCAATCTTGCCTTTTCTCATTAAGAAGTGACATGGCACAGCAAATGGGAAAAATCTGAAAGAGAAAACGTTCTGGATACAATAATGAAAAATATAGTAATGTACGCATAAAATGTCAGTAAGATTAACATTCTTCCATAACAATATATTGCAGAGAGCAGAATGACAGAAATGAACTACTGGATTAACATTTTTTTTTTTTCAGAAGATGGGATGTAAGGACTTTTTCTTGCGAGAAGTCTTTTCAGCAATTTAAAGCGTGAGTGTGAGAGAGAGAGAGAAATGCCATGCACTGGCATTAAATAAGGCTTTTTTTATTACCTGGAAAGATTAAAACCTGTTAAATGATGTGTGAGAGATAGATATATATATATATATATATATATATATATATATATATATCTATCTAATAGGTCTGGGACTTTCATCAGGATCAGGTATATAGATAACAGTAAAAAAGTGCATTTATATATGAAAGGTAATTGACTTACCCCTGGTGATGGGAGGTGTGCTGCTAGCGTTCCCCAGTGCTCTGTGCGCATGCGTGGACTAAGCCACGCCCCCACGTGATATCATGACGTGATAGTGTGTTGAATTAGATAGATTTTGCTTTTGTGGGGATGTTGGAAGGTTCGTGATGGAGTCATGTTGGCAACATGTGACACACTCCAGGCAGCGATCACTGCCACGGTATTGGGTTCCTGGATTTTTTTTCTATAACTATTCACCGGATCTGTATCGACCAAGATATTTTTCAACGTTTTATTTCTTCTAAAACAAATCAAAGGCTTTTCCTTAAAAACTTTAGGCAAGGTATCATCACTTGCCAACATTTTCCAGTTCTGTTTAATTACCCTGGCAATCTTGGGTGAAGCGTCGTTGTAGGACATCGGAAAGACTGATGCAGGAGCTTTTCTAGCTACAATGTTGGTGCTAGCAATCTTTGCTTCTTGTTGCGCTTTCAACAGGTCCTGGCGTCTGTAGCCCCTCTCCAGAAATGTTTCTGTCATTTCTTCAATCTGTTCTTCCATCTTTGATTCATCAGAGTTGTTGCGTGCTACTCTAAGGAATTGTGCTTTAGGTAATGATTTTTTTAACATCCTTGGATGTGCACTGTAATTATGTAGCAACGTATTGCGATCTGTATCTTTTTTTGTACAGGCAATGTGTGATCTTATGGTTTTTGATCGCTATTTCTAAATCTAAATATTGTACTGAAGTACTAATATTTGATGTGAATCTGATCGGTGTATCGAGACTATTTAAGTACCGGACCATTTCTTTAGCTTCCATTTCATTGCCCTTCCAGAAAATCAACAGGTCGTCAATATAACGAAAATATGCCATATTCAGGTGTTTAAACGTGGAAAAAATGTTTTTTTTTTTTTTTTATTTATTTTTTATAGATGTGCATATAAGAATTTGCATACATGGGGGCCATGGCCGCACCCATGGACATGCCTGCAATTTGTAAGAACCAATCCTCCTCGAATCTGAAATAGTTATTTTTCAACGTGAGTGACAGTAACTCTAACACAAACTCAATTGGCGGCCCATTATACGTGGTGGAGGAGCACAGGGTTTGTCTCATTGCCTGTACCCCTTGCTCATGTGGAATTACCGTGTAGAGGTCCCAGTGGGGACTGAAACGTTGGTCGAATTTTTATGGATTTATAATAAACTTTGGACTTTTAACCCCTTAAGGACCAGACTTCTGGAATAAAAGGGAATCATGACGTGTCACACACGTCATGTGTCCTTAAGGGGTTAAATTTACAAGACCATGAGTGCTGATCACTACCTGAGACCTACATATTTTTCCCTGGATTTCTAGCACCCGGCGAACACTGCTAATAAGCGTGAGTGCAAGGACTGTTTACATTTTGTTTTATTTATATATATATATATATATATATATTGTAGTTAAAGTGCAGAAATCTGCAGATTAACTAGGGCGATCAGTTAAAGTGCCAAAAATTGTTTAGTTTCTCAAATATTTCGTACATTACCTACTAGGCACTCATTAAAGTGCAAACATCATTCTGTCCTCCATCTCTCTGAGGGGCTCACAGCTCTGGAGGACATCATGGTGTGCACAGGCTGCTGTTCTGTTCTTGTCTGGACCACATAGTCACATACCACTTCAAACAGTTATCCCGAACTGGTAAGAAACAAGGAGCCCCACCACCACGAGAGCGAGCGCTTCCTGCACATTATGCAGCAACACCCTTAAATGATCCCAGCAGATGCTCTCCACTGTTCTCAATATCATCATATATTTGAAGAATGTCGGAATCAGTGGTCCATGAGCAGACCTCTCCTTGGTCTCATTCTCCTCAATGAGAAGTATTTCTCGGACTTACGGAGCAGCATTGTTAGTAGCCATCCCCCTGAGAAGCAACAAGCCATGCGTCTATGCTTTGAGAATTTGATGGTGGAGGGTTGATGGGAACTTGCTCACAAAAGAATCGAGACAGGTTCACACAGAATCTTTATGCCTTCAGACGAGAAGTGAACGACTCTGCAGAGACTGCACTGAAAGGGTGAGACAGGTTCTGCAAGGACGTTTTGTAATAAATAATTCCTCTTTACCGAGTGAAAGCAACAAACATTTTGCACTTTAACGATACGGAAGCCGTTAATGTGCACATTACCTAGGTAAAGTGCGGAAAACTCTTGATTCCGCACATTAACGGAGCAAATCAGTTAATCTGCAGATTAACTAGGTAATGTGCATATTAACGGATTTCTCACTTTAGCGGTAAATATATATATATATATATATATATATATATATAATTTATTAAAATGTAATTGCATATCATACTGCTCACATTACTACAACTTTTACACAGCAGACTATCATGCGCTTACTATTTATAGAAATCCATCCATGTTTTTTAATGATGCAGTGATTCTATATCCACTCCTAACATAATGGCATAAATCACATCTTGATACACTCTGATGGGTTTGACTAGTTCAAGATCGCCCCCTCCGTAACTAGATGCTTGGTTGGTCCTACTACTTCAAATTTGGGGCACTGCGCGTGTAATCTAATGCGCCACCAGATAGGAGTGGTGTGTTAAGTAGTACTATTCTTATCGGTTTAATCCCTGTTACGTCCCCTATCAGGGGACGTGTATATGGCATCGATTTTAGGAACCGGGAGATGGAAGAAGATACTTGGTCGGTCCTCCTACTTCAAATTTGGGGCACTGCGCGTGCAATCTAATGTGCCACCAGATAGGAGAGGTGTGTTAAGTAGTACTATTCTTATCGGTTTAATCCCTGTTACGTCCCCCTCATCAGGCCTTTTTTTTAGTCGAATGTATCGCCCACTGTCAGTACCTTCGGGATCCATCCCTCATTCATCTTAATAAAGGTGAGGTAATTAGACTTTTTTGACCTTTTTGAGATAGGTGACAACGAGCACCCTGGGATGCCTGTTATGGTTGGTCTTCCTCCTCAAAGCCACATTCCTCTTCTGACTCCTCTTCCTCACAATCCTCTTCCAGCATTGCCGCAGGTCCAGCAAGCGATGCTGATAAGGCTGTTTCTGGTGGTGATAGTGACCACAACTCTTCCTCTTCACGCTCATCTACGGCCTGATCCAGCACTCTTCGCAGGGCACGCTCCAGGAAGAAAACAAATGGTATGTCGCTGATGGTGCCTTCGGTGCGACTGACTAGGTTTGTCACCTCCTCAAAAGGACGCATGAGCCTACAGGCATTGCGCATGAGCGTCCAGTAACGTGGCAAAAAAATTCCCAGCTCCGCAGAGGCTGTCCTAGCACCCCGGTCATACAAATAGTCGTTAACGGCTTTTTCTTGTTGGAGCAGGCGGTCGAACATCAGGAGTGTTGAATTCCAACGTGTCGGGCTGTCGCAAATCAAGCACCTCACTGGCATGTTGTTTCGCCGCTGGATATCTGAAAAGTGCGCCATGGCCGTGTAGGAACGCCTGAAATGGCCACACACCTTCCTGGCCTGCTTCAGGACGTCCTGTAAGCCTGGGTACTTATGCACAAAGCGTTGTACGATCAGATTACACACATGTGCCATGCACGGCACATGTGTCAACTTGCCCAAATTCAATGCCGCCAACAAATTTCTTCCGTTGTCACAAACCACTTTGCCGATCTCCAGTTGGTGCGGAGTCAGCCACTGATCCACCTGTGCGTTCAGGGTGGACAGGAGTGCTGGTCCGGTGTGACTCTCTGCTTTCAGGCACGTCATCCCCAAGACGGCGTGACACTGCCGTATCCGGGATGTGGAATAGTACCTGGGGAGCTGGGGGGGTGCCGTTGATGTGGAGCAAGACGCAGCAGCAGAAGAGGACTCAGCCGAGGAGGTTATGGAAGAGGATGGAGTAAGAGGAGTAGAGGAGGTGGCAGCAGGCCTGCCTGCAAGTCGTGGCAGTGTCACCAACTCCTCTGCAGAACCACACATTCCATGCTTGGCAGCCGTCAGCAGGTTTACCCAATGCGCAGTGTAGGTGATATACCTGCCCTGACCATGCTTTGCAGACCAGGTATCAGTGGTCAGATGGACCCTTGCCCCAACACTGTGTGCCAGACATGCCATTACTTCCTTTTGCACAAACTCTTTACAGGTTGGGGATTGCCTTTTGTGCAAAGAAATTTCGTCCGGGTACCTTTCACTGCGGTGTCCCAATAGCTACAAATTTTTGGAACGCCTCAGGCTCCACCAGCTTGTATGGTAAAAGCTGGCGGGCTAAGAGTTCAGACAAGCCAACTGTCAGATGCCGGGCAAGGGGGTGACTTTGTGACATTGACGTCTTACGCTCAAACATGTCCTTGACAGACACCTGACTGTGGGCAGATGAGCAGGAACTGCTTAAGGCGAGAGACTGAGTGGCGGATGGTTGAGAGGGGGCAAGGAGGACAGCAGTGGTTGACGTGGCTGAAGATGCTAGACCAGGAGGAGGATGGCGACTTAGAGTAGGCGTGCTGCTTGTACTCCTGTTTTGATCCCATAGGCGTTTGTGATGTGAGATCATGTGCCTTCGCAAAGCAGTTGTACCTAGGTGGGTGTTGGACTTCCCACGACTCAGTTTCTTTTGGCCCAGGTTGCAAATGGCATCGCTGTTGTCAGAGGCAGACACACCAAAAAAATGCCACACTGCTGAGCTCTGCAATGACGGCATTCTGGTGGTGGCAACAGCATGCGTTGATTGGCGTGCTGTCTGGCTGACCCCGGATGCCGATGCATGCTGTCTGACTGTGCCACTAGCTCCTTGCGACGACCTCCCCCTGCTTCCAACTCGTCTCCTCCTCCTCTCTGTCTCCCCATCTGAACTTTCCCCCTGTTCTTCTCTTCTAGCGGGCACCCACGTGACATCCACGGACGCATCGTAATCATCAACCGCTTCACTTGTATCTGACAACTCAGCAAATGAAACAGCAGCGGGTACAACATCATCATCATCACACCGTACGTCCATGTGTGTAATGCTGCCTAACTGAGACATATCCCTGTTATCTACATCCTCTGGCAATAATGGTTGCACATCACTAATTTCTTCCAACTGTGTAAATAATTCCTCTGGCAGATCAAGTGAAGCGCCTGTGGTGGTGTCGGCAGGCGGGCGAGTGGTAACTTGAGAGGTGCCCGAAGCTAAGCTGGAGGAGGATGGTGCGTCAAGGTTCCGAGCGGAAGCTGTAGAAGATTGGGTGTCCTGTGTTAGCCAGTCAACTATGTCCTCAGAACTTTTCGAGTTCAGGGTACGTGGCCTCTGAACACTGGGCATTATTCTAGGGCCAAAGGGAATCACAGCACCACGACCACGACGGCCCCTGCGGGGTGGCCTGCCTCTGCCTGTCATTTTTTTCCGATTAGTGGTACTATGCGTGCAAGCTACTGTGACAACAGATATGAGTGGCACTGTGCACTGGCAGAAGTTGGCACAGTAGACGCTGTAGGCCTGACACACACGCTTGCAGACAACTAACTGCTATTCAATCTATTACAGTCAAAAACATTTTTTTTTAAATGTACACTACTGTTACACCAGATATGAGTTGCACTGGTGTGACACTGTGCCCTGGCAGGCCCTGAAACGCACACGTGTGAAGGAAACTGACTGCTATTACAGTCAAAAAAGTTTTGTTTTTTTTAAATGCAAGCTATTGTGACACCAGATATGAGTGGTGGCACTGGGCAAGTGGGCACAGTATACGCTGTGAGCGTGACACACACGCTGGCAGGCAGGCAACTGCAATTAGATTACACAGAAAAAAAAAAGCAGACTGATGTTCTAGTGATACCGGAGAAACTGACGGAAGCCAAGCACAGAGAGATGGACACAGGTTTCTTCCGGAAGGAAGAGATTCTTTATTCGATTCACCGAACGGGACTCAGAGGGACTAATGTCACCAAAATACAACAAGATCTGAGCCCCAGACAATAGTGTAGGTTCCTTATATAGGCATGTAACTCCTCCCATAATAAGTTCCACCCACACATACTCTTACCCAATCAATCGAACAAGAACTAACTTCCGGTTTGACCGCATGGCTTGTCCAGCACAATGGAGGAGGGGAATACTACATCCGGTATTCTCGCACATGCTCCGTACACTACTGATCGTATCTTTGCCACGTGCAACCGACCGATACACCAGTATATGCACGTACACACGCCACGTGGTAATCTCTGCCTACTAAATTTATTTTTACCGAGATTCCACCACACTAGCCCTAAAAAAAAGGGCTTTTTGGGGTGCTGTCCTTACAGCAGAGATCAGATGAGTCCTTCAGGACTGTAGTGGACACTGAATACATTAGCCAAGCTATCGATTTCCCTATTAAATCAGCAGCAGCTACACTGTCCCTCCTCTCACTAAGAATGCAGCTTCCGGGGGCGTGGCCTAGCTGTCATGGAGGAAAGACGCACTTCGTGTGAGCTCCCTCAATATCTCACTTTAAGCAGCTATCAACAAGCGAATTTCACCCCAGAAGGGGATGACCCAGCAATGTTGCTCCTACCTGACCGACCCGACATGCTTAATAGCGGTCAGCAACTAGACAGAGTCTTGCTTACCTCCGCGTGGCAAGTGTGGCCTGGTGCTCACCGGGCGGGAGAGGCGGCTGATCTCCCGATCCTGGGATGCCCAGGAGCAGCTACTTCCCAGCAGGAGCTCCGTTACCCCCCCCCCCCCCCCCTCAGACCGGTGGGGTTATCCCGGTCCACCCCTGAGAGGCTGTCTGGAGCTAATGGACGCACAGAGCACAGCCGCCCAGGCTGACACTCATCTGCGACTCTCCCAATATGGCGGCAGCCGCGTGTCCTCCTGGTACCAGCAAAGCACGGCAGGATATTGAGTCTAAGCTGGACAGACTCTTTAATCAATTTTCGAAGCAAATAACAAGCAGGAAGCCCCAACAAGCTCCACCACAGCCCCAACAAGCTCCACCACAGCTTAGCGAAGCAGTCCCCATTAAAATCCACCAACGCAAAAGGCGTCGAAGACGGGACCGGAGGCACAAATAGAAATGCAGAGCCTGCTCCACGTCAAGCACTCGCCTCCACCTTAAGCCACCACAATCCCGCACCGGACGTGAAGCACCACCGGGACAGATCCGACCACCCGACAAAACAAGCTTCCACCACCTCAAGCCGCGAACCCTGCACTCAGCCAGAGACTTGCCTTTATCAGGGACTCCCAGGGTCTGCACCTGGCACCCAGAAGGGATCGGATGAGCACAAGCTGTAAAAAGCAGCCTGCCAAGCATGTCCCACTATAGCCGATCCTCCACACCATGCCTTTGATCACATGAACTGCTCTCTGCACATTAAAGGACCACTCTAGTGCCAGGAAAACATACTCGTTTTCCTGGCACTAGAGTGCCCTGAGGGTGCCCCCACCCTCAGGGACCCCCTCCCGCCCGGCTCTGGAAAGGGGAAAGGGGTAAAAACTTACCTTTTTCCAGCGCTGGGCGGAGAGCTCTCCTCCTCCGATCCTCCTCTTCTCCTCCCCGTCGGCTGAATGCGCACGCGCGGCAAGAGCTGCGCGCGCATTCAGCCGGTCACATAGGAAAGCATTAACATAGCAGGGGATAAGAAAATCTTAATTAAAAACTTGCAATAAAGAAGGCCTAAATAGGGCTCTCTTTACAGGAAGTGTTTATGGAAGGCTGTGCAAGTCACATGCAGGGAGGTGTGATTAGGGTTCATAAACAAAGGCATTTAACTCCTAAATGGCAGAGGATTGAGCAGTGAGGCTGCAGGGGCATGTTCTATACACTAAAACTGCTTCATTAAGCTAAAGTTGTTCAGTTGACTATAGTGTTCCTTTAAGCTTCAGGGACTCTGTCTACTTAAATGGTTCAGGGATTCCCAGATACTTACTTAGAACCAGGATGCCACTGTGTTGAGTGTGCTTGATGTGCTTTGTGATTATAGCATAGGGATATTGGTAATATATTCTTCTGACAGTCCAGAACACTTCTCCCAAAATATCTCGTTAGATGAATGGATTCCTGAGCAGAGGCATAATCCTGGTTCAGTGCTACATTTGGCAGAATGGGATTTGTAATCTAAGCATGTTTGTGCTTTAAATAAATGTACAATGAGCACTCTGGTGCGTTAAAACGGTCTCCCCAACACCTATAGTGAGAATAAAATAGTGATTTAGAACCACAATAAAAATGCACCAAGAAGTGTAAAAGCTCACACAGTATTGATATAAAAATCATGGACTCAGTGTCTCCACTGGTAATGTAGGATGATGGGTAAATCCCAAAAACAAAAGATATCTACAAAAGTAAAAGCATAAAAACCTGCATAGTGCAATCTGTATATGCAATGGAATATAATAAAAGGAGTTAGAGTAAAACCCACAAATTATAGAGCCATGCCAGACTTTATATAATGTGCACGAAGGTGACTCTTCAGGCTGTATGGGTTCAGAATGAGGGAAACAGGATTTCAGTAGATAAGAAATGTATTAAGTAAAACCGCGGATATCAAACGATTGATATGAATAGGCAATGGTAAGTAATGTACAATCTGTTAAAAAATATATAAAATAAACCCCTTCTTCAGTGGTTGAAAAAGTCCCTTCCTGGATGAACTGTTTATATCCCGCTGAAATCCTTACAGAGGAACACTTGTAATTGCGAAAGCCATCACTTCTAATCCGGCGTTGGACACGTCTAGCGTCACTTCCGTTTCGCCAATGGAAAATGTAATTTCCGTTATAGCCTTCCCAATGCTGACCCGGCATATGTTTTGTCTGGTCGCTATGCTCGTCTATTGTCCTTACTGGAGCCATGATAACTGGGGGCATCTTGCCCTTATGTCCAGAAATATTCATATATATTGTATTTCCACAGAACTTTTATGCTTAATTTGAAGCAAAGGAAAGACTGGAACACAACTGCAGATTCAACTCTTTAATTTGTCACTTACAGATTATTTTTTTTCCCAATAAGATCCGAAAGAATATTCACATTGAAGAAATTGAATATAAATTTGAATGATTATTGCAAGATTTAAATGTTTCTTTCACTTTAAATATTTTAGATACAATTTCATTTTAAATTTCATTTTAAATAGCTTGAAAAGCTGAGTAGAAATTTTAAGATTATTTTTTTTTATTATTCTTTATTTTTGCAGTGCAAATATACTGTACTTTTCCCACGCTTAACATGCGCAGGGCACATGAATGACAGGCACAATTTTTAAAAATATATATTTTTTTAAACATGCTTAAACCGTTTGAAACGTAAATTGTGAGTGCAAGTTAGTTATGGTGGTGCAATAACTATGCTATGAGCAATCCGCTTAATGTAGTTTGACTTTAGCGATTGGTGGTAGACATGCTATATAGCAGTTATTCATACTTAGGCTTACTATTGTGTGTAGGTTACATGCTAAAGTCTTAATAATCAAGAAATAACTGTATCCAAAAGCTGATATAAAGGTATATCCACTTAAATCTGTTTATTTTATTTTTTTTATTTTACCTTGAAGCAACTTTTAGTGGGATTAAGCACTAATTCCGAGGTCAGGATTAGAGAAGTTCGGCAAAACAATGTCAGTCAAAGGTTTGCTACACAAGAACATTGTGGCAAACCTAGCCACTTCAGACTGTATTTGTGCGATATTGTTGCCTAGAGACTACGTGAATCTGTTGCTTGTCTATGTTCTGCTTTGTATGTGGTAAGGAGCATTCGTATGCTAGCGGCACGAAAGCCGCAAGCATTCCTATGGTAGTTTCACGAACAGTGAATTTCAACACTGTACATGAAACTAATAAAATACCAAATGGGAGACCACACAAGGGGGTCATGTGTCTCCCATTAACGAGCGCAACATTGTATCCACAGTCAATTAATGTGTTGTGTGCGTGGCCGCCGTTCGTATACAGAACACGTGGCGGCGGCCATCTTTGTGCACGAAAGCCCAGTGATGTTTGGTCGTCGAGTGCCTAGAACTAAAATCGGCTATTCGAAGTGATGAACTCCGCTGGACTTCCAGACCGTTCGGATAAAATATTCTTTCGGTAAATTAACCTACTCAGTCTAATATCATATTGCAATGCGTGTTCGTGTAAAACTCTCATTCGAATGGCTTTCCTTTTCTAGTGCAGGGGTCGGTGCGGTTGTCACGGTAGTTTACCCCAACTCGCAAGATGTAGTCCAACAATTGACAATATAGAGCAGAGATACATCTTACCGGACCTTAGAGTGGCCGGACTAGAGGAGAGAAATACAGAGTCAGGAACGATCCAAGGTCAAGGGTACAAAGAGACAGCGAAGGTCTGGTACACCGTAATCAGTAATCCGGCAAACAGTACAAAACAGGGATAAAGAGATAAACGGAGTCAAATACAAAGCCAAGGTCAAGCACGAAAAATCACAACTGAACAATACAAGCGCTAAAGGGAACTGAAACAGAAACCACGATAGGGCAGGGAGTTAAGGGAGAGGTAAGTATAAATACCCTAACATTTAATTTGATTGGCCCCTGTCATATCCACGCCCCCAAAATGTGAGTGTATGGGTAATGTGGGATGACAGGGGCCAATGGGAGACCGTTTTAATTTTCGGCTCCCACTTCCCCTTTAAGAGTGCCCGAGACACGCGGCGCGCTCTTGGAGCTAGGCTGGACACGTGACCGCATCCCGCGGTCAGTGCCCGCCGTCATTCGAGCCCCGAGCAGCAGGAACTGAGGACCTCTGCCGGCCCCCGGATAAGGTAAGTACCGCTACAGTACCCCCCTGAAGACACGCCCACCGGGCGGGGAGGGCCCGGCCTGGCAGGAAAACGAGAATGGAAGGAACGCACAAGGCGAGGAGCATGAACAGCGTCAGCGGAAATCCAACGGCGTTCCTCAGGCCCATAGCCCCTCCAATGCACCAGGTACTGGAGGCGACCCCTGAGAAAACGAAAGTCAAGCACAGCAGCTACTTCGAACTCCTCATGACCCTCCACAGAAACAGGAGGGGGAGGGGGGAACATGCCGGGTATAACGGTTACACAGGAGGGGTTTCAACAAGAAGGTGTGAAAGACGTTAGGAATACGTAGGTTCCTAGGAAGATCCAAGGCATACGAAATAGGATTAACTTTATGTAAGATACGAAAAGGACCGATAAAACGAGGAGCCAACTTCATAGAAGGCACACGAAGGCGAATATTGCGAGTGGAAAGCCAAACCGTCTCCCCCACGACATAGGATGGAGCCGCCCTGCGATGCTTGTCAGCTTGAAACTTTTTGGCGAGCAGCGGAGTCCACCAAAGAACGCTGAACCTGCTCCCAAGTAGTACGTAATCCAGCCAAATGCTCATCCAGAACTGGCATGCCTTGTAAGGAGAATGCAGCTGGAAGAACAGGATGCCGGCCATAAACAACGTAAAAAGGGCTTTTACCGGAAGATTCATGAGCAGAGTTATTATAAGCAAACTCAGCCCAAGGAAGAAGGTCAGACCAATTGTTCTGATGGTGGGATACGAAACAACAAAGATACTGCTCTAGGGATTGGTTGGCACGTTCAGCAGCTCCATTAGACTGGGGGTGGTAAGCGGAGGAAAACGAGAGAGAAATTACCCATCTCTGAACAAAAGGCTTTCCAAAATCTGAAAATAAATTGGCTACCCCTATCGGATACAATTGATTTAGGAGTACCATGCAACCGAAACACCTCCCTGGCGAAGATAGAAGCAAGTTCCTTGGAAGAGGGCAATTTGACAAGAGACACAAAATGAGCCATCTTAGAAAACCGATCCACTATCATCAGGATGAATGTTTTACCATTTGAAGGAGGTGATTCTACAATAAAATCCATGGATAGATTGGACCAAGGCCTCTCGGGTATGGGCAACGGTTGCAACAACCCACAAGGAACTCTATGAGAAGACTTCATACTGGCACAAGTAGTACATGCCTGTATGTAATCGGTGACGTCCTTGCGTAAGGAATCCCACCAAAAGTATCTAGAAACTGCTGATAAGGTTTTAGAAATACCAGGATGTCCAGCAGTTTTGGTGTTATGATATAATGACATAATGTCCTGTCTTTCGGGGACATCAACGAACAGTTTAACAGCAGGTCTCTCTCTAGGTGCAGGGCCGTTTGAAGGAATTTGGGGGCCCCAAGCAAAACAGACATGGAGGCCCCCCCCCTCCACGCCCTCCCCACCTTACGCACGCAAAGCCTACAGGAACCACAATATAGCCATACAGTTTAAGTTCACCCACACCTTATATAAATAAAAAAGGAGGTTTACAGTGCAAATACTACTGTTGCATTTAATGTGCATGAAATTTGAACATTTTCAACAAATGAACATTTGCAAAAAACACCACTGTACCATACAATCCAATATACATTAAAAAAATTGCACAATAACTAAATCCAACATACTTAAAACACACACATTAACATTTTTCAGTTCAAATGTGCAAATGATCTAAAACTGCTGTTTGCGAACCTTGTTTTCTGCAAAGGCAATCACAATGTCCTCCATGTCCAAAGACTGGCGAACATCACGCTCAATTGATGTAAGTGCCAGTCCTGTGAGCCTTTCTTGGCCCATGGTGGACCTCATGTAATTTTTTTTTCGGCTTCAAAGCTGAAAAGCTCCTCTCACCAGAGGCCACTGACACAGGGAGAGTCAGGAGTAGATGCAAAGCAATGCTTAAATTACTGTACAAATCCAGTAGCTTCTCACTGTATATGTAATTAAGCATGTCAAATGGGGAAGTGGCTACATGGTCTGGAAAAGTGTAGCAAGATGAATTGATCTCAAGTGCCAAGTCATCAGCATCAATGTCATGGAGGGTTTGTTCCAATTTTTTCATCGTTCATGGAGCTTTCCATTCTATATTGTCTGCTTCGTGTTGTCCTTTGAGAAGAGAAAGTCATAAAGGTCATAAACACCCTTCAATCTTCAACCTGTCACTTAGGCTTCTGAGGGCTGTGTCAACCATGGGCAGAAAGAAGTCTCTTCTGAAAGTCTCATCTGGAGTAGACTGAGTGTCCTCTGTACCTTCATATAGAGACTGTCTTTTCTCAGGAAGGGTCATTTCCATATCCAGATTTTCTGCAATCTCCTTTGCATCATTTTGACAGGATGCAATCCCTTTTTCCCTGAAGTTTTCAAGGTAGTATTTTACTCCTTCTGTTTCTGATCTAAGTGTTTCCATTGAAACATTTGGACTTTGTAGCAGCTTGCTGACATGATTGATCTGGTACAAAACATTGTACCAGGTCATTGTGCAAAGCAGAAAAGACCAGGTCTTCATCTCACCATGTAAGCTTTTAGCACTGGACATGGTCTCGGAGTCCCCCTTCTCTATAGCAAACATCTGGAGTGCAGACAATGCATCCAGGATCTCTGGTAACTGGTATCGCACCACCTTCACGCAGTCAATTCGAGCTTCCCATCTTGTTGTTGACAAAGGTTTTAAAGTGAGCTGCTTTACATGTTCCTTTAGAACTGCCCAGCGTTGCACAGAGGAACTGAATAAGTTATAGAGTCTTTGCAACACACCAAAGATGGAGATGGACAGCACTGAGGACTTGGTAGCATCTGCCACAACCAGGTTAAGTGTATGACTGCTGCATGGAATGCAAAATGCTTTGCTGTTCAATTGCAAATTTCTTGCCTGAACACCCTGTTTATAGCCCATCATATTGCTGCCATTGTCATAAGACTGACCACGGCAGTCAGAAAGACTCAGGCTGTGTTTCTGCAGGTGGTCAAGTAGGACTTCAGTCAGACCCTTACCAGTTGTTTCTTCAACATCTAAAAATCCAAAGAAATGTTCTGCAATGGACACAGATGGTCCGCAATTAACAATTCTCAGAACAATGGAAAGCTGTTCCTTATGACTGACATCAGGAGTGCAATCCATAATAACAGAGTAATACTTTACTCGGTGTACTCTTCTCACAATCTCTTCCAGTACCTTGTTTCCAATTAGTGCAATTATTTCATTTTGAATAGTTCCACTCAAGTAATGCACTCTTGTCTCTTGGTTTTGTATCCTTCTTATGTGTTCAGTCATAACTGAATCGAACTGTGCCATCAGTTCAACTTGTGCCAGAAAATTTCCATTGTGCGGGTCATACAACTCACTTGTGGTCCCTCTTAAAGCCTGGTTGCGTTCTGCTAAGTGACAAATTATAGCAATCACTCTCCTTATGACACATTTCCAATGCTCAATCTCTATCTGCATCAAGCTTTGTTGTCTTCGATCTATGGTTGTATTGGTTTGCAGTCTCCTCTGCAGCTCATGCCAGTTTGTCATATTGTCACAATGACCCTTTGAATATTCGTGTAATTTTAAATGATGAGCTAGGTTCCTCCATGTACGGAAGCCACAGTTGCTTAAGGCATTGTCACGCTTCCCAAAAACATTGCAGGCAAAACAGAACACTGAGTCTGTGCTCATGGAATATAACATCCACGATCTAAGAATTTTCTCCCCATTTTTCATGCTTCTCATGTAATTCTCATTTGTGAATCTTCGAGGTGGATTCTCAGAATTTTGGGGGAATACATTGTTTTTGACTTGCACTGGTCCTTTTTTAACAATTTGACAGCGCACACTATCAGTCAGGACTGCTGGCCACTGCGCAGGGTCATCAGCTATAATTACAGTGCTTGTGGTACCTTGAGCTGTAGAGGTAATCTCAGTGTTGGGAAGTGGTGCAGACTCAATTTCTGTTCTGGATGCAGTGTCTTCCACTGTGAGAGATGCTATTGACGGTGTAGCTGGGGAAAAATAATGTTTTTATTAATATAATTCATCTGTTGTACAGAATGCATCACTGAGTGTCTGACACCTAGAAATTTGACAGGCACTACTGTATATTAAACTGTATATTAAAAATTCTAAAATGTCCATGGGCAAAAGTGACTGGTGCTATTTACACAAGTTTGGTGGGAATTCAATTGTGATTTGCACTGTTTTTTTCTAACAATATGCCAGCACACACTTATCATTTTAAACTCGGGGCTGTGCAGGCTATCGGCTATAATTATAGAGCTTGTGGTACCTTGTGCTATAGAGGAGACATCAGCACTGAGAAGTGATGCATCTGTTGATGTTGAGGATGAAGTTGATGGTGTAGCTGGGAAAATAATTGGAAAAAAAATCTGAAATTAGTACGTTTTACCATTTCTGTTCGCATATTGAAAGCGGTCACTATTAACAGCTAAGCTCAGTGGGAGAAATTCACTCTACCTTCATCAGTGGAGGTATCCTTAGGAAGAGCCTGAGGGCTGAGAAATTTAAGCAAAGCACCTTGAGGGAGAAAGAAAAGATGGTAACACTTTATAATAAAAATCATTAATAGATGGTGAATTGATAGTTAATTAATCTTTAGTTAATTGTAATTTAACTGTTAGCAAACAGTCTTTTTTACTGTCAACAGACAATGAAATTATAATTAAGTGTTTACTAATTATTAGTAGTTCTGTAAATTAAGTTTATTGTAGCACACATACATTATATCTATCATATAATATATTAGGTATCGGGTAATGATTCAAAAATTTTGTAAACCTGTAAGAAACCATTTTTAAAACGTCTATAAACATTACATAGATAGACAGACCAGATATTCCTAACACTTTCTTTATGTAGTTCGCCCTTCATGCCACCGTGTATATGAACAATAAAGTTTATTTGCGTTCCTCCGTGGTTGCGCGTGCGCATATCAGCCACGCATGCGTCATGACGTATGACGTTATGCGCGGTGATGTATGGACGCACGCCCAATCACGTAAGTGAACAGACGGACCGGCAGACTTAAAAGGAAGAAGTTGGAGGAAGATGGAAGAAGCCCCTGAGGAAGTCTGACGACGAAACGCGTTGAGCACTGAAATATTGACGACCTTTTGGGACCCTGCACTGTGGTATTAGCGGTTTTATTGTTTATATATGCTGATTGTTTTCTTTTTTATCCTTGGGCTGTATGTTATGGACTTGGTGCACTTTTGGTACTAGTACCTTACTTTTGAATATTTCCACTTTAATATTGCACTTTGCACTTTTAACATCTGCACCTTATTTGCCCAGTTCAGCATTATGTATTAGTGAGCTGCTATACCTATGGGTTCCTGTCTACTATATACTTGAGCACTTGTTATTGTGCTATTATTTTATTTACTTCTGTATTAATAAATCTCTATTTTTATCTGGATACCAGTATATTCATTATATGGTTCTTCCCCTCATACACACCTATTTAGTGATTGTGGCGCCCTGTTAATCTATATATATCCTTCGTTTACTATTGGATTTGGAGTGTCCAATTTACAGAGGCTAGCCTGCACTTGGTTTATATTTAAATTTTCTTTCCCACACACCCACCTTTCCATTTTCTTATTAGTTGGTTAAACTGTCTATAAACAGTATCTGGATGGTTATTATAAAGTTACAACAGATGACTATAATACCTTATTAAATAGTTAATAAACAATACCAGTAAAACATGTGGGTTGTCCTGATACTGTAGTTGCACTAACTGTTCGTTACAAGCAGCATTTGCCGTCAGGCAGGTAGCTAACAAACATATTTTTGCTAGCTTACCTGCTGCAAAATTACACCATTTATACAAGACAAGTAGAGCTATTTTATCTAGTGTATGTAATTTATCACTTACCACTATCTTGTTTTTCTTATCCTCCTCTTCCTTTCTCTTCTTTCTTTTCTGGCTTCCTGAAGCATAATTCCGCTTCATGATGACTGCCGACTCTGAGGAGGTTTTCTTTTTTGCCGGCAGCCGAGATGTGGTTGGCTGGCTGCTGAGAGAGGGGACCCCTTGAGGAGGGATAAAAGTGTCACTTTACTGGTGCATTATGTGTGTGTGTGTGTGTGTGTGTGTGTGTGCGCGGCGGTGTAGTGTGAAAGAGCTCCCTGTCCTGCCCCCTTTCCTATAGAGCTCTCTCTCTTTTGTCCCATAGAGCTCTGCACCTGCCCCCTCTCTGTGTTCTCCTCACCCCCCTTCCCTGTGTTCTCCTCATCTCCTCCCCCCCTCCCTTTGTCCTTCTTACTCCCCCCTCCTCCTCCCTTTGTCCTTATTCCCCTCCCCCATTTCCTTCTTACTCCCACCTTCCCCTGTCCTTCTTACTCCCCCTCCTCCTCCCTGTGTCCTTCTTATTCCCCTCCCCGTGTGCTTCTTACTCCCCCCTCCCTTCTTATCCACTGTCTACCCCATGTCCTTCTTACTCCCCCTTCCCCTGTCCTTCTTACTCCCCCTCACCCTCCCTGTGTCCTTCTTCTTATTCCCCTCCCCGTGTGCTTCTTACTCCCCCTCCCTTCTTATTCCACTACCCCATGTCCTTCTTAGTCCCCCCTCCCTTCTTATTCCACTACCCCATGTCCTTCTTAGTCCCCCCTCCTTGTGTCCTTCTTATTCCCCCTTCCCCTGTCCTTCTTACTCCCCCTCCCTGTGTCCTTATTCCCCTCCCCGTGTGCTTCTTACTCCCCCTCCCTTCTTATTCCACTACCCCATGTCCTTCTTACTCCCCCCTCCCCGTGTGCTTCTTACTCCCTCCTCCCTTTGTCCTTCTTACTCCCACTCCTCCTCCCTGTGTCCTTCTTATTCCCCCCTTCCCCTGTCCTTCTTATTCCCCCCTTCCCCTGTCCTTCTTATTCCCCCCTTCCCCTGTCCTTCTTACTCCCCCTCCCTGTGTCCTTCTTATTCCCCTCCCCGTGTCCTTCTTATTCCCTTCCCCGTTTGCTTCTTACTCCCCCCCCCATCTTATTTACTGTCTACCCCATGTCCTTCTTAGTCCCCCCTCCCTGTGTCCTTATTCCCCCACCCCATGTCCTTCTTACTACCCCTTCCCCTGTCTTTCTTACTCCCCTTCCCCTGTCCTTCTTACTCCCCCTTCCCCTGTCCTTCTTACTCCCCCTTCCCCTGTCCTTCTTACTCCCCCCTTCCCCTGTCCTTCTTACTCCCCCTCCCCCTGTCCTTCTTACTCCCCCTCCCTGTGTCCTTCTTATTCCCCTCCCCGTGTGCTTCTTACTCCCCCTCCCTTCTTATTCCACTACCCCATGTCCTTCCTAGTCCCCCCTCCCTTCTTATTCCACTACCCCATGTCCTTCCTAGTCCCCCCTCCCTTCTTATTCCACTACCCCCTGTCCTTCTTAGTCCCCCCTCCCTGTGTCCTTCTTATTCCCCCTTCCATGTGTCTTTCTTATTCCCCCTTCCCCTGTCCTTCTTACTCCCCCTCCCTGTGTCCTTTTTTTTTTCTTTTTTTTTTTCCTTTCTATTTCAGACATTACCAGCCAAGAGATTTTTCGAATACATCATTGTATAAGGCTTTGGTAAAGAGTCATCATCAATATAGTATTTCTCTTCCTATCTCATTTGACTACTTTCCGTACCCCCTATCTCTCTTCCTCTCTCTCCCTTCCCCGTCGTCCCCTCCACTCTCCTCTCCCCTTCCCTCTCCCTTCTCTCCTCACTTGCTCTCCTCCTCTCTTCCCCGAATTCCCGACCACTTTTATTTTAGGGTTCTACTTTTCGATCCTATGAAAGTCTATTTCCATATTCATGAATCAAATACCATTAAATATTCGATGTCTCTATTTATGGAAGGCAGAGGGCGGGGGGTAGTGGTGGGTAGGGACAGGGGAGAAAAATCTCTTTCTGCATTCATTCATCAATCACTCATACATTGTCTTGGTACAGTGGTGAATTTCATTTTTCTCATCTCTAACTTATGGAAGTATATGTAGTAAATTTAACTGTTTCTATAAAGAATTTATTTATTTTTTTTCCTCTTGTTCCAACAATTCTAACCAGTTAAACCAGAAATTGTTCTCTTTACTATTACTTCGACTTTTATTTACTCCCATTTCCATTCTTATCTGAAATTTTACTTGTTGTATAAGCTTTGCTTTAGAGAATTCTTGTGTCTTTTTCCAGTTTCTAGCTATAATTATTTTTGACGCTATCAAACAATGAGTTGTCAATATCTGTTTTCTTTTGATTAAAACAGGCCACCTTAAGTGAAGTAACATCATATCTGGGCTGGTCTCTATTTTGATATTGTCCAGTTTAAGTAACAGAATTCTCACCCAACTCCACAAGGGGGTTACTTTTTTACATTTCCACCATATGTGAAGATAATCTCCTCTTGATTCTCCACATCTCCAGCATAGGTGGTCATTTTCTGTTGAAATTCTTAACCATCTTGTAGGTACCAAGTACCATTTATTTATTACCTTGTAATGAGTTTCCAGTAAATGTATGCTATGCACATATTTGTTTACCTTAGCTAACGCCCCATACCATATTTCTATGTCTATATTTATATGTAAAAGTTTCTCCCAGCTTTTTATTGCTGTTGGATAATGCTCTGTTACCTTAGTATCTAATATTCTAATACTTTTTGAGAATAGTTTTCTTGTTTCGTCATTATCAAATATAGTTTTAATTGCGTTGTACATATTCCCTTGGTTCATAAATTTGTATTTTTTTTATGTAGCTATTTATTCTTAGATATGAAAAGACTTCTTGTGGCGGTAGAGACGCTTCATTTTTTAATATTTTAAAGGATTTCACCTTATCATCTTTATATATATTTTCTACTGTAGTGATATTTCCTTCTTTCCATTTTTTTAGGGAAATATTTGGTATTTCTCTTTCTAGATGTTCAATATTTTGGAAACCAAAAATTTTGTTTTTGATATCCAATTTCTTTTTTAACTTTTCCCACATTGGTAGTAAGTGTCTCAGCACATAAGAAGTAGAATAGTCACATATTTTGTCATTCCATATTATGTTAGCTAACTTCTTGGTTTGGCACATTTCAGACTCTAACCAGAACCAACCCTCCTTAAATATGGATTCTTTCTGCAATAGTGTTATATGATGAATTATCCCCGCCTCATAATATTTTTCTATATTTGGATAACTTAGTCCACCTTTACTTGTGTGATTGCATAATGTATCTATTTTTATTCTAGGTTTTTTGCCTCTCCATACAAAATTAGAAAAAGTTGATTTTATCATTTTTATCCATGGGGGAGGGATTGTTAGCGGCAGCATTCTGAACATATATATCCATTTAAAATGGAAAGTACAAGCGCTTATATGTATAGTTTTAACTCTAGGTTATACCAAGCAGATTGATGTGAGCTGCTGTGTCACCGTGCTTATCTTTCTATCAGAAAATAGTGGAACAGGAAGAAATATCGGTGTAGCGCTCTATAGTGGTAGATATATAGGAAAAAATTTGAAGGGGAAACTTTGCTGTACCTTAATGGATATATATACTTATGAATAGTCCCAATGTTTTCAGACTGACCTTAAACAGAGAACACAAATATACAAAACATAGTGTAACCTGTATACAGAATATAAATTGAAAATAAAGTGCATAGGTAACTAACTCACACTTTTCTGAGCTAATGTACTAGCTCAGGTATATGCGCCTTAGGGTCCGTAAAGGCGACCCTCACCCTCCTTCTCGTCCAAATGTTCTCCAGGTGCAGTTTCCTAGGTAATAGGTATAGGAGGGAAAAATATAGCGTAGTACAGTTTGCGTATCTAGGGTGTATATAGTAGGTAATACCAATATACTCACAAACCCTGAGCCAATATATCGGCTCGCTTCATCAGACGTATGTGGTTAAGGACCACATTCTGTTCATCCAGGACGCGTTTCACCAAATTGGCTTCCTCAGCTGGAAAAAATGTTCATCTTATATATCTCATATATATCCATTTAGGGAGGACATAGGACCTTAAGGTGTTAATTCTACCCCACCATGATAGTTCTAGTTGGCGCCATTCCTTTAAATCTTTATTAGTACGTTTTAGTAGGTGCAAGAAATTTATTTCCATTAGTCTGTCTAAATGCTTAGTTATTCTAATCCCCAAATATACAAATTCTTCTGGTTGTGAGAAGCCATATTTAATTTGATATTCCTTTGTTATATTTACTCCTACGTTTTTATACAGAGCGATCGATTTGGTCATATTTATTTTATAATTTGAAATAGTACTATACCGTTCAATTTCTGTCATTATTTGGGGTAAAGAATTTTCTAAGTCTTTAATATTTAAAAGAGTATCGTCTGCGTATAATGATATTTTTAAATCTCCCTTAGTTGTATTGAGGCCTTTTATTAATTGATTTTGTCTTATTTTTAAAGCAAAAATCTCCATGGTGATGATATATAGGATTGGAGACAGGGGACAACCCTGCCTCGTTCCATTTTCTAATCCGAAGCAGGACGAACATATATTTTGGCCTACCGATCTTGCTAATGGGTTGGCATATAGAGCTCTAATCGCATCCAGCATCCACCCGGAGATATTAAATGCTTCCAAGGCCTTAAACATGAATCCCCAACTGACCCTGTCAAACGCTTTCTCTGCGTCCAAAGACAGGATCAGTAGGGGATCCCCGCTTTTGTCCGCCATATCCATTGCATCTATTAGCCTCCTCACATTATTACCTGAGTTTCTCCCAGGGATAAATCCACTTTGATCTGGATTAATTATATCCTCCAATATTGTTTTTAATCTCTTGGCTAAAATTGATGCGAACAACTTGACATCAACATTTATTAAGGAGATTGGTCTATAATTTTTCACTTCTGTTGGTATTTTGTCTGGTTTTAATATTGGCAAAACATTTGCCTTCAACATTTCTTGTGGAAACGCTCCCTTTTTTATGGCATCATTGAAAGTCTCAGTTAATGGATCTGCAATTATATCCTTCATCTCTTTGTAGAACCTATTACTGAAACCATCTGGGCCTGGAGTTTTATATTGTACCAATTTATTTATTTGTTCTAATACCTCTTCTTTTGTGATATCTTTATTAAGATTTTCTCTTTGTTCTGTGGATATTTTTGGAATTTTCACCTCCTTAAGATAATTATCTATTTTCTCGTTTGAGTTATTTTTAGGTAAATTATACAGGGATTTATAGAATTGATTAAAAGCTTCTCCTATTTCTTTAGGTGCTATGCATGTTTTTCCATCATATATAATTTTATCTATTCTATTGTCAGCTTTTTTTTTTTTTAGTTGGTTTGTTAAGATTTTATCCGCCCTGTTTTGACGATAATAATATTTAATTTTTAATTTAGACATTTTTTTTCTATATTTTCTAATATTTTGTTTTTTATAGTCTGTTTAATTTTCTCTATTTTTATTTGACCTTCTCTATTTGGATTATCCTTATATTCTTTGATAATTTGATTTAATTGAATATACAACATAGCCAACCCCGATCCTTCTGTTCTTTGGATCTGTTTTTTAATCTTTATACAGTGCCCTCTAATCGTTGCTTTATATGCGCACCATATTGTTACATCTGATAACTCTAACGATCTATTTTCTATAAAAAAAAATATTTTGAGATCTCTCTCAGGAGTTCTTGATTTTCTTTATTGTATAAGATTGACTTGTCTAATTTCCAGGTTGACCTTGGATGGTTTATCTTCCCTTCTTTTAATGTCATTATAATACTGTTGTGATCAGACCATATCATGGTTTTTATCTCTATCTGTTCCACTTTTTCAATTATTCTTGGGTCACCTATGAAAAAATCAATCCTTGAGTGTGAATTGTGGGGCCATGAGTAAAAGGAATATTTTTTAATTATTGGGTTTCTTATTCTCCAAATATCATACAGATTGTTCTTTTTAATAATATTAGAAAAGGTTTTAATGTTCCTAAGTTTAGTAATATGCAACCGATAGCAATTTTGTCTACACGCTCTTGGATTTGAGAGAGTAATTTCATCGGGTTGATGTTAGGTAAGTATACGTTTACTAATGTATATAAATCACCATTAATTGTGCAAACCAAAATTAGGAACCTTCCTTCTATATCACTATCCTGATGTTGTATTTCTACTTGTATGTATTTTGAAAACATAATTGCCACCCCTGCCCTTTTTTCTTCTTTTTTAGAAGAGGTGAATACCAATGGAAAAAATTTCTTACACCAACTATTTTTCTCTTTAAGGGTCCAATGTGTCTCCTGTATTACTGCCACTTGGATATTTTCAGATACCAAATAATCATTAAAAGCCCATTTTTTTTTAGGTGTATTTAAGCCCTGGATATTAATTGAGATTAATTTCAACATTTAATGACTGGTTAACCATCCTCTCTTACTTCCTCGGCGATTATCTCTAATCACAATGTCATTCACCACTGTACCTAATTCATTCATACTACTCATACACTCTTCCATTTGGCGTCTTCTGCTACAATCTCTATATTGTTTAGAGATCTATACTTTCGTTAGCTTAAATTGCCTTCTTGTAGGCAATCTCTAAGTCCTATTAGAACTCATGGGCGGAGTAATTTGGGCGTTCTGGCGGTGCAGGTTTATTTACCGAATCTTTGATTATTGTTTAATTCACATATACTCGGCTTCTTTGTGTACCTCCCTCTCCTCCTCTCTCCCCCTCTCCCCCCAACCTCCCCTCCACCTCCTCTCCCCCCGCCCTTAGGGGGACAAGAGAGGGGGAGAGAAGAAGAGAGAGAGAAGGGGAAAAAAAAAAAAACATATCACCCCTATTATATTCCTGTGGTCTCCACCATTCTTCTTTAATCCTCGCATTATAATCTACTCTAATTGTTTACTTTCCTCTATTGCTTCTTTCAAAATATTGTACTTTTAGTGCCCGTGTTCTCTATTTTATTCTTTATTCTTTTTTTTTATTTATTTATCTGACACCTCTTATTACCCCTTCCGTATTTCTCCTATTATTATTTTATTCTTTATATTTATTGAGGAGAGAGTGAATATATATTTATTCTGTTTCCCCTTTTACCATCTGGTGTCTTACTCTTATCTTTTGTTACCTATTCTGTTTCCCCTTTTCCCTATCTTGTGTCTTACTCTTATCTTTTCTTATCTATTCCGTGTATATACTTTATTCTTCATTGTAGTTAGTGCTAGTGTAAATTTTATGCAAAATATTGTGGTATTACATTTTAATCCGTGAGTCTAAAGACATTATAAAATCTTCTATGAACCATAGTGGAAAAAAAAAACAAAAAAACTACATTTCTCCCATCTCTCTCCCTCCGCCCTTATTCATGCTGCCAAATTATTTCATGTTAATTGTTTCTCATTTATCCAAGATGATATTTTAGCCAATGAGTCAAAAACCTCTAAGTGGTCTTCCGTAAACACTTTTATAGCTGTTGGAAAACTCCACGTATATTTTATATTATGTTTCCTTAATATGGCTGTTGCCGGGCCATATTTTTTTCTTTGTGCTCGAGTAAAGAAAGACATATCTGGGAAGATTTGTATATTTTTAAATTCTTCTCCTTGCGGCTCTTTTTTCCTGCTTGTTTTCAGTATTGTTTCTTTAAATTGAAATGATTGAAAGCAGCAAATTATATCTCTTGCCTTATTATCTGGAATACTTTTTGGTTTAAAGACCCTATGATATCTTTCCATGTTACAGTTGTATTTTTCCAATTCAATCCCCCAGGCTTTCCAGAGACCAATTACATAATCTGGTATGTTCTCTTGTTCAATATTTTCTGGTACATTTCTTATTCTCAGATTATTACGCCGAGAGCGATCTTCCAAATCTCCCAGTTTCGTCTCTAGTGCATTAATTTTCTTTGTCATCTCTTTATTTTGTTCTATTAATAGCTTTTCTTGAAATTCCATAGATATAATTTTTTCTTCTGCCGTGTTTATTTTTTCTGTCAGCTGTCTAATTTGGCCGAGAATCTCTTCCGAACTCTGATTAATGTGTTTCATTAGGGTTTTTGATTGAGATTCTAGGCATCTTTCTAACAATTCTGCAGTTATCTGTGTACTAGGTATGCTCTCTTGGCTACTTGGTGATTCTTCGATTCTTGATGTCATTAAAGATGTATTTTCTTTTGTTATTTTGATTATTTTGTTAGGAGGTGAAAAAAAGTTCGAAGTTTCTTTTCCTAGTTTAGAAGTTTTTTTCTCCTTTTTTTGAGTATTTTTCTCCTGAGATCTTGATGTCATTTTGCTGTTCTTATAGCCTTTATAGCCTATTAGCCTGTTTCCTTCCCTTTTTTTCAGTTTTTCTTTTTCTCTGTTTTTCCTGTTCCTTTTATTTTTCTCTCTTTTTTTTTTCTTTTTTTTCACTTTATTTCTTTCTTCTCTGTCTCCTTAAAACCAATGGTAGTACTAAGGTAATAAAGATATTACCTTTTTTATAAAGAGATCTAGTGCTGTTAGCAACAATTGTATCTGATTGCAC
Organism: Pelobates fuscus; assembly: GCF_036172605.1. Classification (NCBI taxonomy): domain Eukaryota; kingdom Metazoa; phylum Chordata; class Amphibia; order Anura; family Pelobatidae; genus Pelobates; species Pelobates fuscus. The sequence goes on from NC_086320.1 coordinate 297,804,179, forward strand.
TTTTTTTTTTTTTTGCCGTTATTTTCGATTAAGCTATGCCTCTTTTCCAAAGCTATGTATGCAGGTGCCTTGTTTGTAAATTATTTATAACCAGTTAGTTATTTAGTTAATTATTCTCTGCCTCTTCTTTGCAACACAATTTTAAAGTTTTAACCACATGAGGCAGCACTAATTAGTTATCTCTACAATACCAATCACCTCTACAGTGACCTGCTGAAATCTCCTGCCGGGCCACGACAGAGTAATGCGGTTTCAAATAGGCATTTTAGGAACTTGGCCAGCTCGGGGCCCCAAACAATTGCTTGTTTTGCCTGTCTGTTAGCGACGGGCCTGTCTAGGTGCCAAGTTTTGTTTAGCCTGTATAACTTGCAAGAGTGAAGAAGAAATAGATAGAACCGTAGTAGCTATTATTCTGTCAGGGGGAATGACAGGGGTATTATCAAACTTGTTTGTCGGTAGTTTTGAATTGCCTGGACAGAGCATCGGCTTTAGTGTTACGATCACCTGGTCTGTAGGTGATGATATAATTGAAATGAGATAAAAACAGTGACCACCTGGCCTGCCTAGAAGACAATCTTTTGGCTTCACTAAGGTAGGAAAGGTTTTTGTGATCCGTAAAAATGAAGATGGGATCCTTAGTACCCTCTAATAGATGTCTCCACTCCTTGAGTGCTAAAATAATAGCAAGGAGTTCTCGATTGCCTATGCCATAATTCTTTTCGGCTTTGGACATCTGTTTGGAAAAGAAACCACAAGGATGTAATGGCTTTTCAGGTGATTCTCTTTGAGATAAGACAGCACCTACCCCAATATCAGAAGCATCAACATCAAGAATATAAGGCAAAGAAGGGATGCTGTAAAATAGGAGCAGAGGCGAACGTAGTCTTAAGAAGTTCAAAAGCCTCAAGCGCCTCTGGGGACCAGACACGAGTATTACCATCCTTTTTAGTCATACGGGTTATGGGCGCTACAATAGAAGAAAAAGCATTAATAAAGCGTCTATAATAGTTAGAAAAACCAAGAAAACGCTGAATGGCTCTCAAACCTTGAGGTAGACGCCATTCTATGACAGCAGAAAGCTTCTGGGGATCCATCCGAAAACCCTTAGCAGAAAATAAATACCCCAAAAACTGGATTTCGCATTGATCAAATAAGCATTTTTTATGGTGATTTTATTTAGACCCCTATAATCGATACAAGGTCTCAAATCGCCCTCCTTTTTCGACACAAAGAAGAACCCAGCCCCAGCCGGAGAAGAGGATCTCCTTATAAACCCCTTTTGTAGAGATTCTTTAATATATTCCTCCATGACACGGTTTTCTTGAGGAGATAAAGGATACACCCTACCTTTAGGAGGTATAGTGCCAGGCAATAAATTGTAGGGTCTACGAGGCGGTAATTTGTCAGCCTCCCTTTTATAGAAGACAGTCTTGAGAGATAAGTACTGAGGAGGGATAACAGACAAAGGAGGAGTAGTAGGAACATTAATAGAATTTAAAGGGGTGATTTTAACGATACAAGACTCTTGGCATGCATCACTCCAAGATACTATTTGTCCTGACTCCCAGTCAAAAATGGGATTGTGAGAATGTAACCACGGGTACCCTAACACGATGTGAGAGGAAGGAGAGGTAATGACCTGAAACCGAATGGTTTCCAAGTGTAAAATCCCTGTATACATATGCAACGGTTCGGTTTCATGAGTTCTAACTGGGGAGCATAATCGTCTACAATCTATGGCCTCAACGTCCAAGGGTGTCTTCTTCTCTCTAATGGGTAAATTGTTTTCCCTAACAAAACCAGAATCTATGAAATTCTCAGCTGCCCCTGAATCGACCAGGGTAAGTATGTTCCCAGCTATGCAATTCTTTTCCATATGCAGAGAAACAGGGAGAAGTAATTGGTTAAGAGGCAATTTTGGGGACTTAGATATCACACCCAAGTCCAGTCCCCTATATGGTCTTAGGTGCGATAGTTTTCCGGAAGCACGGGACATTCTTTTAGCATATGGCCCTTCCTACCACAATACAGGCAAAGTCCCTCCTTTCTCCTATACAATTTTTCAGCATCAGAGAGTTTGGCAACCCCTAATTGCATGGGTTCCTCCTCTGATACCTTGAAACTCTCAGGATTAGTAACTGTAGGAGTATTTAATGTAAGAAAACATCTATTCCTATTCTTAGTATAGAGTCTGTTGCAAATCCTATTGTCTATATCAATGAGATAGTCGATAAGGTCCTCTAATGGGATAGGAAGATCCCTAGCCGCTACCTCATCCAATATAGTGTCAGATAAACCTTCCGTAAATGCAGTAGTTAGCCCATTGTTGGTCCAATCTACCTGTGAAGCAAGGGTACGAAACTGAATAGCATAGTCAGCAACAGACCTAGATCCCTGTTTGATTCTCATTAATGCTCTGGCTACATTATTTGACCTTTTAGTTGTGTCAAAGTGTAATACACGTTTAACTCGCAAGTTGTAGTAAACTTGGAATTAATAATAACATTAATAACTAAAAATAATAACTTAAAAACAGAATGTAAAGTCAGAGTCCACACTCCTTGCTTTCGGCAATTCAATAATATTTATTAAGAGAGGCTAATTAATCCAAATAAACAATACATATACATTTGAAATAGGCTAGTATATGTTGCTACTAAAACTAATCATTGACTGAATGGAAAGTAGGCTAAACTAACATAGTATAACAGACATAGACACGTGATACAGTTACCACTCCATCGATCAGCAGCTGAGAGTAAGAGAGAGTGAGTGTGTATAGTGGGGAGAGGGGGGAGAGAGAGAAGGTGAAGAGAGGTAATTCAAAAGAGAGAAAATGTGCTATTTACAGGGCTTTAAACAGGTTAGCCCCTCCTTCTCTTCTGCTGGACACACCTCCATTAGTCTCCCTTAGGATGTAACAGAACCAGAGTGCCTCATGGGGGAAGGGGGATTGCATTGGAAGGGAATGGAGGAGGAGTTTATCAACAACCCAACTGATTTTGCCTGGTGAAAGGCCATGTGCTTCACATAGGACTCCATTATTGCCTAAGGGTAGAATGGGGGCTTGAATCCCTGTATTAGAACACAATAACACTTCATTGGCATACAGTTTGGCTGTTAATCACATCCCCCCACTTATTACATCCCTCCTATTGGCAATGAAGTGGATGAGACACTTAGACTCTATAAAACCCACCAGAGAGAGAGCGAGAGAGAGAATGCATCCTGCAGTGTATCTACTTATGTGAATGCACAACCCATTGTCTTAATAGAGCTCTTTCCATTTACATATCATACTGGAGATGATATACTCTGGCAATCAATGACTTCAAGTAACAACACATACCAACCTGATTAACAATGCATACTACAGAAAACACACAATACAATAAGAAATGGGTGAATTAATACATTTTCCACGGCAGTACCCCATGATGATTGGTTTCGGAAATTAGTTGTTGTTTTTTGTTTTTTTTCTTCCACCAGGTAGTACTAGCCATGTCAGTAAATAAATGTTCAGTTAGTTAAAGTTCTTGTTGGTGAAATAACTCATTATGAATACATTCAGCACAGGTTTGTAAATGTTCTTCTAGTTTTAATGAACAACCTATTCTTGCCAACGGGTATTCTCAGTTAAACCACCCTCTATTAATGAGGGACCCAGGGTAATGTTGATCCTTCTGTGTCCAATCCTCCATTAAAGTATTGATAGTTCTCTGAGTTTGTATCCCTTTGGAATTTACCACCCTCAGACTGGAGTGTTGCAGTCATACTATATATTTCAAATCAATTATATTTACAAAACCCAACCCAGTGCCCACACCTCCCAGAACCGTACCCAAGACAACCCTCCTATTCCTAGTTCTACTTCTTGTCACCCATCTGACTAAAACCTTATTAATAGTGGATGTGACCCTAGAACAGTTTTGAAAGTGTGATGAAACTAGCCAATCTGTTAGTCTAATCAGTTGAAAAGTAACATTCCTGACTATAGGTGTAGGTTTCAGTGAACATATTTGGAAATTACCACTAGAGACCACTCTAATCTACTGACACTCAGGTCTGCTCCCATTATCCATTAGTGAAGGAGTTGTATGAATATAGGTGAAAGGAGGAGTCAGGATTGTAGGCTCTATCTCTTCCTCTACATTCAACAAGACCTTCACTTCCTCACCCCTATTGTGTCCTACTGTTCCCCAATCTATCCCCTTTACGATTAATGTATCCACTATAATTAGTGATATATGATACTCTCTAAGATTGCTGTTAACATTATAAATAGGGTTAGTAACATTTCATAACATTTCATTTGATATTAATATTTCCTCCCTCCATATCTACAACCAATTTTCCCCATCCAGTCCATATTCATTCCCATTTTCCTCAACCAGTCCATATACATTCCCATTTTCCTCAACCAGTCCATATACATTCCCAATGTTCTTAATTTCCCTTATTGTCTTTTCCAAAATCCCTTGAAAGAATCACGTTGGTTTAGCCAAACAATCTTCACCACCCACCCAAAATTAAATGTCACATCTACATATGGAACTTGTAGATTGTCACTGCTGTCCTCTGTTAAGTCTTTGGTAAATAGAGCTGCATTTGCATAGATATAGCTGTTGTTGCTTTGGCCTGTGACAGGCTGTTCCATCAATTTCCAGGTGAGTTTTAGCATGTTGAGTGACATCCATGTCTCGGTACTTTTGGAAAAATCTGTAAGAGATCAAGAAGGCGTATCAGTTCTTAACAGATAACTCTGAACCTGGGGAACAAGCCCCTTTGTATAATTTACATTGGTCTACATGGATTGACTTGTATAGACCTCTGCATTTTTACAAATGTTTTGCCCAATGTTTCTAGGATTACAAAGGGCTCTTCCCAATTTGCATCCCAGGGATAATTTTGCTAAAATTTGTAATCTTTATTAAGCCTACCCCCCTTTCTCAAACAGAGTTTGAGGAGTAGATACAATTTTACAATTTGTTGGGACCATATATGAGACCCCCCTTGGACAGTGTAAGTGCACCTATTAAATCATTCTGTATTGACTTCCAGGGGCTGTCTGCAACTGGCACTCTCTGATGCATAGGCCTTTGTTGCTTAGGGCATGGATATACTTTAACATAGCAACCCTTCTTTTATAGAATAACCACTTTGAAGTGTTTGATGGTTCTGTAATAAAAGACAAAGATTAGGATTCCTATTCAGTTCTGCTTTTAAATTTGGCACTTCTGAACCTTGATCAACAATCTTGGATATCAGTAATTAGTTCTTTGCATGTGAAGTACTCCTCCCATGCTTGTTGTATCACAGGGTCTTTTACATGTAAATGCCATTGATCTCCATCTAAGACAGGCTCCCTTGTTAACAAATTCAATTGTACGTTGCACCTTTACAACTGCTAACTGGAGGAGTGCTTTAGTCCCCATCCAACCAGTTTCCAAAGATTCCATAGGGACAGATAGTTTGATCTGGTGGCACAAGCAATGTCACTATGGATACAAATAGGGCGTGTGCAAAATTCCTTTGAAAAATTTACAAGTCCTAAAAACTTTTTCAAGGATTCCTTGTTAAAAGGTCTGGGGACTTGTAAGATTGCTATCCCTCTTTCTTTAATTGGGCAGTTGTGACAGCTGCTCCCAAACATTTTACCTTTTGTGTGAGCAATCTTTGAAGTGTTTAGCTTGATTCCAGGATTATGCAATTAAGTCAAAAGATTCCGTTAATAAATTCATATGTTGTTGTTTTGCCCCAGTAGGGGGACTTAGTGACCGGTCAGTAAGTGTCACTGAAGCTCCTGTGTTAGTACAAATCTTAGTCTGTTGTCTTGCCATAATTTCATTCACGTAAGGGCGTCCTGCATGGTCATCCAGTGATAGTTATTCCAAAAATGAAATCAGATGGACTTCATCCTCTTCATTCATTTTAGAATTGCTAGTCACTGTTCCCTGTACCGTCATCATTCTCAGAGCCTCCTGCGCAGGACCATATAGATTGGTCTTAGGCAGGGGGTGAGAATGGCGTCCCTGACCTGTTTTATCTGGGGGTTTATTTCGGTCAGTCTTTTCATATACATTTTGACCTATTATTTCTTTGAAAGGCCCAGAGGGATAAGCATACAATCCCTTAGTCACCCTTTGGTCTATCTTTGCCTTTCTACACTCTTTCTGTCTATGACCACTTTTGTTGCAATAATAGCAAGTACCTCTGAAGGGAATCTCTTGGAGAGCTTGCCTCCCTTCATTGGTAGATATAATTGCCATCTTGTGATTTCCTGTGACACCTTTCCTAATTAAATTTTGTCTAGCTTTTCCTATAATTGTTAAAACTCCTTCCAGAGTGTCTTTTTCCTCTGCTATCATTTGCACTCCGGGATCTAAATAAGTGAATTTTTTAATCAGGTATTGCAGTAAATCAGGAGGGGTTTGGTCTTGTGGTATACGGTGGGTTAGTCTGTACACTTGTTCAAATTTAGATGCAAAAACCCAAGGATCATCCTGTAGGTGTACCTTCATTTCAGCGAGTGAATGACTGTCTAAATCTCTTTCTCCGGTAATCAATTTGGATATTGCTCTAAGTCTGTCTCCTTCTGTCCCCCATTTGTCCTCTTTGAACCAGTCTTGATCCCGATTAATGGGCCCATTTATGGGTGAATTTAGTCTGCATGCAATGCTGCTTGCTGCTCACATTTTAAGCATAATACATGCCTCTTTAGGAGAGAGCATATATTGTTTGACTGCAGATTCAAAGTTGGACATGTTTGAAATTACATCTATTTTGCAGTCATATGGGGGGAAAAGGGATCTTAACTTAACAAGCTGTTTCATAACTTTATCCCTATCTTGCTGCTGTAGAATTTTAGCAGTCTGCAGGGTGATAGATGCCCTGCTTTTAACACCTAGTGTAATGGACAAAGGGTCCCTAAAAGGTGATGTTGTTGGCTTAGTTATATGGGGGGTTAATACCGGAATACCACTAATATCAAACCCATGCAGTACAAGGTTTCCCCTGTTTACCCCTTGGTCCTCATTTTCTGCAATACCAGATGCCTCCTCTTCCTCTGCACACATATCCCTGTGGCCACATACAGCAACTGGGGTTTGTGCAGCTAAACCTGTTCTAAGCGATGAAATTAGCTCTCCTCTCGCTTCATAATTGTCCTCCAATGTACTTACATAGTCTGCATTTAAGCCACATGTTGGACAATCACTATATTTCTGATTACTACTTTGTATACAGGCCACAGTAGTGTGCCCCAAAAGAATCCTATTTAACTGGTTTCTTAATAACATCAACAATTTCATGCAATTTTGGAGTTTCTGCTTATCCTTATTCAAACACCATTTTTTTGTTATCTACTCTCATGTTCTCTTTTTCACATTGTAACCACATGCTATGCATTTTCTTAAATTCATTTTCATTTTCAAACATTAGTGGATGAAAACTGCTAGATGCTGCATACTCTGCTACAATTTCCATTCTTACTTTAAATTAATGCTAAAAGTACTTACACGATTTGTGTCTTCAGACTGCAGGCAAATCAAATGGTGTGCACCCCACTTTGAATCCTTGGTCTGGCTATCTCCGATCCTCCAGAAGTGATGGCCGGCTTACAAAGTGCGTCTTACTCTGGTTGCCTCTGTAGGATCCCGCACGCCCTGGCCCTGGACGTATTGCCGAAAACGCTCACAAAAAATAAAATAAAAATCGGTTCGGTTATTTTGTCCCCATTTATAGCTCACATGTATCTGGAGAAGACTGGATTGTTCCCCCCTTGCAAGCGAGCTTAAAAGGTGGTAGAAAATAATAACATTGCTCGCCAAATGTAATAAACGTTTAACTCGCAAGTTGGAATAAACTTGGAATTAATAACATTAATAACTAAAAATAATAACTTAAAAACCGAGTGTAAAGTCAGAGTCCACACTCCTTGCTTTCGGCAATTCAATAATATTTATTAAGAAAGGCTAATTAAGCTAATAAACAATACATATACATTTGAAATAGGCTAGTATATGTTGCTACTAAAACTAATAATTGACTGAATGGAAAGTAGGCTAAACTAACAGTATAACAGACATAGACACGTGATACAGTTACCACTCCATCGATCAGCAGCTGAGAGTAAGAGAGAGAGAGTGTGTATAGTGGGGAGAGGGGGGAGAGAGAGAGAAGGTGAAGAGAGGTAATTCAAAAGAGAGAAAATGTGCTATTTACAGGGCTTTAAACAGGTTAGCCCCTCCTTCTGCTGGACACACCTCCCTCAGTCAATCCCTTAGGATGTAACAGAACCAGAGTGCCTCCTGGGGGAAGGGGGATTGTATTGGAAGGGAATGGAGGAGGAGTTTATCAACAACCCAACTGATTTTGCCTGGTGAAAGGCCATGTGCTTCACAGAGGACTCCATTATTGCCTAAGGGTAGAATGGGGGCTTGAATCCCTGTATTAGAACACAAGACTTTATTGGCATACAGTTTGGCTGTTAATCACATCCCCCCACTTATTACACAAAGGTTCTACGAAAAGCCGTAAGGAAGCTATTGAAATCATGCACCATAGGTCCATTAGCCTCCCAAATAGGATTTGCCCACTCAAGTGCTTTATCAGTAAGTTGGTGCATAAGGAACCCAAGTTTAGACCTATCAGTGGGAAAAGAACGTGGATACATCTCGAAGTGGAATTCCACTTGATTAATGAATCCCCTGCATGTCTTAGCTTCCCCTCCATACCTAGGAGGAGGGGTTAAATGTGCAGAGGCATTAGGCATGGGTAGATACATCTAGGACAAGAGGTGCAGGAGGATCTGGTACGGTTACCGGAGTAGTTCTAGATAAGTGTCTGGAGGGCCTGGGCTATCTGATCCATACGGTGTTCCTGCTCTACAAATCTAGCCTCATGAGAAGCCATTTGCTGAGCTAAATCTGCGGGGTCCATGGCCCTATCGTAATGTCACGGTGGTTTACCCCAACTCGCAAGATGTAGTCCAACAATTGACAATATAGAGCAGAGATACATCTTACCGGACCTTAGAATGGCCGGACTAGACGTAGAGGAGAGAAAAACAGAGTCAGGAACGATCCGAGGTCAAGGGTACAAAGAGACACCGAAGACAAGAACTAGCCAAGGTCTGGTACACAGTAATCAGTAAGCCGGCAAACAGTACAAAACAGGGATAAAGATAAACGGAGTCAAATACAAAGCCAAGGTCAAGCACGAAAAATCACAACTGAACAATACAAGCGCTAAAGGGAACTAAAACAGAAACCACGATAGGGCAGGGAGTTAAGGGAGAGGTAAGTATAAATACCCTAACATTTAATTTGATTGGCCCCTGTCATATCCACGCCCCCAAATTGTGAGTGTATGGGGAATGTGGGATGACAGGGGCCAATGGGAGACCGTTTTAATTTTCGACTCCCACTTCCCCTTTAAGAGTGCCCTAGACGCGCAGCGTGCGGTCAGTGCCCGCCGTCATTCGAGCCCCGAGCGAGCCACGCGCGGCGGGAACTGAGGACCTCGGCCATCCCCCGGATAAGGTAAGTACCGCTACTGCGGTATTTCACCAGATGGTGCGCTCAGATCCCAGCTATTCAAAGAGGGGTTATTCGGATAAATCCAAGTAATATTACACAAGTGATGTATTTTTGTGTGAAATGGGGTATTTGGCTGTACTAAGAGATAATCCAATTAACATTGATGGGAAATAGCATTGCAGGGTCAGTTTCCCACACAGTTCACCTGAGGAAAACCCCTGCAATGCCAGTTTGGAAACCCCTTGCATGGTGTCTTGTAGAAATATGGTGACAAGGCAATAAAGGCTCAGGTCGACTCCCAAACTGTGTCGTCTAGTTCTTGGGGAAAAGGGATTACTACTACGCTACCTGTATTTTGCATGCTAAATCCTGACTACGAGCGGAGATACCGTGGATTAAACTACTACTCCGCTACAAACATTTAGTCAGGATTGAGCTCAGTAGGCAGTCTTGAATCGCTGGAAAACCATTAAGTGAGCGATTCCGTGGCTTCATCTTAATAGGAGTGCGTCCGACACGGAGGCAGCCGATTGTGGAAACTCTGGAGAGAATTAAGGGGAATAGCCGATCAGGTAGTGTGACAAGAACTAGGTGTCATTATAAAGAGAGATCAAATGCATAAAATGCCCCAAATTAGACCTAACATTGTAAAAGGAAAGTTAAAACCAACCACAAAAAGGGGATTATACTGTATACAGCAGCCTAGTTTAAATATTAAGGAGTTGGGGAGAAATATCTAAAGTGGGTTGGATGGTTACAAAGGGTTGTAGTTTATATATTCTGATAGCTTACTAAGTAAGGACCCTACACCGGACACAGTGGGAGGATTCATGGATATCTTTAGAATGGTGTAGAAGACTAGTATTTAGCACACCTGTATGTTGAGATAAATATACTCCTTGCTAAGGATGCCAACCATTCCCCCCTTAACAATTGCATATACAGTTTCCTTATAACATTGGTTGAGTCACCCTCCAATATCGCATACATAGGCATTGTTTAACTGTCTTAAAGATTTATTTAATGTAATCCAGTGTATTTTGCAGAATGATAATTCCTGCCTTATCTGGAGATTTGATAATGACATTTTATTATCTTGAAGTTCTAGAAGTGCTCTAATAAATACATTAGATTATTTTATTTGGGTTTTTATTTATTTTTTTACTTCCTGCATTACCATTGTTTCAGACACCTTCATAGTGCCACTTATTTGTTGTCTAGGAAAACTGTTGAATTTGTCTTTCAGGTCAGTATGACTACTGCCACTATTCTCTCATCATTCTGTTTCAGGGTTAACGGGTGTTTTAAAAAATGTTTTTCTCAACATCTCTAATAAAGAGCTCTCTAATAAACCTACGTTTTATTTCATTTATAGTGGCATGATGAATCTGGACTTAAGTTTTTAGCTCTTCAAATATGTGTCCCCAATTGCTCCAAACATTGACAGGAGCTGTCCAGTAACTCCTTGAAATGTCTGCTTTCTATCAAAAGCAGGTACCAAGTTCATGAATTTATCTGTCATTCACAAAGAAAAGGAATATGTTGCCTACATTTTCTGTGGATAGGTAACCGCGCATATCTTTATACATCTGTACATTCAGTCACCGGCCACTACCAATCAGAATTTTGCGTAGAGGAAACACCTTTTCTATGAGCCTCCTTTTCCGATTCCCAAGAGTCCAACCTGTTTCTCTCAAGCAGATCCTGTAGTTATTTGCATAGTCAAAATCTAGATGGTTTTTATTTAAAGAAAAAAAAAATCTTTGAGTTCCCTATTCCTTGGAGAGTCATACACCACTATAAATAGCTTGTGTGTAGCATTAATGTATCCAAACTCCATATCATCTTGCGTCCACCAGTCTTCAAATTTCACATCTCAGTAGATGGTCAGATTACTGTGGTGTCAATGTAGTCATTGTTACATAGTTACATAGCTGAGAAGAGACTTGCGTCCATCAAGTTCAGCCTTCCTCACATATGTTGTTGCTGTTGATCCAAAATATTGTGATCTTTGAGTTCTCTATACTTCGGAAGTCGAACACCACTAGAAATGGCTTGTGTGTAGCTTTAATGTATCGAAACTCCATATCATCTTACGTCCACCAGTCTTCAAATTTCAGATGGTCAGATTACTGCGGTGTCCAGTCCAGTGCCCAGTACTGTAGAAATGGATATCGATTTTTTTTGTTTGTTTTGGTAACCACTGGACTCTGGAGAGTCATATGTTGGGGTGTGCATTCACAAAACCTCATGGAGAATGGCTTCCTCGATGTGGCGGTTCCACAGTGTATGATTTCAAAGTCATCGTTGAAGATGCATTTAAATTTGAGACCTTTTTTTACCAAAGTCTCTGTTTCAGGAACACTTGGATATCAGGCAAATTGCAGACCTATATTACCACAAGTTGACGGTGTTGTGGGTTGTTATTCACAAGGCAACTCTGAAAAGTAATTTTTTTTTTTTTTTAAATTCTTTATTTTTGGTCGTGACATAGAGCAACATGCAATTTAATAAGACAGTTGGATGGCTTGCGCAGAAGCCCATGGCGGTATAGTAAGACAATTCAACCGTTAACATAACAGTGCGGCTTACGCAGAAGCCCATATATGCTCAGTGAAGTGGACTTGGGCAATCGACATTACATGTTATGACCTGTCCCGTCACCTTTCTGGTTTGTAATGTATCAACTAGGCATCTATAGGTGCCTTGGTGAAGGAAAAACGCCCTTTTATTGTAGTTTGTAGGGGCTTACGCAAAAGCCAGCATTTGCAGTGTGCCATACGCATTTCACGGTTTACAGTGAGGTCGTTGTGAGCAGCTTGTTACTGAGGCAACTCATATGGTCTCTGCACTGTGAGGAGCTGTCACTTTAAACAGTTATACCTACTTAACATTTTTAACAAACTGAAATTCAAGAAAAGAAGGAAAGAGAAGGGAAGACCGGTAGCATGATAAGAGGGAGTTTAGAGTATATGGCAGCGTTGTTTTCCCCCGGTCTGTTTGTGAGGTTGCGAGAGAGAGAAGAAAAAGAGAGAAGGGGGGGGGGAGGGCTGAGTAGAGGTGAGTTGGACCCGATGTCGGGAGAAGGCAGGCGTCCGCCCGAAAGGTAATCTCCATGTCCCTGCGAGTATGCGGGGCACTTGTTCAGGGATCTATGTATTCCTCCCAGGGTTCCCAGACCCTACGGAAGTGTGTGTATGTGTCTCGCACCTGGGCCGTGAGTTGATCCATAAGGCAGGCCTCTTTGATATTGCCTATGGTTCTGTCCATGTGTGGAGTGTCAACCTGGAGCCACGTCTGCGCCAGGGCGCGCCGGGCCGCTAAGTTGATTTTGTTCACCAGTTTTTGTTCTCTGTTCAAGAGGTTATCTATCGGTTTGGCCAATAGGCACGTCCAGGGGTCGGGCTGGATTGGTCGTTTGAGAACGTCTGTCGTGAGTTGAGCTACCTGTTCCCAGTATAGGGAGACTTTCGGGCAGGTCCACCACATGTGGAGGTAGGTACCTTTTTCCCCACAGCCTCGCCAACATACATCGGAGGATGTTTTGCCCATTCTGTGTAGTTTGACTGGGGTGGTGTACCACCTCATCAGTGTTTTATAACATTGCTCTTGGTGAATAACACAGATTGAGGACTTGGCCGCTGCCTCCCATATGTCTTGCCAATCCCCGCTATCCAGGGTTTGACGGAGGTCAGCTTCCCACTGCAGTATGTACGAGGGCGTTTGGGAGTCTTTTGTGGGTGCGCTTAGCTGCTCATACAAGCGAGTGATAAGGCCGGTACGCGGCCCGCCAGACATGCATAATGCTTCAAAGAACGTGGGCTTTGCCCTGGCCGCTGCTGCTATGTTGGGTTTCTTGGCAAAGTCCCTAAGTTGAAGATATCGAAAATAGTCTTTATTGGTTAGGGGGGCCCTAGTTTTCAGATTGTCGAAAGTGTGGAATGTACCATCCTGAAACAGGTGACAGTAACGTTGCGCTCCCGTGTCCTCAAGACCTCGGAAGTCCCTTGGGGTCATGCCAGGAGGGAAGGCTTTATTGCGAAGGTAGGGCGTCAGAGGCGAGACAGGGTACGTGAGGGCATATTTATGAGCTGTAGTATTCCATATCCGAATTGAGTTTAGGATGGCCGGGCAGGAAGTACGGAGCTCTGGGCGGTCAGGTTTCGGGACCCAGATCCAGTACTGGGGGAGGTCGGTGGACATAAGGTGTGTTTCTAGGTCAACCCACCTGTGTGTGTCAGGCGGTGAGTGCCTCTCTATAATTTGTGCTAGGTGGGCTGCCAAGTAGTAGAGGTGGAGGTTCGGGAGTCCCAGTCCCCCTCTGCTCTTAGGGGTATACAGTGTGTGTCTTGCTACTCTGTGCCTCTTCCCTGCCCATATGAAATTGTCTATTGCGGTTTGTAGGGGTTTAAGGTCGTTTTTAGTTACTGCCACGGGTAGCGCCTGGAAGATGAAGAGGAGGCGCGGAAGGAGGTTCATTTTAATGGCGTGTAGCCGTCCCATCCACGAGATGGGTTTGTCATGCCATCGGTCGAAGTCTCTGCGTAGGGTATCGATTAGCCTTTGGTGGTTTACCTTGTATAGTTCCTTGTGGTCTCGTGTGAGCTTAATCCCTAAATATTTTATGGGCTGTGTGCTTATTTTAAGGGCCGTAGTGCATTGCAGCCAGAGGATGTCTGCGTCTGAGAGCCCTATCGGCATGCCGACCGATTTTTCTATATTGATTTTGTATCCAGATACCTGGTGGTACATGTCAAGAAGCTTAAGGACATGAGGGATTGTTTCTTTAGGGTCTGTTATGGTAAGTAAGAGATCATCGGCATAAGCCGAGATTTTAAATTCATCGGACGCAACCTTTACGCCTTTGATCGCATTGTCTGTTCGGATGAGGTGCAATAGGGGTTCCAGCGCTAAAACAAAAAGGAGGGGAGAAAGGGGGCAGCCCTGGCGGGTGCCGTTTTTCAGGTCAAAGGGGACTGGCTGCGCTCCTGGGATGAGCATTTGTGCTCTTGGGGCGGTGTACAGAGCCTTAGTCGCCCTGATAAATGTTTCGGGAAGGTGCATTTCCTCTAGGAGGGCAAACAGATATGGCCATTGTATTCTATCGAAGGCCTTCTCTGCGTCCAGGGAGAGGACCAGAGAAGGCGTTCGCTTCGTGCTTGCCCACCACACTATGTCCACGGCTCGTCTCGTGTTGCCGTATAGTTGTCTGTCGGGGACAAAACCCACTTGGTCAGGGTGTACTAGTTCTGGGAGAATGAGGTTGAGTCTAGTGGCCAAGATCTTTGCATATACTTTAAGATCAAAGTTGATGAGGGAAATAGGGCGATAATTGGCCACCTCAGTGAGGTCTCGGTCAGGTTTGGGAATCAGGACTATGTCTGCTGTGGAGAGGTCCACGTTGGGTGAGTCGTTGTCTGTCCAAGTCGTGTACATTGCGGCTAGGTGGGGGATCAGCTGTTCCCTGAAAGTTTTGTAGTAAGCACCGTCGAACCCATCTGGGCCCGGGGCCTTCCCCCCCTTGAGGGCTGTGATTGCCCTGTCTATTTCATCGTGTCCTATGGGTGCTCCCAAGGGCGCAGTTTTGTGCGCTGGGAGTAGCGGCAGATGGGCCTGCCGCAAGAAGTCCGTAACAAGGTCTAGGTGCATGTTATTCGTAGTCGTAAGTGTCGGGGAGTGGTTATAGACTTGGACATAAAATTTAGTAAATTCTTCGTTGATATCCCTTGGGTTGTTAAGTACGCGCCCCTGAGTGTCTTTAATAGCTATGATGTTAGACGTTGTGCGTTTGGGTCTCAGGGCTCGCGCTAGTAACGTATCCATTCTGTTGGATTTTTCATAGAAAAAAACGTTTGGAGCGGACCATGTCTCTACCGACCTCGTCCAGCATGAGCTCTCTGAGTTGTCGCCTAATGTCTGCTAGGTCTCTAGTGGTATGTGGGGTGGCTCCCTGTTGGTTTCGTGTCTCCGCCCTGCGCAAGAGCTGCTGTAGCTCTGCCAACTTCTCAAGCTTTTTCTTCTTTAGGTGTGTGGCTGTCTTAATAAGCAGTCCTCTAATCACAGGCTTATGAGCCGCCCACAGTGTAGTGGGTGATACGTCCGGGGTGTCATTGTCCTGAAAGTAGCGTATGATGTCTGCTAAAATTGCTTCCTTTGTCTGGGGGTGTCTGAGTATGGAGGTGTTGAGCCTCCACCTCCAGGAGGTATGGGGGCCCGGCACTTTAAGGGTTATGGCAATGTCGGCATGGTCGGACCAGCTGATGAGGTTTATGTCAGAGGTTTTCAACCACGACATGGCAAGCGAGTTAACTAGGAACATGTCTATTCGGGAATAAGTGGTGTGGACAGCTGAGTAAAAAGTGTAGTCACGTACACTCGGGTGCTGTATCCTCCAAGGGTCTAGAAGGCCCGTGTGGTCTAGGAATGCGTTGAGGAGTTTGTCTTGTCCTCCCTTATTCTGGGACCTAGGTAGTCCCGGGCCTCCACCCCTGTCTAATGCTGGGCATGGTGTGGCGTTGAGATCACCACCTAATAGCAGGATTCCCCTGGGAAGTCCTAGGATCAGTGTCTCCAGGTCTGTCCAGAATGCTCTGTCAGGGACATTGGGCGCATAGACATTGATCAGATGGTATGTGTTAGAATGAAGCATGCCTGACAGGACCACGTACCGCCCCTCTCTATCCTCATATGTGTGAGTTACAGCGAGTGGGCAATCTTTATGGATCAGTATCTCAACCCCATTCCTCTTACAAAGTGCCCTAGAGGCGTATGCTCTGGTGTACACATGGTTCGTGAGCTATGGCCCTGAGATGCGTGAGAGGTGGGTTTCTTGAATATATGCTATGTCGGCCTTCTGCCGTCTGAGTTCACGGAAGAGAAGCCGTCGTTTGTTTGGGCTGTTGAGCCCGTTAACGTTTAGTGACGTTAGTTTTAGTTCCATTTCGTGTAGTTACTTTGAAATGTAATATGCCTGGTTATGTGTGTTCGGTTGTCCGCACGCCCTGCTAGTCCAAGACAGGCGACCTAGTCGTCTCCCCCAGCAGGTCCGGGTGTGGTGGGTTGGGTCGGGGGGGGGGGGGGGGGAGGGGGAGAGGTAAAGGGAGAGAGGGTATGGGGGAAAAAAAAGGGGGCTATAGAGGAAGAGAAAGAGAGAGAAAGAGAGAGAGCGAGATTTACGTTGGTATTTCCAACGTTAGAACAAAACACTTATATACACTGTACTGTACAATTCCGGGACTTATACTTTGCCAGGAGCTCTGGGGGTGGGTCACCTCCGCGTCAGGGGAATCACCTCAAAACGGGGGGGAAACTCAGCCGAAGAGCACCCCGGCATTGCTCAATCAGAGCGAAACGTCTAAGGACGTTGTATACCAGCTCCCGATCCCTGAGCCCTGTTAGCAATGAGGGAGGAGGGGGGGGGAAGACCCAGGGAGCCGCGCCAGGATATCCCTGCAGCGCCATGAGGCACGAGCGGCACCGTGAGTCATCCCACCCCCCTGCGCGCACCCACAAGAGCACTCGCCAGAGAGGCTGCATGTGCGCCAGATGTGTAGAGGAAGCCGCCCAACAGGCGCTTCTAAGTCAGGGTCCCACCCCCTCCCTGTGACTTTGCCTTGAGGCGGGCTCACACCCACCGGCCAATCAGCCAGTGTGGCCTGCGTCCCGCTCTATTGTTTGTATAAGGGTACTTGCCCCCTGCTTCCCGCCATCTACAGCATACCCCTCCGCCATCTTGCTCATTATGTGGAAAGCGGTCGTTTGTCTGTCATTTTCTGTGCTGTTTCTTTATTTTTTGGGTTTCTTTTTTTTTTTGTTTTTTTGTTTTTTATTATTTTTCCCCATTATTTTTCTTGCGTGTTTCTTTTGTTTTTTGTTTTTTTTGGGGTAATTTCTTATTATATATAATTTTTTTTTTTTTATTATTTTTCCCCCTGCTGGTCGTTAGCGAAAATAAACTATTAATAATAACCTGCCTCCTCAAGGCGTCCCCTCCACAATCAAGTCCTCCCCACCCCCCCACCCCAACAGAAGTCACCTCTCGATCACCTCCCTCTCAGAGGCCCGTGCTGGAGTGCCAAAGCGCGCCATATCATGGTATCCTCCCAGCCCATTAAACAGTGTCAACCTGTACCCTGCCTTCACACCGCTAGCATCAGGTTGAAACGGGACCAGAATTATGGGATGAAAACTCCCGGTGTCAGGGCATTTCAGGGCGCACTATCCTTGCCCACAGACTACCAGCATATAAAATATACATTATAACATTGCATGAGGAGCAGCGGCTGCTATCTCAGTCCCCTGAAGTATCATGCAGCATCAGCTAACTATGGGAGCACCAAAGCTAATCCCCTCGGTACTAAAGCCCAGTGTGCCCCCCAGGGTAGCAGAGGGCTTCAGGGGTAGTAGCATACATCTGATGACATGTCCCCACACTGTTATATTCCCCCCATTATCAGAGTTTATGGAAAGAGAGGAACCTAAATCTAACACAAACCAATAACAGAGTGAAACCAGGGCATTTCTGTATACTTAAGTGATATCAAAGCGTCCAAAGGCTGTAGCAGGTCCCCCTGCCTTCTGCAATGGAGCCCCTCTGGGCGCTCCCTCCCGGCGTCATTCCCGCTGGATATCTTGGGTTTCGGCGGCAAAGTCTAGCCTGGCGAGAGTCCCTGTGTGCGACTGTGGGGGCTGGAAGTCCTCCGGCAAGTCCAAGCCCAGATCAGCCAGAAACGTGGGTATGTCCGTTGTAGGGAGCAGCACCGATGGCCTGGGGCCCTTGAAGACCAATATCTTGAACGGGTAGCCCCAGGCAAAGCGCAGGCCGTTGTTTCTCAGCAAATCAGTGACCGGTTTCCACTCCTTCCGTCGGAGCAGAGTGGCCGGCGCCACGTCTTGGTAAATTTGGAAGCTGGTCCCCTCGTGGGCAAAGGCCGTCGTCCTGCTGTGTCTCAAGATGGCCTCCTTGGTCGTGTAGTAGTGCCATTTGATGATAACATCACGGGGCGGGCTATTCTTTGGTCCTCGGGCCCGCAGGGCTCTATGTACCCTGTCCACCATCCACAGGTGTGCCGGGATGTCGGGGAGGCTCTGTTTGAAGCAGGCGACCAGTGTCTCCTCAAGGGTCGCATCCGCCACCGATTCCGGTAATCCACGTATGCGCAGATTGTTTCTCCTGGAGCGATTGGAGACGTCCTCAAGCTCCAGTTCCAGGTTCGTCACTCTGGTAAGGAGGGTGTTTGTGACGGAAACCGCCTGATTGTGGGCTTGTACCGAGTTGCAGCTCGATGCGGGTTGTGCGGCCTCCAATGGCGGCTATCTCTGCTTTTACCTCCGTGGCCGTGCGCTGGATTTCTTCGGCCAGGTATCCTTTAACGTCCGCTAGGGACTGTAGGATGGCGCTAGAAGCTGCCTCCGATGGGGTGTCGTGGGCCCGGAGGGGGTCCTCGAGGAGAGTGGCACTGGGGCTTGCAGTCGAGGGCACGCCACGTGCAGCAGGCCTCTGGGCGGCAAACATGTTCGCCACGGATAATGCTTCTGTGGTGCCTTTTTTCTTAGTAATTCTGCGGCTTGACATTCGGCCGTGGTAAAGGGGGTGCTCAGGGCACGGTTCACTGCTCCGAGATCGGGGCTGTAGCAGATTACAGGGCTTTATTGAGCGCCGGGGTGCGGAGCACTCGTTCTATGCGGCCATTTTCATCAGCGTCCAGGCCACGCCCCGAAAAGTAATTTTTTGATAAACTAGATTTTTATGTAAATACAGATTTTTATAAATTAAGTTTATCAATGACAATATGGAGAATTACTTCTTGGTCATCAAATATATCTGGATCTGGACCAGCACAATTTTGCCTTATCCTTTCAAACACATTGCCCAGAATCACAATTTTTCTACAAGATTAATTCATATCTGCAATCAAGGAGACCGCAACTTTGACCAATTACCACACTGAGTGTGTTAAACTATGAGAAGCACTGTTGGTGTTCCAATGCTTCTCAATGAGAAGCATCTGATTTGGATACAAGTGATCAGTAATGATAAATTCATATGAGTAAGATTGATGCTTCAGTGACAAGGTTACATGAGCTGAAATAAATGAGTTCAAATGATTTGAACCCTCTCTGTGCTAAAATGTTATACATTATATTTTAATTAGTATTCCTTTAACCCCTTAAGGACCAAACTTCTGGAATAAAAGGGAATCATGACATGTCACACATGTCATGTGTCCTTAAGGGGTTAAAGAGTTAATCTAAGCTCCATAACCACTTTACCGTTTATTTGAAGGCTTGCATCTCGAGCAAGATCCTCATCTAGTCTGAATGGATCACTTGCAAAATATGGTGTTCAAGCAAGCTATTAGGAATTTTACTAAAATTTAAGTCTGAATTTATGAACAAGGTTAATCTAAAAGTTCTGCGGATATGTTGCTTGTAGTTCAGTTTTTGGCTTGGTAGCTTGCATTCTTTAACCCCTTAAGGACCAGACTGTTTTGGTCATGTTGTACGTTATCGACCAGGGCTGTTTTAACACTTTTGTGGTGTTTGTGTTGATGTAACGGTCTTACCTTGGTTGGAGTTTGAAGTGCAGACATGCGTGCTCACCCTTGCAAATAGACACAGACAGGTAAGAATCCACCTGGTCTGTGAGTCTGTGCACGGGAGCTGTGCAGGAACAATAACCAGGTACGAGGAAACAGACAAGGGCAAACACTAGTCAGGCGAGTTTCCAAAGGTCAGGGCAGGCAGCGAACAGGCAATAGCGAATATTCAGAAACAGGAGTCAAAAACCAAGACAGTCATGAACAATAGGAATCCGAATACAATGAACTGACAAAGTTCTCAGGGTGAGGCAGTGCTTAAATACCAAGCAGATTAACATCTGCTTCAGGTGGGCTAGATAGACCTGAGCAGCCACGAGTAAAGTTCAGCCCCCAGTGCTGGAGATAAGGTAAGGCTGGACATAGGCAAAAAACAAGAGTAGATGAGTGGCTCAGAGGAAAGAGAGCAGGACCAAAGCAGCAAGAGTCTGTTCAAATCCCCTGAAGCCACCAGGAAGATAAGCACACCTTGCCTTACACATGTCACGATGGAGATCGTGACGGTTTAGCTGTAATTTTCCTCTCTCTCTCATTTACTGTTCCCATACAGATTTATATATTTTCAGGACAAGAAGGGCTTTCTTTACTTGCCATTATTTTTATCATGTCATATAATTTACTTTAAAAAAAAAAAGTGAAAAATGTAAAAAATGTTTTGACTTTTACTTGAAAAATATTTTACTTATCAACAAAAGCTAATGAAAAAAACTGCTAAATAAATTCAAAATGTTGTACTGTGTTTAAAAACCACCCAGTGTTTACATGCTTTTTTGCAAGTTATAGGACTATAAGTACAAATATGAAATTGCTGTTTCAAAATATATATATATATTTTTTTAAATTTATCAATAGTGACATTGTAACACTATCTGCCATAAATCTCTGAATCACACCCCACATGTACATTTTTTTTTTTTTAAGTCGACAACCCAAGGTATTCAATATGGGGTATGTACAGTCTTTTTTAGTAGCCACTTCGTTAAAAACAATGGCCCCAGTTAGCATTTATATTTGTGTGTTAAAAATGCAAGAAACCATTCTAAACACTAACTTTGGCCAGTACTAAAAAAGACTGAATATACCCCATTTGCAATACCTTCGGTTGTCTTCTTTTGCAAATAGTATGCCATCGTGGGGGTAATTCTCTTTCCTGGGTTACAATACGCTCTCAAAGGCAACAACCAACCTGGCAAAATTCAATGTAGAAAAGAAAAAGGAAAGCCTTATACTTGTGCATGTAATTTTCAAAAACACTAAAAAAAAACCTGTACATGGGGGGTACTGCTATACTCAGGATTTCACTGAACACAAATATTAGGTTTTACTGTTTTGAAACACTATCATAAAAATTAATTCATCAGTGAAAGTGCTGTTTGTGTGTGAAAAATGCAAAAAAAGTCAATTTCACTGACAATATCATCGCTGTGATATGTTTTACTGTTTTGAAACACTACTATTTGTGTTCAACCAAGTCTTCCGAGTAAAAAAGTACCCCCCATGTACAGGTTTTAGGGTGTCATGGAAAGTTACAGGGTTAAATACAGTGCTAGCAAATTTAATTCTCTGGACTTTCGGCCTGGGTTGTCAGGCACGTCCCTCCGATTGCAATCAATAAAATTACTTATGTAAAAATATTACATAAATATCCACGTAGAATTTAAATGTATATACATATTTATATATTTGAAGTCTACGTGTATATTTGTGAAATTATTTATGCAATTTTGTATATGGATATATATATATATATATATATACACATAGATATAAATTTAATTCTAAGTGTATTTTGATATAAATATATATTACCAAAATAGAATAAAATTACACATATTGTAAAATAATTTACTTTATTTATTTTTATTTACTTATTTATAATTTCATTCTAAGTGTATTTTGATATATATATTGTGGACATGAAATATTACTCTAATTTTTCTAATTAATAAAATGTCTATTTACTTTATATAGTTCTTAATCAGCATTTATAACTTCATAATGTGATTTACTTAGTTTACCTAAAATGGCCACTAGGGCCAGGGAGTTTCCCTTAGTCATCGAATAACATCCTCAATAACAAGATGGCGCTGGAATCTGGGGGAGACCCGCAAGATGCCAGTAACATCACACCCGGTAGGACGAGCAATGAATCAACCACTTAACCCCTAACCAATTATTGATGTATAAATCAATGTTATCTCTGACAATGCTTATGATGTAATTTTGCTTTATAAGGGGCATGCCATCCCCTCTAATAAACATTCCTCAAGTTCTTCATTAACCTGAAACTTCTGTCTGGTGTGAATTACTTCAGGGAGCGTGCACGCACTGTTTCTTTAATTTGGCCAGGGGCAGATACATATACATTGTTATATATATATATATAACAAAAATAGTTAGAATAAAATTACACACATATATACATGTGTAATTTATAGGGTATTTTGGGATTCTGCTAGTGTACCTACAATAGAGGACAAAACAGTGCAAATATTGCTAAAAAACTATAAAGCTTCCAATGATCAATATGCACTCACATATTCCAGAAAATTTAGCGTATTATGGGTACCTCCCCTTGATGGAAATGGGGGGTATGTTCCTTTAAAATTCCCTCCTCAGGGGGGCGGGGCCTGACCGCCATGCTGGCCGGTCGCACGGCACAAGAGCTCCGGCTACTTTCACTTACAACAAGGAACCCTTTGTCCTACCTGACGACCTATGAAGGTGGGCCGGCACAATGGGAGACTCTGGACCCGGGGAGAGGCTTGCGACTAACGTTTTAGTCCCTCGGAGAGACACGCACCGCTCCTTCTGGATGAGGCCTACTCAGGCGGTGAGCGAGGCGGACGGCCGCTGCCCGCTATCCTGCCCGATGCTGTCTAGCCAAACTATCTTAGCTGGGCGGACAGGGCCCCGTTCCCCCCCCTCTGGGCCGGTGGGGGTGATCCCGGCCCACACCCTGCACGCTTTGCAGCCTCTGCTACATCAAAGCTCCCGAGGTCCTGAAGAACTGCCGAAACGTAAACCAGGCCATGAGCCGTATTTAAAATGGCGGCGCGGTGACTCTGCTGGTACGCACGGCTCCCGAGGGGATGCAACCCCCATACAACCTACACAAGCCCAGTGCGTTTGAAAAAGGCAACCCAAGAAGCAGTAACACATGGCCTTAACATATACCGAGGCCAGAAATCCACGCATGCTGGAAAGACGGGAGAGAAAGCACATTACCATAGGCAGCACAGACTCAGCCAAACGGCTGGAAGAAAGCGGCTAAAATTAACTATTCAACGCAGGGGGACTTACCAGCCTTCAACAGCCACACGACAGAACCCGGATGGACATGACCTGAAGAACAAGCTTGGATCTTATTAAGGGAGCAAAGCATGCCCAATATCCCTCCAGGGAGAAGGAATATTTGACTGCACGCTGCGGAGAAGTGGGGTGTTCATATATCACAAGCGACTGCTCCCAGGACTCTAAGCCAATATTAATCTAAGCGCCTAGCTGTAGCTAAAGCAGAACAGGACACCCTAGCAAAGTTAACCCACAAAGTTATGTCTCATTGGTACAGCGATGTCACTTTACAATATGAGCAAGATTCTGCAGGGTTCAAGATTAATCTGTCTACCACATAGAAAAGCATGTATAGCTATATAACCTAGCAAATAACGTTTTTAATTCAATCTTTATACCATGCTATATATTAGGTTTATGCATACTAAATACATCCATTTCTGGCTCTCCTGCTCGGCTAAAACGCAAAGCTTATGAATATTGTATAGACATGTTGGCTTAGCCTGTGACTACTTGTTTGTCTTTTATGGGTATTGGTATCTTAAAACGTGCATTATATCAAACCAGGACACTCTATGTTCACGTACATACAACTTGCGCTTGTCCATATTCAACCTGTTTTACATGAGCTAACTATAATTTACCCAAATATTATTATAAAAATTGTGCAGAATAATCTACATGCTACCTAATGGTTAAATGTTTATATGCTTGTCAAGCTGTTGGGGCATGACGAGCCCGCTTGTTATATTTTCATGCACGCAAAAAAAAAAAAAAAAAATTCCCTCCTCAAGTGATAGCCAATAGGGTATCCAGGTCAGCAAGAAGATCCACAGATAGCAACCAAAGGAATACTTCAAAGGCGATTTATTCACTTGTAAAACGGTATACAAATAAAAAAAATCATAAAAACAATATAAGAGAGTAAATTTCAGTAAATAGCCGTTAACAGGTACATAAAATCAACAGCATCCTCATATATACATATATATTTTTTTTAAACTTACATTTTTTTATTTCTTTTTATTTACTTATTTATATTTTATAATATACAATAGTTATTATACATATATACATCTGTAATTTGATAAGTGTATTTTTATATTAATATAAAAATACACTTAGTATGATTATATATAATTTTTTTTTTTTTTACACTTTCTTTATTAGAACTTTTTTCACCACAGGCTCTGTTAGAGCGATCACATGGCCGCAGAGGCC
Organism: Pelobates fuscus; assembly: GCF_036172605.1. NCBI lineage: Eukaryota > Metazoa > Chordata > Amphibia > Anura > Pelobatidae > Pelobates > Pelobates fuscus. The sequence goes on from NC_086320.1 coordinate 297,828,831, forward strand.
CAATTCACCGAGGGGGGACTGTCAGGCAATCCCCACAGCCCGGGAGTAACGCCGATCGGGTAAGTATAGATTTACGTTATGACAGTTCAGGACAGTCATCGGTCCTCAAGGGGATATTTCAGAAGACGGTCCTGAAGGGGTTAAACCTAGATGAGACATATGTTTTGTTTGTTGTCAGATACATTTTGCCATATAGTATGGAAACGACGTTGTCCAATTTCTAACTAATTTCTGTGGAAGACAAACCTTAACGCATCCATTGAACACAAGCTATTAAATGTTATATTTTGTAGCATGAAAACATGCTAATAATAATGACAGCCATTTAAATGATCACTGACTTGTATTTAAATATAGCAACACGCATGTAAAACAGAAACAAAGCTATGTACAGACCTACTAACCTAAGCTGCAGTGGAACAGGTGCAGCTTTATCTGCTTGCTATTACAAGATGAGCATTTGGAAATACGTTTTTTTTTGGAAAAACGAAGAGGGCTGTGTAAAATATTTATACGCCATTAGATATAAGTAGTTATTTAACCCATTAAATTAGTTTGCTAAAATTTGCACAAAATGTGTCGGTAACTGCCAATTTTTTTTAAAGGCAACTCCTTCGGGTGTTTTTTTTGTGTGTGTGTTTTTAAAAGTGGTAGAATCGCTTTAATATGGATTTGTTTTTGCTTAGCTAATTTCAAATTGTATGATTACATTTTTTTTCTGATTTGTTGGTTTCTATTTCTATGAACTTTGATTTATTTTCAACCTGTGACCAATTATTTTATTTGCACCTCTTAATGCAATAGACAGTATTCTTAAATCAACATTTATTTCTTGCATACAGAGGCAGAACATTACTTTCTTAACTATATCTATTGGTCTCAGCCATTCATCTTTTTTTGTCATTTAATGTCAAATTTCATAAGTCTGAAGTTCTAACAGCAGCAAAAAGTGCAAACTAATGTTAGAGAAAAAAATATCTATTTGCATCTTCATGAAATATACATTGGCATCAAAAATCTGACTCCATAAAATTAGCCTTTGTGAATAAATTGCAAATGTGAATAAAGTGTCAGCTTTCTACAGGAAGGTGTAAAGGAAGAATTATTTTGAAAGGTACATGGAAAAAAAACTGATTTTTTTTTTGTAGGATGTTTCTTTGTTTCACCCATGGATACAGTATGTCTATATTGCCTGGACATCTCTAAGGTATAGTGATAGATTGATGTTGACACAGTAGATGAGCAGTATTGGTTAAATTGACACCGAAACAGCCAATGAATAATAAAATAAAAAAAACGAATGGAAAGACAGACGTGTGGCAATATATAGAAAATCAAGCACAAGCATATTTCTAAAATCGGTATATTTGATAAGCTAAAAATGCATTATTAGACTACTTTAGATTTTCTCAGGATTTTGACAAACCATGGACATAGGCTGTCAGAAAGCCACTAGAGGAACTTTTTACTTAAGGCTGCACTGTCACCCTCTGTAGACTTTGGTGAATTTTCAAAGATCCCCGACTGTGATGTCGCTGCTAGGGGACTGGTGGATAATAGGGGCAGGCCAAGGTGAGTAATACTTCCCTGAATCTGTCCCTCATTGGCAATGCCATCTTGTCCCCGCAGGTCCTCTTCAGCAGGAGCTGATGTCACTGCTGAACTTGCACATGCACAAGAGTACAGCATTGAGGTCCATGGAAAATACCACAGGACTATGGTATCATCCATAGTATCAGGATTTACCTAGGGTAGGAGTCCAGAATGCAGAGATAATACACACCCTTGCAAAATATCACAGCCCACATTGACTAGTTAAATCACCTGGACAGTTAACATGTGTACAGGGGCTGTGCACAAGGACAGATCCTGAAGCTCTGTACAGATGAGTGAAAATCCCAAATCTGAGTCTAAGACAAATCCAAAGGATAGGACTGGCAACGAGTATGCATAAATGATAGTCCAAACCAGCGGATGAGAGGAAGGGCTTATAGACATCAAGCCCATCATGACATTGAAAGCAGTTAATGCTTCTTATAGAGAAACTCTGGATTATAATAAATCATCCAATGCATCATGGACCATGTCCATGTTTCATGGATACCTGTTCCAGTAAGCTCATTTATTTGAGGATTTCAGAGAGTTCAATTCTTTATTTGCTATCTTTCTAGAAATTGTTTTAAACAGCTGCTCCATCTATGCCTCAAAGTAGGACAGAAAACAATTATGGAAAATAAAGGCCCTGCTGGGTCGAAATGTTGCTGTTTTGCTCTAAATAAAGCTGCTATTTGGGCTTTTATCCTTGAGTGCTTGGATCAATACTTATTTTCTATATCTGGAAGTGAGACCTGGAAGCCTGGAGAGTGCGGTATCCATTTTCTTTTCAGCAAAAAGATTATGGGCTTAAACTCCCCTAGTACTCAACATTATGAAGTCCAGGCTCATTAACCCTCGCAATGTCTTTCACTTTTAATATTGGCAAGACATACTGAATCCTATCAATTATACTAATGTAATCTAGCGGGAGTAACCTCTGAGTGTAATTAAAGCCACTCTTTCACATTTTTTTCAACTTCCTATAGCTCCCCCTGACACCCCACAGTTATTTTAGATCTCGGGACCAGTGCAACTTACCTTTTTCAACATTGTGCGTTCCTGCAGGGTCTTCTCTATAGACACCACCATCTTTGTGTGCCTGAGATGACAGCAGTCAGGAAGTCCATATTATGCCCTTCTTTGGGCGCTCCAGGTCCCCAATGGCCACTCCCGGAGGTAACACAATGCTGGAAGAAGGTGAGTACAGCCAATGACAAAGCTCTAACCTGAGTTTATACATAAGGATAAACAGTCCCTATTTGCCCATATATGTAACTTAAAATATTGTTGTTTGTCTTAAAACAAAATGGGGGAATGTGGGGACATGCGGGGGTGTGAGTGACAAAACCGCTTTAAGCAATTATGTCTGTTTAAGATGTAGACATCCCACTGGATGTTAAGGTTAAGAGGGTTCCTTATCCTGACAAAAAAATCCAGAACATTTACCTACTTACTAAAATCCAAGTGAGATATCCACCCTCCCTACCTCTCTCAAGGGGGGAATAACACAATTCATACCTTGATAATAATGTTTGTTTTCAAATTATTGTTGACATTTTCTATTTTATTAAAATGTCCCTTAATTCTATGTTTCTATGTTTCCTCTTACTTGCCGAAATACTGTATACTACATAAATTACAGATGAATGAATAAATAAGCCTAGCTTCACAATTTAATATATGAATTAATGCCTCACACAATGGTTATAAAAAAAAAAAGGTATTGTTTAGAGGTAAAGCTTAACATTTGCATAAATGTTTGCCACCTCTAAAATTGCTTTCATGCAACAACTAATGTATTAATGTATTCATTGAAGTTTTATCTTGTCCTTTGTATGAACTTGGAGACACCATGTTTGCGAATGTGGAAGCCTTCCTAGCCACCATCATTGATTTCATCTATCACAAAAATAGTTTATCATTATCCCACAATATTAACAATGTTGTCTAGTTAATAGTTTTGATATAATTACATTGATTATTGTAAGGTGTACTGAATATCACTCTTTCAAAATGAGGCATTTCCTGTTTTCTTTAAGTGCATTGTTGAGTGCCCTGTCCACCATCTATAGAGAGTAATGCTTTCACGGCTTGCCGGGAGTTGGAGCCCAGGTGCAGGAGAGTGCACACGGAGGCTAAAACAAAAGCACAGTACAGATGAGGGGTATCCAAAGGTAAGGCCGGCAGCAGAATAACGTAATCGGTAAAGCAAGCCGAGGTCAGAGTCCAGGAAAACAGTCAGCAAAGTAACGCACATCCAGCAGGAAAAAAAAAAAGGTACTAGGTCTCAGGCAGAGCTGGGTTTTACTGCCTGTTGATTAGGAGTAGGGATGTCCCGAACGGTTCGCTGGCGAATAGTTCCTGGTGAACATCGCATGTTCGCGTTCGCCACGGATGGCGAACATATGCGATGTTCGGTCCGCCCCCTATTCGTCATCATTGAGTAAACTTTGGGAGGGAGCAGACCCTCCCTCCCAGACCCTCCCACCTCCTAGACAGCATACAATTTAGGTTAATTCTGAAGCTGCATTCTTTTTTTCTTTTTTGTTTATTATACATTATCCTCCATAGCCAGTAACCTGTGTTTATTATACATTATCCCCCATAGCCAGTAACCTGTGTTTATTATACATTATCCCCCATAGCCAGTAACCTGTGTTTATTATACATTATCCTCCCCATAGCCAGTAACCTGTGTTTATTATACATTATCCTCCCCATAGCCAGTAACCTGTGTTTATTATACATTATCCCCCCATAGCAAGTAACCTGTGTTTAGTATACATTATCCTCCCATAGCCAGTAACCTGTGTTTATTATACATTATTCCCCCATAGCCAGTAACCTGTGTTTATTATACATTATCCCTCCCATAGCCAGTAACCTGTGTTTAGTATACATTATCCTCCCATAGCCAGTAACCTGTGTTTAGTATACATTATCCCTCCCATAGCCAGTAACCTGTGTTTAGTATACATTATCCCTCCCATAGCCAGTAACCTGTGTTTAGTATACATTATCCCTCCCATAGCCAGTAACCTGTGTTTAGTATACATTATCCCTCCCATAGCCAGTAACCTGTGTTTAGTATACATTATCCCTCCCATAGCCAGTAACCTGTGTTTAGTATACATTATCCCTCCCATAGCCAGTAACCTGTGTTTAGTATACATTATCCCTCCCATAGCCAGTAACCTGTGTTTATTATACATTATCCCTCCCATAGCCAGTAACCTGTGTTTAGTATACATTATCCCTCCCATAGCCAGTAACCTGTGTTTAGTATACATTATCCCTCCCATAGCCAGAGTAACCTGTGTTTAGTATACATTATCCCCCCCATAGCCAGAGTAACCTGTGTTTATTATACATTTTCTGGTGTAACAGTAGTGTACATTTAAAAAAAAATAAAAAATACAGGGGGCTTGTTGTCGCCTTTCGGGGACCCTTGGTGTTGTACATGGCTGGGTTGAGGAAGAGACCTTCAATGACATCAGTGAGGACAAGGAACGGGACATGGCTAGCTTGGTATCCAACCTTGTGCAAATGAAATTTATGCCCTTTATGGATTAAAACCAGACTCTGCATCAACTATGTAATTTTCCATGGGAGTTTTGCCATGGATCCCCCTCCAGCATGCCACAGTCCAGGTGTTAGTCCCCTTGAAACAACACTATAATGGCCAGAAAGAGTCCCTGTGGGTTTTAAAATTCGCCTGCCTATTGAAGTCTATGGCGGTTCGCCAGGTTTGCCCGTTCGCGAACATTTGCGGAAGTTCGCATTCGCCACGGAAAATTTCATGTTCGCGACATCACTAATTAGGAGCAACGAAGTCTAATTGGCAAGAGGCTACAGGTGGATCAGCACTGCTCCATCCAGGCAAAAGGAGTAAGGTAGCAGCTGAATCCAGGCAGATACTGAACCCCCCTAGTGGACAGCGTGGTAGATAACCCTACTGGGATGCTGGAGCTGTGAGTTTAAATCCAACCAGGCCTCTTAAAGGGCCAGCCACGCCTTCCTCTCTGCAGGGTTCGGGGTGTACCGTGACAGATGCCTTCTTTAAGAATATTGCTTTTAAGTCTTGTGCTTGCATAATGAATTGCTTAAGGTGTAAGAATTGTCCTACAGCAAGCCTTGCATACCAAATATGCATTTTTGTTTCCATGTTTACGAAGTTTGATGACTTCACTGTAATTGTCTATCAAATTGAGAACCACTATTGGTCCATTATCATCCTCTCTGACAATACTAGTGTAGTTTTTTTTTTGTTTGTTTCTTTGTCCATAGCCAAATTAGAACATACACCAGGTGTACAGTCAAGTTGTTAGCTTGTTCAAACTAGAAGATCCCTGAGGATACACTGATCAAGACAAATCTCAAATAGGATTAAACTGTATTAGTCTGAAACATAAATGTTTAACAGTGAAACCACAACTAGGGGAGACACTAGAGGAGTGTCTTTTATTGAAAATAGAGCTATTAAAAGAATAATAAAATTATCTAGTTAAGACAGTGGTTACATAATAGAAACTCTACAAAGTAGCAATTTACTAAATGTAGCCCACACAAACAGGGCACTGGCCAAGAGCTCCCTGGTTTGCAAATATGAAACGCCGCCTGACTTTTGGAGCATAATTATTGAATGCGGTCATTCATATACCCTGTCTATCATCAGGCGATGATTCCTTTCTTCATATTCAGTCAATTTGAGGAATTGGTCAGCTAAAATATAGGGTATATGCTTCTAGGACCCCCAGCTCTCTACAAAATGAATTCCTGTGCTTAAGGCAATACCTTTGCCTAATACTAATTCATGGGTAGGCATCCTTCGGCACTCCAGATGTGGTGGATTGCATCTTGCATAATGCTTTTCCAGCCATAATGCTGGCAAAGCAACTGGTGAGATGTAGTTTACTTCCATAGTGCCGAAGGTTGCTGTGACAAACTCCCCTTTTTAAGGGAGTTTACCATGAGTTTTTAGAGGGGCCTGCATGCCAGCCTCCTACCCTGGGACAATGGGCCCTGTGATAACCCATGTTCAAAAGTACTGTTTCTGCCCCTTGGACTTTTAACTGGAACAGATTCAAACATGTGGCGGTGGCCATCTTAAATTGTCCAGCAGTGTTTTGCCGTTGAGTGTATGGAACTGTTTTGGGCAAAAATAAGACTTCCATGAAATTCCTGAACCCCTGAACTGATCTGGGTGATTTTTGGATATGTTGTCCACCCAGATCGGGGCTCTCAGGGGATGTGACTTGTGGGGATATGTGATATATATATAAAATTGTAGAGATTATAGCACTCTCAGGACTCCAATTTAAGATTTAACTTTTAATAGTATACAGGATAAAAAAATCGACGTTTCAGTCTGCTATACACAGACTTTCATCAGGACTAATACATACAGTACAAATACACACTTATATACAAATAAGAGAACAAGCAATAAACTTACCCACCACCGGAATTAACTCCCACTCCCTGTCTGTCCGGTCCGAAAAACGCGCGGGTTCTGCCGTTGGTCACGTGTGCGTACGTGACGTCATCACGTGGCGTCGGCGTCATTACCACGTCACGTGATCGGCCTGGATGCAGTCTCATTGGGAGGGTGTTGCTATGCGACCAATGTGTCCATAGCAACTAAAACCAAACATCAACATTGCTGGAAGAACTTTAAGCGTAATGTGTCTAACGGGTATACCCCAAACAATCTGACCAATCCTCTGCACTGGCGGAACAGTAGTACGCCTACAGTCTTTGATAAGACATATACATTGAAGCCCAAATGTGCAGGCAGAACATATAAGGCCATGTGATAATAAACAAAACACGAAGCAGGCATCTAAATCAAAACAGAGGGGAATAGAAAGCCAACAGAATGATAACAAAGTAAACATAATTATCATGAATGCCTATGAATATTACCGCGAAATAGATAGCATCGGCTTTCACCAAACAACACACCTAAGTGTTTACATAAACCTATTGCAGTACACTACTAAGGGAGAGAGCCACTTACAAAATCAGGGATATAACTCCCAAGTGTAGAACAGCGAGTCAGGTATAATGGGTGAGTGCCTATCCCCCTGGGTGGGCACAGTCTACCATGCTGCTGACTCACCGTATAGGCAAGAAAAATAACTGCTGGAATAAACACCTATAAAACATAACCGGGACTATTCCGAGTACATACTAAATATGTACGCTTGCAATCAACACCCTCCTATGAAACAGGGAAGGTAAACATATCCAGGTTGCAGGTAAATGCTATCTAACACACAGTACTATATACAGAAATGCCAGGGGAGCGGTACATACCCTAGTATGCAGGGGAGTTAGGGTGTATGCCTATCCCCCAGGGTGGGCATCGCCATCCCCACTCTACCTCCGCAGGGTAAGCAGGTGCACAAAAATACTAAGAAAGATAAATATCAATAATGAAAACAGTTGTTGTCCCAGGTGCCAAATCGGAGAGCCCGGATAGCCCAAGGCTCCCCCACTTCCATGGCAAAGGTCCCATGGACATAAAGCCTAAGGTATCATACTGATCTTATACGATGTAGCGGACCCTCACAGTAACCTATATGTCACCACATGCTGAGTAATAGAGATGGTGCCACAACCCATAGGATGGGCACCAGCCTCCCACAACAGACAGTGTCAGGGTGAGCATATTCAGGACAAGTATGTCATAGAAAAGCAGACAGTGAATACTTCTCATTCAACCCATTAGGGTGGACAGTTTGGAGAGTCCTGATCCAATATAGTTCCCTCTGCAGGAGCATCTTTTGCGGACACCTCCCCTTCTAGGCATGGGAACATGATCGATGGCCATCAATTTCATAGATGGAAGAGTATGGCCTAGTTCAAGGAAGTGTTTGGCAACCGGTAGTTCAGACTTCTTATCCCTATATGCCGTCCTGATGCTCGATCTGTGATTACGTATTCTTTCTCTCAAGGGTAGATCGGTCTTTCCGATGTAAGTCAACCCACACGGACACATTAACCTATAGATCACAAAGTCACTGGTGCACGTCAGTCGGTGCTGTGTTCGATAGCTGGTACCTGTGTGTGGATGGGTAAATGTTTTCCCTGGGATCATGTGCCCACAGGTTACACAACCCAGGCAACGATAGCATCCCAGGTTCTACGACATTTTATCTTTCAAATAGCAGTGTGTGGGGTCTGTCTTCACTAGTAGATCCTTCAGGTTTTTATTTCTTTTATAACAGATCATTGGTGGTTGTTGGAAAATGTCCGGTAGAGTAGTATCATTTTTTAGTATTCTCCAGTTGTCACGGATGATTTCCATGAATTTTAATGATGATGTGGTATAAGTAGTGGGGAAGACCAATCTCTTGGGCTGTGCTGTGGACAGTGAAGGATCTACAGTTGTAAGGCACCTGTTGAGCGCTTTATGTAGCACATAACTGCTGTATCCCCGCTCCCGAAACTTGTTCCACATGCCCTTAAGTTGTTCTTGAGCATTATTGAAATCAGAGTTATTACGCAGCACCCGGAGAAATTGTGAATACGGCAATTAATTTTTTAATGCTGTCGGATGGAAACTGTTTGCCTGTAATAGCGTGTTGCGATCTGTGGGTTTGGAGTACAGTGTATAGACCAGGCTGGGGAATCTACATCTGAATCAGACTATCAGCGTGAACAGAGGCCTGTACGACAACAGGGTGGTGCGATTGGTACATCACAACCTTTTTTAGGGACATCATCATCAGAGGATACGGGTATACGGACACGGTACCAGAGCAGACACGGTGTGTCAGGCGTAGACACATCACAAGACGTGGTCAGCAGGGGCGGACCTTTTGGGGGAAGAGGCAGACCCCCCCCGACAGCAGAGATAGCGCCCATCTTCAATCTCTCATTGAGAGTTTTATCGACAGATGAAGTCAGCTTATTAAGCAAGGGACTATCCTTTGTTCCCACCTCTAAACCTAGTCCGCTAAACTGGGAGGTGGAACTGTACAAGTTTGGTCGCTCCTTAAGACTGAAGGATTTCTTTAAGTCTAAATCCACTGACTGCTCTACCACGTCTGCTCAATTTAAGAAAAAGAGTACTTTTGATCCCATGCCCAATCAGGCTTCTATCAAAACATTCCTACGTTCGGTGCAAAAGGAGTCATCTGACCATCTGAAAGAAAGTGTTCCATACCACTCCAATTGTACACAAAAGGATCGAGCCATTATTAAGTCACTGGCTAGTGACAAGAACATCGTCATCAGACCAGCCGACAAGGGGGGCGGTATTGTCATTCAAAACTACTCTGACTACCGCTCCGAAATTTTGGGACAACTCTCAGATCAATCTACCTATTTGAAGCTGCAAAAAGACCCTACAGAACAGGTTATCCGTCTGATTGAAACCTGCCTAGTGCGAGGCCTGCACTCCAATTACATCTCCATGGAACTATTCACGTATCTGCAGTCAACAGCACCCAGAACCCCAGTGTTATATACACTGCCCAAAGTGCATAAGAATAAAGAGAGACCCCCTGGACGCCCCATTGTATCCGCAATAGGGGGCGTATTGGAACTGTTGGCAAAGTGGTTGGACCACTTATTTAAGGAGACCATAGAACATCTTCCGACGTGTATTAAAGATACTCCGAGCTTCATTAAGCGATTGTCTGATATGCTGTTACCCTCTGGACCTATAGTCTTAGTGACTTGTGACGTAAAGAGTTTATATACAGTAATACCGCACCAAGAAGGGATTGAAGCGATGAGATCAATTCTAGCTATGTCCGCACACTACAGTGGCCCTCCAATAGAATTTACATTGGAAATATTGGACATCGTTCTGTCTCAAAACTATTTTAGATTCGAATCTGAGTGGTATAGACAGATTGCAGGAACATCCATGGGTGCTGCGATGGCACCCATGTATGCAAATGGCTATATGTTTAATTTTGAGACCAACTACATCTTGGAACCTTATAAAGATCGCATCCTATTATATGTCCGTTATATTGACGACATCTTTATGTTAGTCAGGGGGGATGTAATGGAGGTGGAACGGATGATTACACAGATTAACTTATGCACGTCCAACTTAGAACTTACAGCGGTGGTGGATGTATCTACAGTAGACTTCCTGGATGTCAGGATAACACGTATGGACTCCAGCCTGGTCTATACACTGTACTCCAAACCCACAGATCGCAACACGCTATTACAGGCAAACAGTTTCCATCCGACAGCATTCAAAAATTCATTGCCGTATTCACAATTTCTCCGGGTGCTGCGTAATAACTCTGATTTCAACAATGCTCAAGAGCAACTTAAGGGCATGTGGAACAAGTTTCGGGAGCGGGGATACAGCAGTTATGTGCTACATAAAGCGCTCAACAGGTGCCTTACAACTGTAGATCCTTCACTGTCCACAGCACAGCCCAAGAGATTGGTCTTCCCCACTACTTATACCACATCATCATTAAAATTCATGGAAATCATCCGTGACAACTGGAGAATACTAAAAAATGATACTACTCTACCGGACATTTTCCAACAACCACCAATGATCTGTTATAAAAGAAATAAAAACCTGAAGGATCTACTAGTGAAGACAGACCCCACACACTGCTATTTGAAAGATAAAATGTCGCAGAACCTGGGATGCTATCGTTGCCTGGGTTGTGTAACCTGTGGCCACATGATCCCAGGGAAAACATTTACTCATCCACACACAGGTACCAGCTATCGAACACAGCACCGACTGACGTGCACCAGTGACTTTGTGGTCTATAGGTTAATGTGTCCGTGTGGGTTGACTTACATCGGAAAGACCGATCTACCCTTGAGAGAAAGAATACGTAATCACAGATCAAGCATCAGGACGGCATATAGGGATAAGAAGTCTGAACTACCGGTTGCCAAACACTTCCTTGAACTAGGCCATACTCTTCCATCTATGAAATTGATGGCCATCGATCATGTTCCCATGCCTAGAAGGGGAGGTGACTGCAAAAAGATGCTCCTGCAGAGGGAACTATATTGGATCAGGACTCTCCAAACTGTCCACCCTAATGGGTTGAATGAGAAGTATTCACTGTCTGCTTTTCTATGACATACTTGTCCTGAATATGCTCACCCTGACACTGTCTGTTGTGGGAGGCTGGTGCCCATCCTATGGGTTGTGGCACCATCTCTATTACTCAGCATGTGGTGACATATAGGTTACTGTGAGGGTCCGCTACATCGTATAAGATCAGTATGATACCTTAGGCTTTATGTCCGTGGGACCTTTGCCATGGAAGTGGGGGAGCCTTGGGCTATCCGGGCTCTCCGATTTGGCACCTGGGACAACAACTGTTTTCATTATTGATATTTATCTTTCTTAGTATTTTTGTCCTCCTGCTTACCCTGCGGAGGTAGAGTGGGGATGGCGATGCCCACCCTGTGGGATAGGCATACACCCTAACTCCCCTGCATACTAGGGTATGTACCGCTCCCCTGGCATTTCTGTATATAGTACTGTGTGTTAGATAGCATTTACCTGCAACCTGGATATGTTTACCTTCCCTGTTTCATAGGAGGGTGTTGATTGCAAGCGTACATATTTAGTATGTACTCTGAATAGTCCCGGTTATGTTTTATAGGTGTTTATTCCAGCAGTTATTTTTCTTGCCTATACGGTGAGTCAGCAGCATGGTAGACTGTGCCCACCCAGGGGGATAGGCACTCACCCATTATACCTGACTCGCTGTTCTACACTTGGGAGTTATCCCTGATTTTGTAAGTGGCTCTCTCCCTTAGTAGTGTACTGCAATAGGTTTATGTAAACACTTAGGTGTGTTGTTTGGTGAAAGCCGATGCTATCTATTTCGCGGTAATATTCATAGGCAGTGCTTATGACATGTGCTTTCTATGCCCATTCATGATAATTATGTTTACTTTGTTATCATTCTGTTGGCTTTCTATTCCCCTCTGTTTTGATTTAGATGCCTGCTTCGTGTTTTGTTTATTATCACATGGCCTTATATGTTCTGCCTGCACATTTGGGCTTCAATGTATATATCTTATCAAAGACTGTAGGTGTACTACTCTTCCGCCAGTGCAGAGGATTGGTCAGATTGTTTGGGGTATACCCGTTAGACACATTACACTTAAAGTTCTTCCAGCAATGTTGATGTTTGTTTTTAGTTGCTGTGGACACATTGGTCGCATAGCAACACCCTCCCAATGAGACTGCATCCCGGCCGATCACGTGACGTGGTAATGACGCCGACGCCACGTGATGACGTCACGTACGCACACATGACCAACGGCAGAACCCGCGCGTTTTTCGGACCGGACAGACAGGGAGTGGGAGTTAATTCCGGTGGTGGGTAAGTTTATTGCTTGTTCTCTTATTTGTATATAAGTGTGTATTTGTACTGTATGTATTAGTCCTGATGGAAAGTCTGTGTATAGCAGACTGAAACGTCGATTTTTTTATCCTGTATACTATTAAAAGTTAAATCTTAAATTGGAGTCCTGAGAGTGCTATAATCTCTACAATTTTCTACATTTTTGCTTGACAAGCACCGGGCAAGTAACTTTTTCTTTATGGAGTGCAAGATTATTTTCCATTTATATATATATATATATATATGTGTGTGGATGTGATTTGTGAGGATATGTTGTTTTTTGGGGTTTGTAAAAATTTGTTTTTTCTGCTAAAGTTAATTGAGTTAGTCCATTGTCTTTGTTAATTGTATCACAGGCAGAGGGGAGGGTTTGTGTACAGTAACTGGGAATGTTCAAATGTAAAACTCTGTTTTTATTAGATTATGCATTTCATGTCCGGTGCCCCACAAGGTCCACGTGGGCGGTAACCTTTTGGGAAAATACTGTATAAAAGAAGCAGCTGTACCATTAAACCTTCAGTTCTACTTCACCCTCAATCTAGAGTCCTGTCTCTTATTGGGGGAATCTGATACAAGGGATTGATATGCTCTTCATACTCCCTTGAATAATCACTAAGCTCTTGTAAGAGCTTGTTCATGTTCCTGCTTCACTCTCTGGGGAAAGAGAGGTTCACCCACTGGAACCTGGAGCCTTGTCGTAGGTCCAGGGAGGGTAGGAGACGGCGAGACCCCCAACCAAGCTGCGGCGGTGGCATAAGTCTCCTATCTGACCTGCTCAGGATCATGACACTTTCTCCAAAGACCTGGTCTGTCTCTTTTGCCCATTCCACATCCCCTCTGTGCAGTGTTCATTTTGGCGGCAAATTTCAATTTAGTTTTAGTCAGTCTTTTGACTAAAATGCCATTTTGGTTTTAGACATATTTTAGATAAGAAAATATTATAGCTTATTTTATTTTTTTTGAAGGCTATTATGATTCTCAGGCACCTAGAGAATATTCTTGGAGCTGACTGAATTTATATTCACTAAACTAACTGTAAATTTTTATATACATCGGAACAACTATGTGACAGTGTTCAGCTTACATAGAAAGGGAAGTTACATAAAACTAATACAATTGTAGCGCAAATTAACAATTTTATACACAAATGCCTATAACAAATGTAGCAAAGCAGTGATGATTATGAGCATCATTTTTTTTTTTTTTTAACTCCATATTTGATACCTGCACAGGATCAACATCCAAAATACTGCCTAATTTTGTAAATTCATTTTGGTTACAAGGTAGGATCTAATGGACTTTCATATATTCAGCATAGAAATAAAAAGGGACCACACTCAGCTAAAAGTGCATACAGTCATGGAGATAGCAATATCCACAGCATTATTTCTAAAATTCAAGAGTAGCTTGACACCAGTGTCTTGAGTAGCAGGGTCTCTTAGTGTACCTTGGTCACCGCTTCTATAATCCTCCGCTGGTCCTGGATTCAGCTACAGCTTACAGTGATTATAGCTCTCTGGAACCTTATAAAATTCCCCAATATAGTGGACAAGACTCAGTCGTATTGGTTAAAGCAAGAGAGCTGTTTATTTCAGGGAAAACCACATGTATTTATTCCCCTACACACAAAGGGGTCTTCAGCCAGAACAATGCAAACCACTCCCTAATGTCTTATTGTCTGGGACATAATTAGGTCAAGACGTGATAACTTAATTTCTTGATGGACACCAACACACATTGCACAATAGCTCTGGGCTGGACTTAGCCACACTGCTGGGCCTTGCCTGCTGTACTGTACCTATACGGTGTGTTTTTTCCCTTGCCCTTCGCATATTGTATCTGCTCCCCATTCAGGACCGCTCATACGAAAGGAATGCCTTCGTCTCTTGAACGAGGACCACCCCGATATCTCATTTAGAATGATAGAACATTGAAGTAGAACGTTCTCACCTCTGACATAATTGCGAAACCGCAAGAGAAGCAATTAATAAGTGGTCCCCAGGGTGGCTGCCATTTCGTATAGACAAACGCCAGCCAGGGGGAGCATTTGTGGATTGCTTCTCAACTCGTTCATCTCCCAAACGAGGACCACCTCAGTGCCCCATTAGAACGCTCTCACCAATTAATTAGAATGTTAACACTTACAAAATAAGTGTGAAACCGCAAGGGAAGTAATTAATGAGTGCTCCCCTGGGTGACCGCCATTTCGTATAGACTAACGCCAACCAGGGGGAGCATTTGTACCCCCAAAACAAGACGCTTCCCTTGCAGGTTTCAGCACCGGAATCTCGCGAACGGAGAGGGCTCGGAAAATGTACCAGTGTGAGGTCACCTGATGTTGGTGGGGACACTTTTGGGGCACTGGTTAGTTTGGCAGGCTTTTCTGTGCCTAAGACAAAGGGACGGTCTCTTTTTCCCACGCCTTGGCTCCCAGGCACATGGGATTAAGACCCCCCTGTTATCCTGGGTTGTAGACCCCTCGCCTGAGTGGTGGGCTTTCCATATTTGGGAGAAAAAGGTGATCATCAAAAGGTGATGACAGTGATCATCCAAGCATAGAGGATACTGGGATAACCCCTGTTTGTGTGTTGAAGACCCCTTGCATGGGGCTATGCATAAAAGCCATGTGTGGCAATAAAATTGTGTTGTACGTCCAGAACTGTGTGTCATCCAGTTACTGGGGAGAAAGGGGTCTCTGTATATTCTAAAGTGGTTCCTGAGCGGCTGAAGGGAGGTGTTAGCGGAGGTAACCGGTCGGGTTACCCGCTACAACTGGTGGCAATCGGTGGGATTGAACTTCCCAACCGAACGGAACCAGCGTTCATGAACCGAACCAATCCATGGACTACACAAACCTAAAGAGACAAACGTTACAAAAATTGATGGAAGCCAGAGGGCAACCGGCTGGCAATAGAACCAAGGCAGCTCTAATCACTGCCCTCATGGAGGACGATCTGCCAAGCAGCAATTTCCGCAGTACCAGAGCTGGAGGGCGAGAAGGATGCCCTTGAAAAAGAAATGGCCAGATGCCTGGCATAGTATGGAGAAACCTCCTTGGCCAAGACCTTCTCTGAGGCACAAGCCTACCTCTTGGTTCAAGCAAATGGGTGAACCCCGCACAGCCCCACGAACGGCAGCCAGGAGAGGTGTCCCCAGGGGTTCCAGCAGGTACTGAACAAAAAACATAAGTTGCCCTACAATGCTTTTAAAATATTTACTCAATCGGAGGAGGGTATTGATGACTTTCTAAAGGATTTCGAACGCCTCTGCATATTGCATAGCGTGGTTCAAGCAGACTGGGTCTCCTTTTGGCAGGGAAGCGCATTGGGCAGGCTGCAGACGCCTGCCGTGCCAGAGGACGAGCTGCGGAACTATGCCGTGGTGAAGCAGGTCCTGCTAGCAAGGTATGCAGTGACTCCGGAGGCATACCGAGGAAATTTAGAAACTCAGAGAAAGGGGAGAAGGACTCCCATGCGGAGTGGGCTTGCCGTTTAACCCGGGCAGCCCAGATCTGGGTGCACTCACAACAATCCAAGTTTCAATCCTGCTTCCTTCAGCCTCCACAACCTCCTCCCCTACAACCCCAGAGGGCACAGTTCTGGGCAGCTGTCCAATACCATCACTGCCTTAAGTGCGGGCACATGAAGAGGGATTGCCATCCCTGCTTCCTTCAGCCTCCACAACCTCCTCCCCTATAACCCCAGAGGGCACAGTTCTGGGCAGCTGTCCAGTACCATCACTGCCTTAAGTGCGGGCACATGAAGAGGGATTGCCATCAGGTGTGGAACTGGATCCAATGGATCAATCCAGGGCCCCCTCCTGCCCCAAGAGCTGCTGCCTACTGTTATCAGGCTGCACCCACATATGCTCCAAACCACAATGAGGAAGCCTGGACCGCCCTGCACGAGGTAGACCCCATACAAGCGCAGCAGACAACCGGGATCCTGACCAACAACTGATCAAACTGAACGGGCGCACTGTACAGAGTCTGTGGGACAGCCGGAGCCAACCTGACCATAGTGCAACACCAGCTGGTTACGGAGGAGAAGACTGGGAATAGTCGCTGTCCGGGTAGCGGGGGGAACCGTTCACTGCTTACCCACGGCCAGAGTCCACCTCGACTGGGGCACTGGACAAAGGATGGTTGAAGTCGGCCTCATGAACAACTTGCCAACCAATGTAATGCTGGGCAATGACCAGGGCCAGCTAACGTCCACCTACATGCCCACTGCCGACCCCAAGAAGGCCTTCCCGATGACTACCCGTCAAGTAGCCCACTCCACCCAGGACAGCTCACAATTTGAGGCTCAGGTAGGCACCAGTAACCTTCCTCTTGCTCTGGGATACCCCTACCGAGTTTGGGAGGGAAGTAGTCTCTGACTCGTCCCTCCAGACCTATAGGGATGGTGGCCACTAGTCTGGCTGGGTTGAAAGGGGAACGGTTTATCTTGGAGAAGGGGCTGTTATATTGTATAGCAGAGAAAGGTTCAGGGACAGCTCCTACCACCACCAAAGCAGCTGGTGGTACCCAGGAAATATCGACATGAGCCGTTGAAGATAGCTCACAATATTCCCCTGGCTGGATATTTGGGAGTGAGTCGTACTAAGCATCAACTCACGCAAAGCTTTTTTTTTTTTTTTTTTTTTTTAATTCTTTATTTTTGTTGTGCACACATAAACATCACGCTTGAATAGCCACGACAGCTATAGCAAGCTTTAGTCAATAATATAGTATAACAATAGCATGGCATTTGAGTGTCGGCACAATTTTTAAAAAGGTTATATAAAAGAATTAACGAAATGCAACAACTGAGGGTAATATAAAAAAAGAGCAATTTCCATCTGGGCCATATGGTTAGTGTGTGGAAGGCAAGGTGTGTGCTTATGTGTCTCGTGCTTAAAAATCGGATTGGGACCCTGTATTCTATAGGAGTATGTCGATATGCCTGTGTTGTGGAGCATACAGAAATTCCATTCGTAGGCCATGTGTATGGTCATAAGGCATCGTGGACGATGAGGACTATGCATAGCCTAGGTTGTCGTATGTGTGAGGGGGTTAAAAGAGGATGCTGACGCGCAACCTGGTGGGGTATTTACGCAGCTCCTAGTCAGTGATCTCGAGGCAGAGTAGGTATGTTGGAGCTGGGGGGTATTGGTGGTAGAAGGAGCCAGTTAGACCGGGTTCTGACCGGTTCTGCGGCAAATAGACGCCGCATAGCAATCCTGCTATGTGTGTGTAAGGGAACTCTGGGTTACCCCTCAATAGGGGCCTAAGCCCTGTTAGCAAACATTTACTTGTACGGTAGTAGGTATAAGAGGGAGAACATTAAAACAAAAAGCAAAACATGAGTAACTCAAAAGTCCCAGTTCAAGTGATCTTCTCTCCAGGTGTTCCCCTGGATGCTGGAACAAATGGGACAACCCTGGCCGGGTCCCAAGCAGTGGTGGTCGGAGAGGGCAGGAGTCCCATGTCGGTCAGGACAGTGTCCATCTCCGCGACGTCCGTCGCTTTGTATTCCTTGCCTTGGTGTTGGATGAGGAGTATGTGTGATGGTCCCCAGCGGTACTTCACTCCCTTAGCCGTCAATGCCACTGTAAGTGGTCGGAGAGATTTCCGCCATTGCAGTGTTGTGTGTGAGAGGTCGGAATAAAACGTTAAGTCCATGTCTTCAAAGCGGTATGGATTTTTTCCTTTGACGGCACCCATTAAGGCAGCTTTGTCTTGCCCATTTTGAAATTTGACCAGAAGGTCACTTGTCGCTGAGCTTGCAAGTTGTGACGGCTTGGGTAGGCGGAACATGCCATCCAGCTGCACCCCTTTAGCTTGTTTGGAGGATAGGAGGGCCGCGAAAAGCCGTCTGAGCAGGTGGGGAAGTTTGGCCTGGGCAATTGTGTCTGAGAGGCCTCTGATTTTCACATGCTTCCACCTCCTTTTGTCTTCCATAGCTGCTAGTTGGTGGGTGAGTGTAATGTGGGCTGAGGAGAGGTCTTTGACCTGATTCTGCAGTTCTGTGATTTGTGCTGTCTGTGCCTGAGTGGATTGCTCCACTGCTGAGAGGCGGTCAGTGAACCCCTTAACGTCCTCCCTCACCTGGGAGATCTCCGTGAAAAGCGACTGGCGTAGGTCGGTCAGGAGAGAGGTAAGAATCTCCGTGGTAATTGGGGAGCCCATCGGCTGTTGCTTGAGTTTGGGAGGTCCCCTATACCCCAGTGTCTCAGGGCAATGGAGGGATGTGTCATCCGAGCTCTCTGTGAAATCATCATATTCGGCCGCCATTATGGGCAACGCCGCGCCATGCGGCCTCCTCAGTAAATCGACGATATCGGCCGTAAACCTCGGGCGATCCGGCCGTGGTGTTTTGGTTTTTCTCCCCATCTCAGGGGGAGTATTAGCAGGCTGTCCGCTGTCAGATGGGGTGATTTTTGCGGTCGATTACGTGCTGTTTTGGACCGCGATCGTCGGAGAGCAGTAAACGTGCGACCGTTCATGCCGAGAGCTGGCTCCGCCCCCTTCACCCACAGCTTTTTCTGACCAGGCATCTCAAAGGATCTGCGGCAGTATTGCCGGTCCTTTGATGTCTGTCAGAGAGTGGGGAAGCGGGGTGACTGGCGCAAGGCAAAGCTCCAGCACCTACACATTATTAAAGACCCCTTTAGCAGAGTAGCTGTCGACATCATAGGTCCCCTGGCTAAGCCTAGCCCCTCTGGGAAGAAATATATTCTGACCATTGTGGACTTCTTGACTCGATACCTCGAGGCGGTTGCCCTGAGCAACATTCAGGTAGAGACTGTAGCCGAAGTGAGATTATCTCAAATCGAGGCACCCAGTTTACTGCTGAGATGACTCATCAGCTGTGGAAGTTATGCGGCATTAAACTGATCCTGAGCTCCCCATACCACCCCCAGACTAATGGGCCACATAGGGATGGCAGAAGTGCAATACCTGGGACACAGAGTAAGGTGTGGAAAGCAGAAGCCCGAGCCTGCCAAGGGCGATGCAGTAGCCTGGAATTGTCTCTAAAACAAGTCGTTGAGGAGCCAACTTGTAAAGAGGCCATACTAGATTTAGTGTTAACAAATGGAGATTTGGTATCAGATATTACTGTAGGTGTGAAAGTTTAGGATCCAGTGATCATCAGTCAGTGTGATTTAATATAAGAACAGTGACTGAGTCACACCACACAAAAACAAAAGTTTTAGACTTAAAAAAAAAAAATTGAATATGTGTAAAGGAGTCATTATCAGACTGGAGCAATTTAAATGGAGTCCAAGAGAAATGGGATTATTTGGGCGGAGTTTGGCCACCATCTTAAATGGTCACCATCTAGAGAGGCTCCTGGAGTACTGGGACCACTTTGTTCCAAAAATATAATTTCCAAGCTGCATACAATAATTTGTAATACATAATTCTGTACAAGAAACTCTGCTCATCATGCAGAAACAAAAGTTTAAAGTGAAAAGTGCATCCAAGAAAATCGACAAGCCTGCAGTGGGGGTGAGTAGAGGTCTGCAAGCCCACTCCCCCTCTCAATTCGCAGCTTATTTCGCCACAAAAAACTTAATTGGTGGCAGTGGGGAAACCTTTCCCTCCCTCCCACACTTCCTCGCATGCTCGCCCATATGAGAGTGCGGCCGCAACCCGCTCGCAATGCTCTGGAAGCGGCGGGACTGCGATTGCCGCGAGCCCTGGAGGAATCAGCAATCGATTTGAGCGCATAACAAGCTCAGAGCGAGTGGAATCAGCTCCCGCGAAGGGGGGGGGGGCACTTAGCCAATCGCAGCTCACTTGTAAAGCAGCCCATCCCTAAAATTTAAAGGAAACCAGGCTGAGGATGAGGCGGCGGGAGGTCACGCTCTCAGTCATGGTCCTCGGACATGGCGGGGAGGGACTCTGTTGCTCGTTCCTCTCACACCTCTGATGTTGAAAGGGCCACAGAGAGCCCAGATGAATGTGAGATGGAAGAAGCATTCAATATTTCATCTATAACCCCATTACAGCAAAGGATTCGAAAAATTGCCAGTACCAAGATGGATGACACCAATGAATCAGATATTGCCACAACCAAGTTGGCCACCACTTCAGTATATGATGTCACTGCCACATCCAAGATGGCCTCTACAGGTTTTAAAGCGATGATTTATAATCCAACAATGCCACTTGAAATGGCAGAAGATTTACCCCCATCAGCAGGTATGATAATACAGCTCATACAGAATTTAAGAGTAGATTTAAAAAACGATTTTAAAAAAGACTTTGCAAAATGCACAAGTCTACGAAACGGAAGTAGACCGATAGAAAACATATGCAACCACAATAACTCTCCTGGAAACAATTAATTGTTAATTGTTAATGGTTAATAAGAATACAGAATGAAATAACCTGAAGTCGTCAGTACGCAAGTAACCTCTCACAGAGACATAGCAACACAACAATGTAAAACAGGCAATGTTTATACTTACTTTATTGCTGTACGTATTGCGTATGTGTTTCTCCAAAATGTACAATGTATCACACCGACTTACCAAAAATAAAGAATTTTTTTTAAAAATTTACTTTTATACTATTTATGGAGTTTTGGAAAACATTGGCCAACGTACGGACGACATAGATCACAGATTGCACGTCCAAGAAAATTCCCACCTTGAATTGGTTAACATGGTGAAAGAACTCCAGAAACAAGTCACCCAACAAGCAGAAAAAATGGCGGATGCCGAGGATAGAAGTAGGCGCAACAATTTGAGGATCGGGGGGGGTGATCCCTGACAACGTTGACTTACTGAATTACTTTCAATCCATGGTCAAGGCAGTTCTGCCAAGAGAAACCAATTTGGATTTACTTGTGTACTAATTCATAGGCTACCTAAGCCCAACAATGCACCTGCAGCAGCACCCAAGGATACTATTGTTAGACTCCACTTCTTCCATATAAAAGAAGAACTTCTACGTTCAACTCGCACATCTTGTCTACCTAGGGAATACACAAACATAAAAATACTCCAAGTCTTCTCAGCCTATACAATGAGGCGCCGCAGGGAATTCCAGCCTTTTACAGCTGAACTACGGCAGAGAGGAATACGCTACAGGTGGGGATTCCCTGTGAAGGTGCTCTTTCATATGGATGGCAGGAATTCCATTATTACATCACAAGAGGAAGGTATGGAATTTCTTGCCTCCATTAACAGACGCCAAACACATGCACTCTCACCTCCAGTGCACGCACATAAGAGCAAAGCGAATGACACTTGAGACCCAAGCTGTTTTTCTGCTTCAGATTTCTGCTAACACTGATTTGGCTTTTGAGGTTTCCTTTTTTCCCTTCTTTTATTTTATGCCGATCATCAACGACTGGACTTAAATGTTCACTTTCTGCGAGACATATTTTTGATTCCTGCTCTAATCGTGAAACATACTGGGAGAACCAAAAACTTTGTTTACGATACTATATTAGTATAGCAAACTTTTATAATGTGTGGTTATTGCTATGATTATGGTTTCTCCCATGACTTTGCTTGTGCCCCTTAAGACCTCAGGACTGAAAGGGCCCCCCTTATTTTTGTTTTTTGTTCTCTTGCCCCAGGTAGTCTTCTATCCCCCTGACCTGGGCCTAACACCCTGAGATCAAGAAATATTTTTTTTTCTCCCTCATGGCCCTTTTTCTAAATAAGGTTTTCTTATCAGCCCGTATAGGGGAATTTACCCAAGTTTATCACTCCCTGTTTTTTGTTTTTTCTTTTTGCTCCATCCATTTCCTTACGCACTGTAAGCAAGTATAAGGTAAGGTTATGCTTTAAATGTTTTAGCAAACTCACTCTTGTCTACACAAATGTATTTATTATTGCGATTGTTGGATTTCATAACTCTCCCCTTGGGACGCGGGCCTTCGGGTTCCCACATTTCCATACATTCTCTTTTTAATGGCCGTGTACTCTGATTTGAGTCATGGTCATTAAATTCATGTCATTTAGGAGAGCTCCTACACCAGCGGGCACAGAAACAATGATTTTGTTCAATCAAATACAGCCAGCAGTACACGGGGCCCAGAGAACGAGGCAGAACACGAGGAACGGATTAATGCCGGTCAAGCACCGACAAACAATGCAAGCGTCCGAACCGGCCACGCTGCCTGAAGCATGGGGGAGGCGGACGATCTCCCGGCACGGGTCCTGCTTGCAAACCAGAAGCGGACACTGCCCAGCTACCCCCTCCCCCCCTCTGGACCGGCGGGGGATATCACGGTCCTCGCTGGGGACGATTACCCCCGCCACTTGGCTTAATCAAGCGACAAAACCAGCGGTCAACCAAGCCTGTCAGGGCCCAAGCAAGATGGCGGCCGAAACGAGACCCGTGACACAAAGCACCCTTACAAAGCCACCTAAACATGTCCAGGAATTTTTCCATCGGCTCTGCACCAACCTATGGACACAATATCGCATATGGGGTCGGTCATTCCAACTAGTGGTGAAGGAGATGGCAGCATGGATCCGTCCTGCCACCCGGCGCCGCCTGTGTAGACACTCACACCGCGCCCCTAGAGCAGCCTCCAGACGGAGACTGCCGGAGAGCCGGATGGCGGGAAGCGAAGGCAAACTCCTCAAGCACCAGCACTCACCCTCGCACACAACTGAGCGAAATCGCCAGGCAAACCCGACCCACTTACCACTCAGCATCACCAGCAACCTCCGAACACCGCAGCTTGCAAGCCACGGCATGCTCAGAGCTGTCTACTGCTCGCAGCCACGCCAACCGCCGGAAAAGCAAGACCTCACCCCAGCCTGGCGCAAACCGCATGGCGAGAAACGGAAGGGTCGGTGCCTGCCGCGAACCATCACGCTGGACTACCCCCTGAAGCACACCAGCGGCATTGGGTGAGGAATCACAGATACCCGTTGCCCAGCTACTAGCCTGGATACACAACAGGACTTGGGACGCTCTCTTACTGCCATTGCTAACAGTATACTCAGAATCAGACTCATTGTTACCGTTAAATTGGTCTAATACTCTATATAGTTTACCTAAATGCCCAGCGGTAATCACTCTCATATCATACATAGCATGTAGTCTAACCAACACAGCAGAACTGTTCATGCCAGCAAATAACATGTCACAAGCAAATTGTCTAGCTGCATTCACGTTTCTGTTTGTTTATTTCGTTGTTTAATAATTTTTACTACGCTACAGAGGCATACATCTAAACGACTAGCACATTTCATATAATCAGCGCAACTAGAACTGTTCTACGCATGTCTAGATTAGCATGGTATGCCATAAAAACTAAGTTTAATAGCTTGCAATCCTCATATAATATAAAAAATGTGCCGTATAAACTGTCACGATTTGAAATGTTAAGAAAATGCTTGCAGATGCTGTCATGGCTCTGCACGCCTGTTTATCTATGCACAAAATAAATAAAGAATTTACAAAAAAAAAAAAAATTCATGTCATTTAATGTGAGGGGCCTGAACACCGCTCACAAGAGGCGTTTATTGTTCAAAGAAGCCAAATCCAACATATCGATATTGTCTGTATTCAAGAGACTCATCTTAAGGAAGGAAGAGAGAACAAATTTATGACATGGTTATTCCCGTCCCAATTTCATTGCACTTTCAAAACTAAGTCTAGAGGTACTTCCATTTTTTTTTAGCAGGAATGTGGCCAACTCTACAAAAAAGATAATGATGGATGATGACGGGAGATACATATTGTGGATTGGTAAGGTTAACAACGTTATGTATACAATTGTTAATGTGTACTTCCCGAACACGGGTCAGCTAACTTTCTTTAGGAAAATAATGGATTTGGTGAATGAGAATATGAAAAGGGACTTTGGTGATGTGTGGAGATATGAACTTTGTTATGGATGGAGACTTAGATAATGCAAGGGATAATTTAGATCATGGGTCGTCAACCTGGTCCCTCCTGCCCACTAGTGGCCCATGCTGTCAGGGCCATCCGATGGATGTGGATTGTGAGGGGGCCTGGTCAGCGCTGGGCGCTTTAACAGCGCGATCGGGCCCCCTGTAATTACATCATCTCTGCTAGGAGGAAGTGATTCTCCCAGCATACAGAGAGCCCGCGCAAGAGGAAGGAGGAGAAGGAGGGAGTCAGAGTGGGAACTCTGACTCCCATCCACCTGAGCCACAACTGGACCCCAGGGAAAGTCACCCTCCTGACCTTAAAGGTAGGAAACAGGAGGGTGACTTAAATATAATGTGTGTGTCTGTATGTATGTGTCTGTATGTGTGTCTTTGTATGTATATATGTATGTATGTGTGTCTTTGTATGTATATATGTATGTATGTTTTTGATAGTGTGTGTCTGTATGTATGTCGGTGTGTGTGTATGTATGTGTGCCTGTCTGTGTGTGTGTGTGTGTGTCTGTATGTATTGTGGCAGGATGGCCAGGCTCTTCACAATAAACTTCAAATGCAACAGTCAGGATAAAATAGTACTGCAGTTTGTCACTTTCCACAATATATACAAGGTTGTGCTCTCCCACAAAATAAAACAAAAAGAAAATAAATCCTACTCCAAATTGGAGACTTACTAAACAACAGTATTACTAACTATCCAACTGGCCAGCTAATCTGGTTCCCAGTTTTAAACAAAATGAAATACAGCACTTTAAGCAGGTTTCACACAGTACTTTTGTCTCAGAGTCTCAGCCTTAACTGCCTCCTCTCTCCCAGCTGTTAGACTCCCTGATGTCTTCAGAGGCTAACCTTTTAAAACCCTAGTGCTGGTTAATTACATTCACCTGGTTTATAACATTCAAGGGGTGACTCCCCCCAATTAACCCCATCATGCTGGGAATAGAGAGCGCTCCAATCTATTACTAACATAGAAAGCCTCTCTGACCTTGCCACATATCCTCCCCCCCAGCTTAACACTGGTGTGTGAAGCGGCCTTAGCCAAAAAGTCATGCACTCTGGATAATGCATCCGCGTTAGCATGCAGTAGACCAGCCCTGTGCTTTACAAAGAATTGAAATGGTTGCAAAGAGAGGAACCAACGGGTGACCTTAGCATTCTTGTCTTTATTGTTCTGCATCCACCGTAGTGGAGCATGGTCAGTGATAAGGGTGAGAGATCTGCCCAACAGATAATATTTCAATGTTTCTGTTGCCCATTTAATGGCTAGACACTCTAGTCGCATAGTTTTGATCTCTTGGCAGTAACTTGCGACTTAGAAATAGCACTGGGTGTTCTTCATCACCAATCATCTGTGATAGTACCGCCCCCAGGTCTACATCGGAAGCATCGGTTTGCAAAAAGAAATGCTTCTTAAAGTCTGGGGCTACCAAAACGGGGTGCATGCATAGAGCTGTACGCAAATCTGTAAAAGACATTTCTGCATTATCATTCCATTTCACTGTATCTGGCGCCTTTGCTTTAATCAAATCAGTGAGATGGGCAGTTCGGGTTGCAAAGTGGGGAATGAAGCGTCTATAATAGCCAACTAATCCTAAGAAAGCTTTAACCTGCTTCTTTTTTAGAGGGCGTGGCCAATTTTCAATTGCCTCAACCTTAGTCATTTGCGGCTGTACCAGTCCCCTCTCTACAGTATAGCCAAGATATTTGGCTTCCATACAACCAATGGAACATTTGGAGGGATTAGCAGTAAGACCAGCTTTCCTTATGCTGTTTGATACTGCTTCTACCTTTTCCAAATGGGAGACCCAGTCTTGGCTATAGATGACTACATCATCTAAGTATGCTGAAGCATACCTGGAGTGAGGTCTTAGCAGTTTGTTCATTAACCTCTGAAAGGTTGCTGGGGCTCCATGAAGCCCAAATGGTAAGACTGTATACTGGTACAGACCCTCAGGGGTCACAAACACAGTCTTCTCTTTAGCTGATTTTGTCAGCGGGATCTGCCAATATCCTTTTGTTAGGTCTAGAACACTTAGAAACCTGGCCTGTGCCAGTTTCTCAATAAGTTTGTCCACTCGGGGCATAGGATAAGCATCAAATTTAGAGTGTTCATTAAGTTTTCTAAAATCATTACAAAAACGTACTGACCCATCTGGCTTAGGTACTAAAACTATGGGGCTAGACCACTGGCTATGTGACTCCTCAATAACTCCTAGTTCAAGCATTTTTGCTACTTCCGTTTGTATCGCCCCCCTTGTTGCCTCAGGAATTCTATAGGGCTTTAATTTTACTGTAATTCCTGGTTCTGTGATAATGTCATGGCAGATTTCGCTAGTTCTTCCAGGAATGCTAGAAAATACATCTTTATTTCTGGATATCATTTCTTTGGCTTCCATCTGCTGTTCAGGGGTGAGATCAGCGCATATACTAACGTCAATCGGGGATTCGTCTACAGCAATCATACAGCTTTCCCTATCCTTCCAGGGCTTAAATACGTTTATATGGTAAACTTGTTCAACTTTCCTACGATTAGGCTGTCTTATTTTATAGTTTACTGGCCCTAGTTTTTCAATAACCTCGTACGGGCCTTGCCAATGAGACAGGAGTTTGCTCTCAGCTGTGGGAACAAGTACCATCACTCGGTCCCCAGGTTGGAAGGACCTTACTACTGCCTGACGGTTGTAGATAACCTGTTGGCTCCTTTGAGCTTCTTCCAGGTATTGCCTGACTTTTGGAGAAATTTGTGTAATGCGCTCTTTGAGTTGATCTACATAGGGAATCACATTCTTTCCAGGTACTGTTTGTTCTTCCCATTCTTCCTTTGCTATATCTAATAGACCCCTTGGGTGTCTACCATAAAGGAGCTCAAAAGGGGAAAACCCTACAGAAGATTGGGGAACCTCCCGAATAGCAAACAGCAAGTATGGTAAGAGAGTGTCCCAATTTTTCCCATCTCGGCCTACAACCTTGCGCAACATGTGTTTTAGGGTTCTATTGAATCTTTCTACTAAGCCATCGGTTTGATGATGGTACACAGATGTCCTCAAGGCTTTTATTTGCAATAATTGGCAAAGCTCTTTCATTAGTCGGGACATAAAAGGGGTACCTTGGTCAGTTAAAATCTCTTTTGGTAACCCTACCCGAGAAAATACCTGGAGAAATTCCTTTGCTGTGGTTTTGGAAGCAGTATTGCGAAGCGGAATAGCTTCTGGATAGCGTGTGGCATAATCCAATACAACCAGAATGTACTGATTACCCTTAGCTGACTTTTCCAATGGTCCCACCAAATCCATAGCAATTCGCTCAAAAGGGGTTTCAATTATAGGCAATGGGATTAGGGGTGCTCTTAAGTGAGGTTTTGGGCTGCCAGTTGGCAGTCTGGGCATGAGGCACAGTACCTCTTGACCTCTCCATATACCCCAGGCCAGAAAAATCTCCTTAGAATCCTTTCCTGAGTTTTTTCAACCCCCAGGTGCCCCCCAAATAAGTGAGAATGAGCCAGATCCAACACCTTCCTTCTGATAGATCTGGGTACCAAAAGCTGTTCAATCTCTAGCCCCTCATCTTTGATCACTCTATAAAGCAAGTCATTTCTAAGAATGAAATGGGGATACATCTCTCTGGATTTCCCATCAACCATAGTACCATTAATTTCTATAACTTGGTTACGGGCATTTTGCAATGTTAAGTCATTAACTTGTTCCCTTCCAAATTTACTTGAACCAATGCCCAAGTCTTCCATATTAACCTGTTGTAGGGTTTGGACATGGGGTTCAATCAATATTTCAGTTGAAAGTGTGGAATTAGTACTTGGTTCTGTTGTACTGTATGTGGTGCTGTAGATTTTAACTCTCTCACTGCTGTATATCTTTCAACCAGCGCCACCATTGAATCATAAGTGGTAGGGCTACCCTGTCCTGCCCACTGTTGCAGACCTTCGGGTAATCCTCGCAAGAACTGATCTGAAACTAATGTCTCAATTATTTGTGTAGGTGTTGAACTCTCTGGTTTTAACCATCTCCTTGCCAGATGAATCAAGTCAAACATTTGTGACCTGGGTGCCTTCTGTTCCTGGAATTTCCAATTGTAGAACCTTTGGGCCCAGATCACTGGAGTCACGCCAGTCCTTGCAAGAATCTCTGCATTAAGAACCTCATAGCTTGCAGCCGCCTCTTCCTCTAGGTCAAAGTAAGCTTTTTGAGCATCACCAAGCAGAAAAGGTGCAACTATGCCAGCCCATTGATCATGAGGCCATTGCTCTCTGATAGCAGTTCGCTCAAAAGCAATGAGATATGCTTCCACATCATCTTGCGGCGTCATCTTTTGCAGATACTGATTTGCATGTATTGGCTTTGAACCGCTGCTTTGCTCCTCTTTGGTAGTTTTTGAGAGTTGCTGCACAATCTCTTTCAGGACCGTCCTGTCCTCTTGCTGTGCCTGCAACACAGCCCCCATTTGAGCAGTTATCAGCCGGTTAGCTTCCTGTTGCACTGTGGTAGCATGCAGCAAGGCCTTTAACACATCCTCCATGTTAATACAGGGTTCAAACAGCTAACCCCACTTCTGTCACCACTTGTGGCAGGATGGCCAGGCTCTTCACAATAAACTTCAAATGCAACAGTCAGGATAAAATAGTACTGCAGTTTATTGTCACTTTCCACAATATATACAAGGTTGTGCTCTACCACAAAATAAAACAAAAAGAAAATAAATCCTACTCCAACTTGGAGACTTACTAAACAGTATTACTAACTATCCAACTGGCCAGCTAATCTGGTTCCCAGTTTTAAACAAAATGAAATACAGCACTTTAAGCAGGTTTCACACAGTACTTTTGTCTCAGAGTCTCAGCCTTAACTGCCTCCTCTCTCCCAGCTGTTAGACTCCCTGATGTCTTCAGAGGCTAACCTTTTAAAACCCTAGTGCTAGTTAATTACATTCACCTGGTTTATAACATTCAAGGGGTGACTCCCCCCAATTAACCCCATCATGCTGGGAATAGAGAGCGCTCCAATCTATTACTAACATAGAAAGCCTCTCTGACCTTGCCACGGTATGTATGTGTGCCTGTCTGTTATAGTGGGCTACAGTAAGTAATAGTTCAGCCTTCCTACTGGGCATTGCTATAAGTAAAGTTAAACAAATTTTTTTTTTAAAGTGGGGAGGGGAATTGAGGAGGGGAGCTGATGCACAGATGAGAAATCTTATTATGCGCAAACAGAGAAGTCGTCAGAGAATGAAAGGGACTTTACTTATTACTCAATATCCAAGAACATGTATTCTAGGCTGGACAGGTTTCTGATACAGGGTGCTCTCATACCGCACATCTCAAGATCTGATATTCTAGATATCAATTGGTCTGACCATGCTCCCATTATTTTGCATATAGATGACATGGTTTCTTCCTCCCCCCAATAGACACTGGAGACTGAGTGATTATTTATTAGATGATCCTGAAAATAGATCGCTAGCTGAAGGGGTATTGAACGACTATTTTTTTAAAAAATGTTTCACATGAGGTTCCTGGCAAAGTGACATGGCATGCGCACAAGGCCATGTTGAGGGGCCATTTTATTTCCAGGGCGTCTCACTTGAAGAGGAAAAATAATAACAATTTAAGAAATTTGGAAAAAGAACTGTTCAACTTAAATCAGGCAAATAAATTCGGCCCGTCTTCCTCCCTGTCAGCAATGATAGGGAAGATCAAATCAAAAATACATAAAATAAATTTGGATAGAACTACTCTCATGGTGAGAAGCCTCAGGAAAATGTTTTATTTAAAAGGTGACAAGGCCTCATCTCTCCTGGCGTCCAAACTCCGGCAGGTGAATGCCCAATCTAAAATTTCGTACTTAATAGATGACCAGGGGCAAAAATATTTCACCCAAATAAGATTAGCGACCAATTTGCCAAATATTATAGTGCACTTTATGATTTGGAATCTGATCTAAATCTCACCCAGCCTTCTGAGGCGACTATTAATTTTTTAGACAGAGTTTCGCTGCCTTGACTGTCTTCTGACAATTCGGAAAAACTAGAGTGTGATATATCTGAAGCAGAGATAACCGAGGCCATCAAACTCATGCCGTCTGGGGGGCGTGGCCGGACTGCCGACCAAGATGGACGTGTAGTCTGAGAGCTCCATAGCATCCGAGCTCAATCTCAACTCTGCCAACAGCATCGAGCCACCAAATCAAGCTACAAAACCCCCAAAATGTCCAGTGCACAGACCGGACTCAAATCACAGCAGAAGAAGAAAGGGGAACAAAAAGAAGCCGCCGTTTCGGTGGCCGACATGCTCACCTCTCCACGAGGCTCACAGGCCGTGCAAGATGGCCGCCAACGCAGCCCGCAGGGACATAACTCCCCGGCGGCCACGGCAGACCCAGACCCACCAAGCCACACACAGACCGACACAGCGCACATACTTACCAAACTGTCGGAGGTCTGATGCTATCTGGCAGGGGAGATCACCAAAAGCACACAGGCACTGATGGCGGAGATACACGCTCTGGGAGCCAGAACTAGAAAACAGGGCAGATGCCGCAGCACAGGCCCACAACCAGGTAGTGGCCTACTCCAAAGCTGCAGAGAAAAGAATCACCGACCTGGAGTTGGTAGTGGAGGATCTGGCAAACCGCACCCGCCGAAACAATGTGCGACTAAGGGGCATAACGGAGGCGCAGAACGGAGGCCCCCTGGTAAGAAAAATGGAGCACTTCTTCCATCAACTCATACCTGAAATCCCCGAAGACAAATGGACAATCGACAGGGCGCACAGGGCTCTGCGCGCCCGCAGAGCTGAGGGGATGCCGCCCAGGGACGTTATTATAAAGTTCCACTACTACTCCTCCAAAGAAGCGGTCATGCAGTACACCCGTCATAACACTCTAAAATATCAGGGAGTGGACATCACAGCATACCAAGACCTGTCACCGACGACATTGCAGAGACGGAAAGCATGGAAGCCACTGACGACGGTACTACAACAACACGCAGTCAAGTACACGTGGGGCCACCCCTTCAAGCTAGTGGCCTTCAAAGAGGGAGCCACACACACCCTCATGCCCGGGAACGACCCACAGAGATTTCTCCGCAACCTCCGCATAGAACCCCCACCAACCCTCAACCTACAGACGGACCCGATGCCAGAGCTCACAGCTCTTCAAAGAGAGTGGACCGACGCTTCTGACACTAGAGGCCATCACGCCTGACAAGGCACATCCACTTCAGCTCTGGGGACACAGAGAATGGATCGGTACCGACCAAAGCTAAGTACCGCTCTCATCTCCCACATGGGAGGGACACAAGGCCGGGTGGAAGGGGGGCCCACTCCCATACTCTACTAGCCACCGGCTTGCAGAGGACTGACCCATGGACATAAGAAAGCACAGCTGAGGGGAAATGTTGGGGTCCCAGGCCATGCATATATAGAGCAAAACGGGAATGTGACACTGGAGCATCCAAGAGCCATGCCCAACTCCACTACACAAGGTGCACAGAAACACAGGCTATCCAGTAAAATGGACAAATGCTCACACACTGAAAGCAGGGACTCCACATCAC
Organism: Pelobates fuscus; assembly: GCF_036172605.1. Classification (NCBI taxonomy): domain Eukaryota; kingdom Metazoa; phylum Chordata; class Amphibia; order Anura; family Pelobatidae; genus Pelobates; species Pelobates fuscus. Next base: position 297,861,233 of record NC_086320.1, read on the forward strand.
ACCCCAGGGCGAAACAAGAAGGGAGTAAGGGGCACACTACACCCATAGCAAACCACAGCCAGAAATCAGCAGGAACAGATACCAACGGGTGTGACACGTAAAAAAACAATATCAAACACGGTACAAGGGAAAGGGGGGGAGGAAAAGAGAGAGGGGGGAACCCTCCACTCGATAGACAGTGGGCAAGATGGGGGGGTAACAGACCAAAAGTCAATACCGCCAGCTGGGGGACAAAAAGTCAGATGCAGGGCTCACACCACATGGGCACGAAGGATGCATGGAGCACCCACACCTGATCGGGTACTAATAGGAAAACCCAAAAGTTAGGTGCACGCTCACCAATCACTCTGGCGAATTGTAAGACCAGAGGGGATTTACCAATGTATATATACATGTATGATTATTGTTATGTTATTGATGTTAATGTTTATAGGTTTATTGTAATGTCACACGCTGTCACGAGTCAGGCAAGCGAGACCGACCTACCACAGCACCCACCCCACCTAATGAATAACAAAAGGTTGCTTCACCCACACACTAAGCATACCAGACGACCGTTTCCATGACCCTGAACATTCTGACGATAAATGCTAAAGGCCTAAACACGCCCAACAAATGTAGAATCCTTCAAAGGGACATAAAGGCTAAACAAGCGGACATCGCTTTAATACAAGAAACACACTTTCCCAGGTCAGCACCCGTACAACTAAAAAAACACATATACAACACAGTCTACGAAGCGAGGACACTAAGGAAAAGAGCAGGCGTAGCCATCCTGATACACAAAAGATGCCCGTTTATCCTGACTAAAGCACACATAGATCCAGAGGGCAGATATATAGCTCTTACCGGCACTATACACTCTACAAAGATGCATATAGTGAATATATATGCCCCCAACACTCCGGAACCCGGATACTGGGACTCTTAAGAAAAGCTACTAACACACCTCACAGGAGGCATCTTAGTGATGGGGGGGGGGGGGACTTCAACACGGTCCCCTGCCCGGCAATAGATAGGAGCGGCAAACCGGGAGTGGATCGCTCTCGGGGGTGGGGGGAGACAAGACAAACTGCTAAACTCTTTCCTCACGCACACAAGTCTGCTAGACGCCTGGCGCATACAACACCCACACACAAAAGACTACACATACTACTCAGCACCACACAACACGTACTGGAGGATAGACAACATATACCTAAACGGAGCCGGAATGTCTATACTGAGCCAAACAGAAATACACAATATCACCTGGTCAGACCACGGAGCTGTAACAGCTACCCTGACCAAAATACAGCACCACAGCAGCTGGACATGGAAACTGTACATATCTCTACTTAAAGACGAAACCATACTCAACGACACCAAAAAAGCTATCATAGACTACTTCACCACTAACGAGGGGGAAGATATAGGCCCAACACCATTATAGGCGGCCCACAAGACCGTACTGCGAGGGCACTTCATTAGAGTAGCGACCCATAAAAAGAAAACCAAAACGAAAAAGCTCTTAGAACTACAGACAGACCTAAGGAAAGCGGAAACCAGACACAAACACGACCCTACCGCAACTAACCTCCAAATACTCCAAGCTATTAGACATGCCCTAAAAGAATTGTCAATTGACGAGATCACTAAAGCCCTCACATGGTCCAAACGCTTTTTCTACGAAAAAGCTAGCAAAATGGACACACTATTAGCAAGGACACTGAAACCCAGGCCCGGATTTAGGCCGATCACGACCATAAAGACGAACACCAACGCCACGGCTAGCACACCTAAAGAAATAAACGAGGTGTTCACAAGATACTTTAGTAAACTGTATAACCACTCCCCCCGCAGCGAAAGCGAACTAACCCAACACTTAACAAACCTAGAGAACTTCCTAAAACACTCCGACCTACCCAAAGTATCAGAGGGGGAAGCCGACCTCCTAAAAGAGCCAATCACGCCAGAGGAAGTCGCAGCAGCGATCTCAATCCTCAAAGGCAACAAAGCCCCAGGCCCCGACGGATATGATATTCAATACTACAAAACATTTCGAATAGAACTGATCCCACAGCTGACCAAACTCTATAATCATTTCATGACTGGGGGAACCCCGACCGGGACATGGCCACAGCAAACATAGTGCTGATGCCAAAACCCAACAAGGATGTCACCCAGGCCATCAATTATAGGCCAATATCCCTCATCAACGCGGATTTAAAAATATTCGCGAAAATACTAGCAACGAGACTCACATCACTGCTGCCCAGACTAATTCACTCAGACCAAGTTGGTTTTATTCCAGGCAGACAATTATATGAAAATTCCCGCAGAGGGGTTGATCTACTGTGGCACATGAAACAAACTCACTCCCCATCACTGGCCCTATCGCTGGACGCGGAAAAGGCCTTTGATCGGGTACAATGGCCCTTTTTGTTCCGGCTCATGGAAAAACAGGGATTCCCCGAACCATACACGACAGCTATCAAAGCACTCTACACAGACATACAGGCCCAAACACTCATTACTGGAGCCCAAAAAACACCCTTCAGAGTAAGCAACAGAACGAGACAGGGATGCCCCCTATCCCCTCTCCTCTTCGCGATAGTGTTGGAACCCATGCTGCAAGCCATCAGAAAAGACCCCAACATAAGAAGGATACAATTAGGCAACAAACAGTACAAAGTAGCGGCGTATGCAGACGATGTTCTGCTTACACTCTCAGACCCCAGACAATCAATGACTCCCCTCCACACGCTCCTACAGGAGTACGGAGACATCTCGGGGTATAAGGTGAACCTCACCAAATCAGTGGCACTATCATTCCACAACACAGAAGAAGAAAACACACACCTAACCACCACACACAAAATCAAAATAGCCAAAGAGAAGCTCACGTACCTAGGGACACAACTTGCAGAAAACCCCACCGTGCCCTGCAGACTAAACTACACAACATTAATTCACACGCTAAAGAAAGATTTAGAGAAATGGTCAGACAAACCAATCACATGGATAGGAAGACTACACTCAATAAAGATGAACGTCATGCCCAGACTCCTATTCCTATTTCAAGCTCTACCTGTTAAGGTCACCAAAAGAGATATGGCCGACATCCAGAAAGCAATAGATGAGTTTATATGGCAGGGAAAAAGACCCCGGATAGCCAGGGCAGTGCTATACAACCCCAAGTGGAGGGGAGGCCTGGGATTGCCTCACCTATACCACTACTATCTCGCAGCGCAGATAGCGCAAATTGTACACTGGCACAGCCCTGCGGGCCAACATCAATGGGTAGACATAGAAACAACCCTGATGGGTGAGGACCCACCGCAACTACCAATATGGGCCCCCAAAAACTACAGGGTACTTCTCAAAACCACCTGCCCAGCAATCCTAAACTCTATAGACATATGGGACAAAACTGCCACAAAATACCAGCTCATGAACAATCCCTCTCCCATGACACCGGTACTGCGCAACAGAGCGTTCCCACCGGGATTATGCACAACAGCTTTTAAAAAAAAAAATAGAGGCCACGGGGATACAAAGATATACACACCTGTACCAAGACAAACAGGTAATCACCTATGACCACCTAAAGACTCTAACACCCCTAACGACCCGTGACTTCTTCCGCTACATCCAAATCCGAGACTTCGCACAAACCACAGAAGTCAGGACAGCAATCTCAAAACAAAAAACCTTTTTCGAACGCATGTGTCTTAATGAACGCATGCCCACGAAAATGATCACAACTCTATACAATCATATAGGGGAGGAGTCGGGGGAATGGGGTACATTAACCTACACAGACAAGTGGGAAATGGATCTGGGCGAGAAACTGGAGGGAGAGGAGTGGCGAGACATATGGAAAGGAAGCTCCAAAATTTCCATATGCACCACACTGCAGGAACAAATGTATAAAATTCTATTCCGGTGGTACACCACCCCGACAAAACAATGCCACATGGGACTAAGCCCATCATACACATGTTGGAGACTGTGTGGGGAAAAAGGCACATACATCCATATGTGGTGGCAATGCCCCAAAGTTTGAAAATACTGGAATGAGGTGACAGACCAGAACTCACGCATACTACAGAAAAAACTGACAGCAGACCCACGGGCTTGCCTCCTGTCCAGGCCGACTGAAGGGCTAGACAAATATAGCCAAAGACTTTTAAACTTACTGAACCTGGCAGCACGCAGGGCTTTGGCGCAACACTGGAATAAGTCAGACACCCCACCTTTCACACTAGTACAGACGAAAATTAGAGACAACTGCCTGATGGACAGATTAACGGCCCAGGTGCAAAACACCACACCCACTTACCAAAAAGTATGGGAATTATGGGAACAGTTCGACACCTGAAAGCTGGGGAAAACTCACAGTAGAGACGAACCCAACAATGAGACAAAACAAACCGCAACACAGTAGGGTATAAATAGACCCAACCACAGACGGCACTTACACACAGGAACACGGAAAGCGGACCACTCATCCCTATAGAACACCACTACGTGACATATGTTAATTGAGTTTCTTATGTTTGTTAGTTATTTGTTCTTATTATATATGTAACACATGATACAAAAAAAAAAACAGACGGTTACCAAGACACCAGCGGGCTTCTGCGTAAGCCAAACAATGCATATTTGTCGCTATGTAACTGTCATCACCAAAATAAAGAATTGAAAAAAAAAAAAAAAACTCATGCCGTCTGGAAAGGCCCCTGGTCCTGATGGATTCACCATTTTATATTGTAAGACCTTTGCAGAAACTTTAATTCCCCATATGTCCAAATTATTTAACTACTATAAGTCTGGGGGCAAGATGCCGGGAGAGTCCTTGCCAAAACCGAGTAAAACTCCTGACAGATGCGCTAATTTTAGGCCCATATCCCTTATTAATAACGACACAAAAAATTATTCTAAGATTCTAGCGAATAGCTTAGCTAATTTAATACCTTTTATTGATCAAGAATGACCAGGTTGGATTTGTTCAGGGTAGACAGGCACCTGATGGAACAAGACAGTTCATTAACTTGATTCAGCATATTAATTCCACAAAAACTCCTTCTCTGCTCCTTTGATTGGATGCAGAGAAGGCGTTCAACAGGATACACTGGGGATATCTATGGAAGACATTAAGTAGTTTTGGTATTCCACAATCTTTTATCACTGCGATTCAGGCATTATATTGTGTGCCCACAGCTCACGTATCGGCCTTGGGTTTCCAATCCAGAACGTTTTCTTTAACTAATGGGATGCGTCAGGGTTGTCCCTTATCTCCAATTCTCTTTGTCCTGGTGATGGAACCCCTGGCCGAATTGATTAGGACGACCCCAGAAATCGCAGGTATTGACATTAAGGGATTCATTCATAAAATAGGGTTATTTGCAGATGATGTCATACTAGCACTTAAAAACCCAAAAGACTCTCTGGAATCTCTCAAAACTATTCTACTCCAGTTTGGAGAAGAGTCCTATTATAAATTAATTATGTCTAAGACCCGGGCCCTGCCTTTTCATTTGCAAAAGTCTGACATGGATGACTTAAAACTAACATATCCGTGGGGGGCGGAGCCTAGCATCCAGGCAGAGTGGTTGTGCTGAACCTCAGCTCCAGCTTCACTCTGCACTTTTTGGGGGTAATCCCCCAACAAATCAGTGCAATCGCACACTGGAGAGGAGCTACCATGAAGGGAACACCTGGGGGTACCTGAGGGTCACCTGATACTAAAATCAAGCCTGTAACCCCCTGGGAACCCGACAATCTGCACTGAGGCCTACTGGAGATCAGGCAGCGGGGAGACGGCCGCTCCCCATGCTGACTGACCTGGACATGGATCCCTCGAGATTGTCACCTCCTACCCCCCCCCCCCCCCCCGGACCGATGTGTCATGGATCTTACCTGGAGTGGGAGTCCGGCACGCAGAGTTAAGGCACCCTTTGCAATTCGGCACAGACCGAGGGGACTCAGGACAGAAATCCCCAAGGCTGTGACACAGTGCACTGGGGCTGAAATAACCAGTGCTTCCTGGAACGCAGTACAGACAAGGGATATCCAGAAGAGTAGTCAGTATCAGAATCAGAAGTCAGGACGGGCGGCAAACAGACGAAAACGGTAGACGAGCAGGGGATCAAAACCAGGAGTCAGATGAACAGCAGTGAAACCAAACAGGAACAGGAAACACGATCTGACAACGAGAACCAGACTTGTGGGGTTTAAATAGGGAGTCTCAGCCAATCATCATGGAACCAGGAACAGGTGTGCAAATCCCAGGCAAACAGGCTCAGACTACAGGATACCAAGAACAACCAGAAACAGTCAAAGATGCGTGGAGCCCAATGTAAAGATACTGACTGGGATGCAGGAAACTCAGGTTCGATCCCAGCCAGACCCAAATACACAATATTGTGTAAAGCACAATGGTGATCCTGACACGATGGGGGTCATCTCGGTCCACATCAAGCGACTGGAGTGGCAGTAATGAGCCAACCATACAACTCGACGAACCGCAACGCCAGGGCAGCCGAGCACATGGCGCACCCAAAATGGCGGCGACACGCACACCAAGCGAGCCAAAATGCCTACCTGAGACGGAGGATCACAGCAACATCCAGTGGCGAATAGTTGCTGCTTTTGGCCGATTCTGGCACAGGCTAGGAAAACAGCTGCAAGCAACTCAAGCGAACCTGTACTCCCTGCCAGATAAGTGCAAGCTAGACCATGCCCACGGGGAGCGGAGAAAGATACCACCGCAAGACTGGAGCTGGGGTTGGGGGGGAAGAGGCGCCCCACTCCGGGCACAGCGATTCCCAAGCTAACCACGCAAGCACGCCAGGGTAGCTAACCACGCAAGCTCATCCAGGCAGAGGGCCGTGAGAAGACTGCCTCCACAGCATCGACCGCCCTGCAGGAGGAATGCCCGCCACAGGCGGCAACGGAAAACCGGCTCCATCTGCACCCGATATGGGAATGCCTCGAACTCACAGAGCCCTCGAGTCAGTGGTCAGACGATGCCACCCTCTATAAGGGCCTGGGGCTGGATTTGCCGCTCCGACACCCTTTGCCTTCCCATCCCTGATGACATCCTGCCGCGAAACGGCATGGGCTGAACAAGACTGATTTGCAGACATGCAGCGATTTCTAACTCTCTCCTCTCACTTTCTTTTTTATTTTATTTTATTTCTGTATATCCTTCTTGCAAACGATGAAACGCTATGTTTATAATTATTGCCTTTAACGCAGCCTACGTTATAATTGCACTGTTTTCTCCTGGTATGTCGCACCACATAGACATGCTGTTTACTTTAAGTTTACCTTCTGAGACAAATCTTAGCCATGTGACTAATCTTATAGCTTGGGCAGCATTGTTGTACTGGCAGAGCTAATCTAATACCACAATACACTCCTGCACACAATTAACATGTACCTGACCGGTACCCATAAAAGCAAACGAGGGAGTGCCTGGGCTAGCATGCTTCTTACCATTTAAACTGAGCTTAAGCAAGCCCATCCAATCGTTACCCGACACACCTGACTCATATATGTAATATAATTGTTTACTAGTCATGAGGTACCATAACGTGCGTAACCATACTAACCTGTACCCTACTATTAAGTGCTATTTTAAATGTCACGTGATGTATCGCTTTGTTACTGCTTACCACCGCAACTTTTATATAGTACATGGCATGCCTGACATTTAACTTTGCTCCCACTGACACACTAAAATGAGGCATCACTATTCAGGAAATGTAATTTCTCCAAGTTAATGATGTACTAACCCTACACTGTAAAACGTTCTTGCATTTCCCTCTCTTTATTTTGTATCCCATCTCGTATGTCTCAATAGAAGAAAGATTGACAAAAACTAACATATCCATTCGATTGGAGCAGTGATTACCTGGAATATTTAGGAATTAACTTATGCAAACATTTACCTAATATGCATATTCATAACTTGAAGAGAGCATGGTCGGACCTACAAAAGGAGATGGAGAGATGGGGTGGTATGGAGTTATCGTGGTTAGGAAGAATTGCCTCCATAAAAATGTCAATCCAAAACTCCTGTATTATTTCAGAACTATCCCTTTATCTGTCCCAATGTCCTTCTTTAACAAGGTACATTCAATAATGCTTACATTTATTTGGAACAATAAAACCAGTAGAATTAAGCTTGCATCCCTACAGCACCAAAAAATCCACAGGGGCATTGGTGTCCCAAATTTCAGAAAGTACTACTTTGCAACTAATGCTGCAGCGGTTGTAGGCTTTAATAGTCAAAAAAATATGCTGAGATGGAGGAATCCAGCATTCTCCCCTTTCGACTCGGGGAACTACCCTGACTAAGCCCTGCACGGAGACCTGGAGTAACTAAAATGTTTATGACTACTAAGACCACACTCAAAGCCTGGGACATAGTATTCAAAAACAACTGTCACTTGATAAAACTATATAGAGCCATGCCAATTGAGTCTAAAATATTACATCCCAACCTTAGACTTAACATTACTTAAGGGACACCATCATATAGACAACTTTTTTCATGGAAATTATTTTCTGTCGTATGAAAGGCTACAATTTAAGCATAGTCTGTCTGCCGAATGTAAGGATGAATGCATGTTGGTGATTGAGAAATTAAAAGAAATATACAATATACCATAAACAGATTAAAAATTATAAAGCACTAGCAATATCATCATTAGAAAAGCTATTTTTACATGACCCGAATAGGAAGGGCATTATGTCGATCTGTTATATGTTACACAATGATAAACCAACAACTAAACTGAAACATATGTTATCTTGGGAGACGGAGCTGGGTACCCAATATAAGTTGGAAGATTGGTTCAGTTTTTTTTCAACAGTGAAGGGTCTATCTTTCTGCTCCAATCATCACGAAAATTATTCTAAAATTCTGTATAGATGATATCTAGCTCCGTCCAGACTGCATAATATGAATAATAGGTACAGCGATAGGTGCTGGAGAGACTGCGGAGGATTGGGCAATATGGGCCACATATGGTGGTACTGCCCAAGACTGACTAAATATTGGAAAATGATGACTTAATTATTAAAGTGAATAGTAACCTAGATAGTTTCACATCTGAACTAGCTCTATTTAAAAAATTCCCTGAATCCGTCAGTAAAATCGATAAGATTATAGTAGGCCAAATTCTGTTAGTTGCTACCACATGTCTACCTAGTTATTGGAAGTTTGAACATACACCCTCTATTAAAGAAGTACTGATACTAACACTGGAAAACAAATCATACGAACTATCACAGAAATAACACACACATATTTGCGCAATTAAAATATCAATGGGAAACCGGTGTCAAAAAAACATATAACCTGTAATAACTTGTAATGTAATGTTACTCAACGTAAGTGCCTTGTACATTAACATACTTACTGTTATAATGGATGGACACTCCCCTTTTTTCCCCCCCACTTCCCAGTTTTACCCTTCCCTTCCTTTCCCTAATACATTGTTCTTTATTATTTCCAAAATCTGCTAAATCTTTTAATAAAAATTATTTGAAAAGAAATGTGATTATTTAAAAGTTGCACTGCTGAAGGGAACAGAAAATTGCATTAGGCTTGTCAGTAAAAGCAAAAAAATCAAGAAACCACTGTGGTACTCCGCAGATGTGGCCAAAATATTAAAAAAACAAAAAGTTAGCATTTAGGAATTATAAAAAAAAAAAACAGTGAGGAAGACAGAATGATCTATAAGATTAGGCAGAAAGAGGCTAAGCAAGTTATAATGGCTTCCAAATCACTCACAGAAGAGAAAATAGCACAGTCACTGTAAAAAAAGGGGACAAAACTTTTTTTAGATACATAAATGAGAAAAGGAAAGTAAAACAAGGATTAGTTAGATTAAAAACAAAAGAAGTGAGGTATGTAGAAGAGTATAAAGATCTAGCTGACTGCCTCAATGAATATTTTTGTTCTGTATTTAGTTAGGAAAAAGGACAAATGAGTCATTTAATACATGTGAGTTTACAGAGGAAGAGGTTCTATTTCAACTGTCAAAAGTAAAGACAAATAAGTCAATGGGACCTGATGGAATACACTCAAAATTATTAAAAGAGCTTAGTGGTGTACAAGCAAAACCATTAACAGATTTATTTAACCAATCATTGTTAACAGGAGTAGTACCAGAAGATTGGAAGTTAGCAAATGTTGTGCCCATTCACAAGTAGGGTAGTAGGGAGGAGTCGGGCAACTATAGGCCAGTAAGCCTTACTTCAGTAGTGGGGAAAGTAATGGAAACCATGCTAAAGGATAGGATATCATTTATTTATTTAATTTAAAAACTGTTTTATAACTTTTACTAACTCTTACAAACTTTTTTACAGGCATGAGGGGGACAAGCCCTGCATAAGCCGGCTTTTCCAGCCATGTGATCGCGAGGACACCGCGATCACATGGCCTGGGGGGGGTTGGGGAGAGGGGGTCTGCCTGAGCTCCCAGGCAGACCCCAGGATCATGACCGCCATCGGGGGAGTGGCGGAGATGTTCTATCCCGCCCTCCGACGTTTAGAACCTCCTACAAACGGATGGCATAGAACCCCTTAAGGGGTATTTATTCTATTTCAATATACAAAAAGTGGGAGAAAATATTAGAAAGGAAGAATGGGAAAAATAGAGGGGGGGAAAAGAGAGGAAGAAAATAAATTATATGGGGGGGACAGCGTGAGTGGGGGAACACAACCTAACACCCATAAAATCTATGCTGTTTCGTCATGTCTAAGGCGTGGAACTTCTGTGTGAAATAAAGTCAAGCCAGGGCGTCCAAATCTGTGTACATCTCTCCATGGTGCCCTTAAGGTTTGCTGACAGGGATTCCATGGTTACATTTCCTCCACCATTACCAGCCAGTATTGGAAGGATGGCGCACCTGGCTGCCTCCAGAGCATTGGAATTAGCCATTAGACCGTGTTGGGAAAGTGATTTTGTTTTCAAATTTTTAATATATTTTTACAGAGGAGCCCTTGTGTGGTGTAATAGCATTGGCAGTGGTTGGAAGAGAAGATCAATGTCAATTTCTGTTACCTGAGAATGGATCAGACTCCAGAATAGTGAAATAACTGGGCATGGCCACCAAATTTGGATATCTGTACTGACCTCCCCACATGTCCTTAATAAGCTCAGGACCTCCAAATCTATACTTTAGGGTCCTGTACTAATTAATTAACCACTTACAATTTAATTCCTGGAACTTAGATTAGATGGAACTCTGGTGAGCGAGTATACAATTGTTTCCCATTCTTGGTCAGTTACACCCAACTCTATCTCCCACCTGGAAACAAATCTCAGTAGTTTCCTGGGTCTATTAGTCAGCAGCATAGCATAAATTGTTGAGACACCCTGTATGACGTGCGAACGTGTGGAGCAAAATATTTTAAACCAAGTCAGTTCTCTGTAAACTAAATGCTTGTCCTGCATGGACGTATAGTAATTCAGAACCTGAAAATAAACAGAATCTGCCTTGCCCCGATGGAGAACTCAAGGAACATCTCCGCCATTGACCAGAGCTTACCCAACTCACACCACTGCTGAAAGTAAGTAAGTGGATTTCAGTAATTTTTAGGATTTTTTGAGTAGATTATCTTTATAGTAGTGACATGCTGCATGTATGACCCTATAGACCCATGGTACGTTAGTGTACTTATAATACATACGCCTTTTTACAAAGCATACAAGTTTGCTGTATAATAATAGCGTACAGTTATATTATTAGGGACTTGGGTCTTTGTTTCCAACTGTCTTTGCACCCTACTATCATTATTATATATTTTTATTTCATATTTTTTCTTTTTTTTCATGTTTTTCTTATCACTGTTTCTTTTCTTGTGCCATATGATCGCATTTTAACTAGTGATATATGTGATTCCTATGTGGCTATGTGATGGCCAAATTATGGTACTCCTTTGCTACAATATTAGGCACTTGTGTTTCTTCCTTTCACTTTCTATATCACCCTGTATCTATATATTGATATTAGGCTGTCACCATAGCAACCCGCAATGAGCGAGATGCAGTGACGTCACCACTTCACGCACGGCACTTCCGGGTGTGCGCACATCGCTTTTGAAGGACGCCGATCAATCAGCTAGAGTCACCTGTGGTGAGTTTCCTTTTCTTTTTTTGGGTTATATATTGGTGCATATTAAGCTGTTCGTATTGTATTTGTTTTGTTTTTGTTTTTTTTTTTAAATTCTTTGTTTTTATTGAGCAGGTGTTTACAGGTCATCACAGTCGCCACAACAGCGTGTTTCAAAGGTTCACAAGAGTTAGGTAGTGGCATGAGCGTTTGCACATTTTTATATTTATAACAAGTTTAGTAAACATTGGTGATCGAGAGTTAAGCATGGTGATTAATAGTTAAGCATGGTGATTAATAGTTAAGCATGGTGATTAATAGTTAAGCATGCTAGGTTGCACGTGTAGATAACAGAACTAGTTGCGCTGGAGCTTAGACATATATTGCGTTACATTAATTTGTAGGACAGTTTTTACGTTTAAATTTGCAGGAATAGGTTTCAAAATTTGCAATACATAGATATGGTATGGATATACCTTGCACAGTTTTAAAAGAGAGAGTAAGACAATGCCTAGTGATGTTAAGAGAAGAGAAGAGACACTTTAGGTCTAGATACATAGCGTAACATGTACAAGGCATTTTTTTTTTTTTTAAAGATTATAGGCTATGCAAAGTAATATCATGTGTAGAATTTTCCGCCCTGCTTGAGGTTAACCGCCGGGAGGCAGCGGGTCACTGGGCTTGCCGGGTAAAGCATACATTCAGGTTTGGACATTTGGAAACTATGTGCTTATAGCAATTGTGTTAAGAACATATGTTAAAGAAAGTACAGTTCTCTGCTGGGCTGTCCTTATACCGGGTTAACATCTGCTTAGGTCCTTCTGTAGCTGCGCTGGGTCGGCTGTTGTCCTAGTCGCCAACTTTAAGTCCCTTATTTTTCCTCCGATTGCTTGAGCTTGTCGATGCTTGTCGGTCAGGGGTGTGTTTGTGTCTTTTGCCCGTATGCGCCTTGGGTGCAGGATAATGCCTGATCGCCGCTCCGCTCAGTGTGGGCAGAGTGAGAGTCCTGGTAAAGTCCCTTTAGGTCCGCCAGTGGCCCAGGTGAGTTGTAGCTTCCGAGCACAGAGAGTTGTAGCTTACGATTTGTATGTAGGAGCTTGGACCCGGCCTGCAATGAACGCGGCGGCCATTTTGGATTTCGCCTCGTGGCGCTTATGGGATCGTGTCGCCGCTCAGATGTTAGCAACGGATACTGCCTCTCCGGTGGGGTCCGGGATAACCCCCCCGGCCCACAGGGGGGGGGAGATCGGGGCCCTCAGTAGGTCTGCGAGAGGTCCCGCCGGACCAAGGACGGGAGAGCGGCCGCCTCTCCCGCCAGGGCCTCGCGACAGGCCTCAATCTCAGTTGCCCAACAGTCCGCTTTACCGGCAGGACGGGGGCTGATAATGATCTCCCTGGTATCCGTTTGTGTCTCCTGTGCCTTCATGCGGCTGTTGATCGTTTTTTCGGGGAAAATATGTAGTTTTTTGCCGGTTTGTGCTATTTTCATATCGGAGCCAAAGTGCCCCACGTCCATTCGGATCGGCGGCTGGCCCCGCCCCCCCCGTATTTGTTTTGTTGATCCTGATGAAAGCTCAGAACGTGGGCTGAAATGTCGAATTTTTATTTCATTTTATTTTTTAAAGATTCTTCAATAAAGAACTGATTTTACTTCAAAAGACCGTGAGTGCTAGCCCATATTTATATTTTGTATTTTTGGTTGTGGCTAAGTTTATGCACCCGGCAACAACATATTGCATTATTTGAGTGCAAGGACTGGACTCTCTCTATTTCTCTCTCTATATTTCTCTCTCTCTCTCTCTCTCTCTCTCTCTATATATATATATATATATATATATATATATATAGTTTTTTTTTTGTTTTTTTTTAATATATGGGGAGGAGAGCGGCATGTGAATAGGGCGTTTAATGGAGGGGGAAAAAAAGGTTTGGAGGAGGATGAAGGATGAGGTAGTCCAGAATTAGAAGCATTGTGGGATTACAATGTTAGATATTTTAGGGTACACAGTGCTTTTGTAGAAGGAGAAATAATTGTTTTTTTCATTCATTTTCATTTTTTTTCTACTACACTTGCTGATTAAATGACAGAAATGGACATGGTTTCTAACAATGACTGACAAGGAATCACGGTAGAGGCACTTAGTTCCAAGATGGAAAGATGCGTTTTTCTTCCTTAATTTTATTTTTTAGACCTGACACAATTTATTAAATATAGGGGGATAAGTAAAAACCTGAAAAATGATAGATTACATCCTCCTTCTACAGTAAGTATGTGGCTGATTAGAAATGCACTTCTGAGAGACTGTTTTGTCCTGGTGTTAGTCAGGAATGTTGTAGGCTTGCAGTACTTGAAATGTTTCACTAGATAGAGCCAAACCAATAGCATTCCCTGAGTTGTTTGTGAAATTTTAAATTCTGCCTTTATTAAACAAACTGTAATTGTGATATACATAGTGTGTGTGCTTGTGTATACACTAACATACTTCACATAGGTTTAATACTGAGAAAATTAAAATAAATGAAAGTAGTTTTCTTAAAGGGAATAAATGATAAAAAAAAATATGGAACTCAATGTCTTCTGAGAATTTATTCAAGTGCGCTAGAGGTAGTACTTTATGTATTTAAAATGAAAAATTGTACAGTTTATGGTATTAGAATACATACCGTTCTGGAGAGTGCATGTGTTAAAGATGTTCATGCCCTTTCGTGGCCTCATTAAAGTTTATGGATATTGGCAGTAACTATTAATTTGCAAGATGCACAGTGATGGGGGGGAATTGTAAAATTTAGCTTGTTCTGGTCTCCTTTTTACAGTTTCCAAATTACCCAGGTCATTTGTCTGCTGCAGTTTTTAGTCTTTCCACTCCTCAGTCTTTTGTGTATGGTTTTTATGGTTAAATTCTATCACATTTAACCTTTCAATCATCTCTGTTTCTGCTCATGACACAAAAGAACAGATATTGTGTCTGTGTGTATATACTCATTCCCTCTTACTTGTGTCTTGTGAAAACCGCCATGGCTTGGTGCGCAACCATTATCGAGTTCTCAGGCACACATGTAATTTAGTATAATTCTCTTGGCCACTTGCGTTCCAACTTGTTGACATGGTAATGGTTTGAACGCGCAACTAAATCGTGCCCATGGTGGGATGAGACACATGACTGGGCAGTTAACTTAAATGGGTACACACTATTTAGGAAAGACAAATCTTAAGCAAGTGGAATGTGATGAGGGATATGTGGAAACTTTATGGGTAAATATCTGCTTGGGGCAAAAGAGGGGCAATCAACTATTGGTTGGGATATGTTATAAACCACCTAATGTTAATATTGACGAGAAACAACAACCGCTGTTTGAGCAAATTGAGAGCTGCAAATCTGGGTAACACTTTAATTATTGGAGATTTTAATTACTCGGACATAAATTGGGACAGAGGGACTAGTAGCTCAGCAAAGGGAATTAGGTTTTTGAACTTTACACCTTGACCTTCATGTCACAACTTGTTCAAGCACCAACTAGAAAAGATACTTGTCTGGACCTGGTTCTAACAAACAACATTGATCTTTTGACCAAGATTCAAGTAGGTGAGCACTTGGGAAATAATGATTACAATATAGTGTCCTTTGAAATAAACTCAAAAAACCAAAAGCACATTCGGTATACTAAAACATATAATTTTAAAAAGGCCAATTTCTATAGGTTAAGGGCAGCTTTACAATATATTGACTGGCATAAACTATTTAGTGAAAAGAACACTGAGGATAAATGGAACATCTTTCAACAAATATTAGAAAGGTATATTTATCAATATGTACTATTAGGTAATAAATATAAAATAAACAAATTGAAACCAATGTGGCT
Source organism: Pelobates fuscus (assembly GCF_036172605.1). NCBI lineage: Eukaryota > Metazoa > Chordata > Amphibia > Anura > Pelobatidae > Pelobates > Pelobates fuscus. The sequence goes on from NC_086320.1 coordinate 297,877,210, forward strand.
TAGAGAAGTAAAACAAGAGATTAAAAATAAGAAAAGGGCATTTAAATCTGACAAATCAGATCCATCCTATAAAAGATATAAGGAAGCCAATAATGTGTGCAAAAAGGCGATTAGATTCGCTAAACTTAAATGAAAAAAAAAATAAGTGTAGGTACACTAAAAACTGGAATGGGGCTGTTAGTTAATGAAGACCAGGAAAAGGCAGAAATGTAAAATAACTTTCTCCTCATATATTAAGGAAGAACCCATGGCAATAGATTTGCAAATGATTGCTGCTAAAAACTTGCAGAAAAAAATATTTAATTGGTTAACTCAAGACAAGGTGCCGCAGCAACTAAAGAAAGTTAATATAAACAAAGCTCCAGGGCCTAACGGTATTCATCCACGAGTACTTAAGGAACTAAGAATTAAGTGAACCTCTGTTTTTAATCTTTCAAGATTCTTTTCTTTCAGGAAGTGTTCTGGAGAATTGGAGGAAGGCAGATGTGGTTCCTATATTCAAAAGGGGTTCAAAATCCTTGCCTGGAAATTATAGACCTGTGAACTGGAAAAATATTTGAAAGGTTAAGGGATAATATTCAAGAATTCCTTGAGAAGAACATGGTTATCAGCAAAAAACAGCATGGCTTTATGAAGCACAGGTCATGTCAAACTAACTTGATTGCATTCTAGACATGTTTAATTCGTTTCGGTCCGAATATGAATTCGGACTAATTTCGGACATTCGGGTACTTCTGAATGTCCGAAGTTCCGAAATTTCCAAAGTGTCGAAGTTCAGAAGCACAGTATTGCCTAAGTACTAATATACATACCCAGTGAAAGAAGAAGAATGTTACACTGTAAACAATTTTAAATAAAAAGTATACAAACATAGCCAGGATTCAGCTGTAAGCATTTGCAACACTTGCAACAATCAAGTAACACACATTAATATAAAATGTAAGTTACTTGGCCAGTCAATGTAATGACAGGAATGAATAAGTAGATAACTCCCTAATTCCCACGGTATTAGGGAGCTATCTACTAAAAGGCTGAAAGACCTAAATTGGTCTTTCAGCCAAATTTACTAATACTTAGTAAAGATTACTTAGTATTAGTAAATTATGCCCCTACTCGCTATACCGCGAGTAGGGGCATGTCTATTAAACATTGAGCAGCCTGTGGCTGCTCACTGTAAAAAAAATTAAAAAAATAAGGTCTCCCTGGCCCCCACCCCTGAGCGGTGGGTGGGGGCCCTAAATTAGAATAGGTCCCTCCCCCCCTTATTCTGATTTAGGGCCCCCACCCGCCGCTCAGGGGTGGGGGCCAGGGAGACCTTATTTATTTATTTTTTTACAGTGAGCAGCCACTCTGATTGGTTACTTAATCCACCAATCACAGAGTTATGTGTCAAATTACACAGCGTGGGAAAATTCCAAAGAACTTTCCCACGCTGTGTAAAATGACACAGAGCACTCTGGTGGATTTCAAACCAACCAATCAGAGTGCTGTGACAGGTAAATGTAGAGACTTATACCAAAACTAATATAAGGTAACTGACAAAAAGAATAATAATTATCAAATGCCGGGCTGCATCACATACAAAGGAGCGACTTAATTATACATAAGAAATACAAAATGGTATGTGAGCGCTCCAAAAGTAAAATACAATAAAATAGTGACCACTGAAGCACTGTACCCCAATCAGTATATCAATAAAAACAAAATTGGACCTGGTAGCAACACAGGGTTAATATAAATTAATAAGTGAATAGCATTAATAATATTGCCGTATGCCAAAAGTGTAAAACATTATTTATTGAACATAGACACACTGTAATAGCATCAAATCAATACTGCAAAAATGTATATACCGGCAACACAAAAGTCCAGAGCAGATGTTTAGAAAAAATAAACACAGTGTGGGGCCCCCTAAACACTGGTAAAATGGCTACTGGTGAAAAATTGTGCACATGTAAAAAATATACATAAAATATAAAAAAGAAAGATAAACAGTCCCCCGGCTCCTGCACTATCCCTGTCGGGGGGAGCTCATAAACAAGCCAGGCTACCGGGTCTGGGCTAAGGGGTGTGGCAATGGGGATATCCCAGAGTAGAAAATATTATATAAATACCCTGGGGATCAGCCAGAGCAACTTACCCTTGTCACCCGACCTTCGAGCGAGGTGAGGGAGCACGCCAACCCCTTGACATGAGATGTGGAAGGGTAAACGATCCAATTACGACAGCTACCACAAATCACAGCCGGACCGCAAATGAAGGACCGGAAAGGAGGTACAGCACAGAGTAACAGATAGACTGTCTACGCGTTTCGTCCTTACTAGAGAACTTTCTCAAGACAAAGTTCTACTATCACCGGACTGGGTATATATACCCTCTCTTAAAGTGGTCACAATTAATTAATTACCTAAAAAAGAATTAATTAAAAATTATCAAAGCAACAAATATACAAGTGATAATACACATGCAATTATTGGAATCATAGTATACAAAAATAAAGAATATAATACATAAATGCACACATTTATGCTAAATAAAGGCTACCTTCACCCCATCAAAGAGTATAACCCCTGAAATAGGGAAATACAGTTACTGAAGTAATTGATGAATCTGTCGATATATCTCCAATATATGAATATATTAAATAAAGGTGACCCTAAAGATTCTAAATATTATAAATGCAAGTATAAAAAACCCTTATTGATCTTATAAGGTATACACACTCAATGGGATAAATGGTAAATCAGTATTCACTAGTGCTAAATAAAAACTAAATCAATATGTACTAAACCAGACCCCTAGAATTGAGGACATTATCTATGTCAATGAAATGACTTAAAGGAGAATCACCCTCCACACTCAATACAGGGGTCATGTAGATAGACAACAAGATGTATAAGAAATATAAACATCATAATATGTAAATTTTAAATATAGCAAATTTTAAACAGTACATTCTACTTCTTCATTTAACCCATAAGGGTTGAGGGTATTAAGCCGAAAAATCCACTTAGTTTCAGCGATAATCAGGGCTGAATTCCTGTTACCAATCTTCTCTGAGATATGTTCAATACCCATCACTACTGTTTGGGCTGAATTGCTTTCATGGGCCATTTGGAAATGCTTAGCCACCGGAGATTTCCTATCTTGATTATGGATGGCTAACCTGTGCTCCCTAAACCTCGCTTTCAAAGATCTAGTAGTTTGACCAACATATATTAAGCCACAGGTACATTTGAGCAAATACACCACAAAAGAAGTATTACAAGTTATTCTAGTGGATACCTGAAAGCTATCATTATTAGAAGAAGAGCTAAAATCGGATTTCCCGTGGCATATATATTAACATGTAAGGCACCGTGTTGCACCACACTTGAAGTTCCCCACTCCATGTGATATATGTGTATTTAGAGATTCAATGGGTGAAAATTTAGATGGGGCTAGTAGATTCTTCAAGTTTCTGTTTTTACGAAAGGTCACCCTAGGGAGTTCAGGAATACTAAATTTAAGCCAGGGATCTAACCTGAGAATCGACCAATGCTTGCACAATGTAGCAATGATCTGATTATAGGCCCTATTGAAAATAGTAGTAAAAATAGGACCATTATTCTGAGTAGCATCCCTAGTGCTGATGTAAAAATTTATTCGAGATGTACATCTTCTTTTTGGGGGGTGATTCTCCAATAATGATAAAATCTCCATATGTTTGACTGATGAAGTCAATAGTGAATCTGGTGCCTCATCATTAGAACGGAGGTCAATTAGGGAGCTTCTGTTGAGGTCTCTAGCCTTATAGTAGGCCCGACAGATGACATACGGGTCATGGTCATAGTCTTTGTCTAGGAAGCGCTGGCATAGGTCCAATGACTCCTCTTCAAAGTTCTCCAACAGAGAACAATTCCGACGCAGTCTCGTAAATTGACCAAATGGTATATTGTTTATCCAAGTGGGGTGATGGCCACTCGTCGAATGCAAAAATCCATTTACGTCCACCTCTTTCTTGTAAGTTTTTGTGAGAACATAACCTGGTCTTCCACATAAAACCAGGTCAAGGAATTCAATGGAGGTTTTATTCATGTTACTCGTAAAAGATAGCCCCCATTCATTATTGTTGAGGTATTGTACAAATTCTTCTGCTTCATTTAAATCACCCTCCCAAATGATCAGGATGTCATCTATAAAGCGCTTATAAAATTTGAGATGACCTCTCCAGTTAGAATTATTAAAAATATGAATGGATTCCCACAGGCCCATAAAGATATTTGCATATGCTGGGGCAAAGCTAGCCCCCATTGTCGTCCCTTTAACCTATAAGTAAAACTGCTCATTAAAACAAAAATAATTATGGGTCAAAATGAATGATATACTCTCCATAATAGCTTCAACTTGGGACAAGGGGAAAAGAGGGTCCTCCAAAAGAAAATGTTTGACCGCTTTTAGACCTAAATTGTGGTCAATATTAGAATAGAGAGCCGTCACATCAATGGTTAACCAACAAAAATTGTCTTGCCACATGATGTCTTCCATTAAAGATAATACATGCCCCGTATTTTTGATATATGAAGGCAAATGAATCATAATTTTTTGGAGATGAACATCCACCCATTTAGACAGAGGTGCAGTCAGGGAATCAATTGATGAAATAATAGGCCTCCCCGACGTGTTAGTAAGGGACTTTTTGATTTTCAGGAGGAAATAAAAAATGGGGATATTGCCTCCACTAGAGAGAAGAAAACCTTTTTCCCATTTGTCAATCACCTTCATCTCCCACATTTTATTAACCCAGATTCGTAAATCTTTAGTGTATTGGGCTGTAGGGTTGAAGGTGAGGATTTTGTAGTATTTCAGATCTCCAAGGATCCGGTTAGCTTCCCCAAGGTAATCCTCTCTATTCATAAGGACAATCCCCCCTCCCTTGTCTGCTCCTTTAATAATGATATTTTGATCCTTTCTGAGATCCTTCAGTGCTACCATTTCATCATTGGTAAGATTGTGTTCAAGTCTTCGTTTTTCTGTTGCCTATTTAGGTTCAAGATCAAAGCTCGAAAATCCTTCAACACCAATTCATAAAAAATGGGTATAAATCCTCCTTTATCAGCTACCGGATGATAGGTGGAACGAGCTTTCAAACCTGTAGATATGCTGGCCTCCAGGACCTCTAGTGCATCAACCTCCACAGGGAACTCAGATTGTTCACTGAGGAGGCCCATTAAATTCCTTAGAATAATTTTATCCTGTGGGTTATTTAGAAAACCAGGGCATTCATTGACACTATTGGCCCCATTGATATTAAACGACCTTATGAGGGTAAGTTTCCTGATAAACTGGTTGAGATCTCTGAAGAGGTCTAAGATCTCAGGGTTTCTGGAGGGGGCAAAAGTCAGGCCTTTATTAAGTAAAGAAATCTCAGAGGTAGTTAAAGTATGGGTCGACAAATTGAAAATTCCAACTAAGGGAGGCACCTTATTTTGTTGGGGTTTGTGTCCCTTTCCTCTAGTTCCCCTATGGGTGCCTCCCTCTTCCTGCCCCCCGCATGGGAGAAAAGTGGTGTAGTCTTGAGAGGACCTAGTGGGCGCTCTTCTTAAAAATGAGCTTCAGCTGGGTCTTCTAAACGAAGAGGTCTGGGGAGCTTGGAACATGCTCCCAGTTCCCTACGTTCAGTATCAAAACTAGACCCCTCCGCTGGATTCATCGAAGGTGGACTTGTACTCGGGCCTATGGCATTATAGATAGAGGGATATGATTGGGATTGGGATTTTCCTGTCTCCTCCATGTATCACGATATGGCATCTTTGGACTATGACGGAAGCCTTTTTTCCCCTGATTATAGGTGTTTCTAGTGTGATAATTCTGATTGGTGTAGTCACGTGATACAATTTTGGCTGCTTCTCCATTTAGGGACTTCACAAGATCACCATTCCTTTTCTCATTAAACTGCTGGGTAGTATAGGCATTCCGTCTTTCAGGATCTTTCCCAGAGACGGGGACAGATATATCCCCTTTCCTTCTAAAGGCTTTCCTCTGCCAATTCCTAATAAAGCCACTCTCATAATCCTTTTTATCTCTCAGAAATTTGGTATTCTTTTTAATAACAATCTCCTTTTCAAATTTGATAATCCGATTGTTCACAGAATTATCTAACTCTGCGATCAAATCTGATTTATCAATAGCATTAATCTTAGAATGAATCACTTCAATCTCTGTCTCTGTCTTTTTCAATCTATATTCCCTATATTTAACTAAAAGTCTCATAAGTATCATTGAACAATTGTCCAAAGCTCCCAACCATTCATTTTCAAGTTCCAAATGGTCAGAGAAAAAGGGTTTCTTATCAAACCTTAGTCCTCTAGGAATAAATTTTTGTTCCAAATATTTTTCTAATAGAGCATGATCCCACCAATCCCTCATTTCGGTTTTTAATTGTTTCTCAAGCTCAAAAAAGAGGGATTTAATGGATGATTCCGCCAAATGTGACAGAGGACTATCATTTTTCTCCATTAATAGGTTAGACCTTCTATTCACCCTTTCTGTTAAACTAAGGAGAGGCATAATTCCAACAGATAATAAAAAACTAAAAAGCTGATCCCAGTATAAATAACGGATCTTAAAGCCACAAAAAAAAAATTATATGTATATGAATATAAATATTCTAACAGTCAGACCTAAATAGTGCTCTAAATAACAGATAACAAATACCAAAACTAATATAAGGTAACTGACAAAAAGAATAATAATTATCAAATGCCGGGCTGCATCACATACAAAGGAGCGACTGAATTATACATAAGAAATACAAAATGGTATGTGAGCGCTCCAAAAGTAAAATACAATAAAATAGTGACCACTGAAGCACTGTACCCCAATCAGTATATCAATAAAAACAAAATTGGACCTGGTAGCAACACAGGGTTAATATAAATTAATAAGTGAAAATGTAGAGACTTACCTGTCAGTCTCTTCATTTACCTGTCAGAGCACTCTGATTGGATGGCTTAAACCCACCAATCAGAGTGCTCTGAGCCTAATTGCAGGGCGGGGGGAGGCTTCCCCCGCCCTGCAGAGCTCAGTCTGCCCGGATCCCTCCATGGGTGAAGAAGGATTAATTTTTTTTGCGCTCGTTTTTTTTTTTTTTAGAATTGCGGCAGTTATTATGGTTTTTTATTTGGCCTTTTTGGGGGCTGAAAAAAAGAAGATTTTAGAAGAAAGAAAACATCGAATAGTAATTTTTTTTTTTTTTTTTTACAGGCCCCCTCATTAGTTTTTAGGGTGAGGGGGGTAGGTAGGGGGATCATTTTTATTGGGGGGAGGGGTTGACTAGGGGTTTGGGGACTTTTTTTAGGGCCCCCACCCGCTGCTCAGGGATGGGGGCCAAGAGGGGGAGGACCTTAGGTTCCCCCCCCTTATTAGTATTTAGGGCCCCCACCCGCCGCTGAGGGGTGGGGGGGAGGACATTAGGTCCTCCCCTTTATTAGTATTTAGGGCCCCCACCCACCGCTCAGGGGTGGAGGACAGGTGGGAGGACATTAGGTCCCCCCCCTTATTAGTATTTAGGGCCCCCACCCACCACTCAGGGGTGGGGGCCAGGGGGGAGGACATTAGGTCCCCCCTTATTAGTATTTGGGGCCCCCACCCGCCGCTGAGGGGTGGGGGCCGGGGGGAGGACAATAGGTCCCCCCGTTATTACAATTTAGGGCCCCCACCTGCCGCTCAGGGGCCAGGGGGGAGGACACTAGGTCCCCCCCTTATTACAATTTAGGGCCCCCACCTGCCGCTCAGGGGCCGGGGGGAGGACACTAGGTCCCCCCCTTATTACAATTTAGGGCCCCCACCTGGCGCTCAGGGGGGAGGACATTAGATCCCCCCTTTATTAGTTTTTAGGGCCCCCACCCACCGCTCAGGGTGGGGGTCACGGGGGAGTACACTAGGTCCCCCCCTTATTCTTGTTTAGGGCCCCACCCGCCGCTGAGGGTGGGGGCCAGGTGGGAGGACATTAGGTCCCCCCTTATTAGTATTTAGGGCCCCCACCCGCCAATCAGGGGTGGGGGCCAGGGGGAAGGATATTAGGTCCCCCCCTTATTATATTTAGGGCCCCCACCCGCCGCTCAGGGATGGGGGCCAGGGGGGAGGACAATAGGTTCCCCCCCATCATTTTACTTTAGGGCCCCCACCCACCGCTCAGGGGGGGGCACTATTTTATTTTTTAAACAGTGAGCAGTCACAGGCTGCTCACTGTTTACTAGACATGCCCCTACTCACGGTATAGCGAGTAGGGGCAAAATTTACTAATACTAAGTAATTTTTACTTAGTATTAGTAAATTTGGTTGAAAGACCAATTAAGGTCTTTCAGCCTTTTGGTAGATAACTCCCTAATACCGTGGGAATTAGGGAGTTATCTACCAAGCGGCTGGAAGAGAAGTGCCGAATTGCGAAATTCCCAAATTTCGGAATGCCGAACTGAACCGAAAATTTTGCACATGCCTATTGCATTCTACGAAGACGTAAGTAGAAGTATTGATCAGGGTGCTGCAGTGGATGTGATCTATTTGGATTTTGCCAAGGCATTTGATACAGTTCCACAAAATAGATTAGTGTTCAAACTCAAGAAATCGGTCTAGATCAAAATGCTTGTTCTTGGGTAGAACATTGGCTTAAAAAAAGAGTACAGAGAGTTGTCATTAATGGTACATTTTCAAGCTGGACAGAGGTGGCCAGTGGTGTCCCTCAGGGTTCTGTTCTGGGACCCCTTCTATTTAACATGTTTATAAATGATCTTGAAGACAGCATTGAAAGTCATGTTTCAGTGTTTGCAGATGACACAAAACTCTGTAAAGTAATACAATGTGAGCAAGATATTACTTTGCTGCAGAGGGATTTAGATGGACTGGGCACTCAAATGAAGATGAAATTTAATGTTGAAAAATGCAAAGTTATGCACTTCGGCGTAAAGAATGCACAAGCAACGTATACCCTTAATGGAAGCAAATTAAGCATAGCAACACACGAAAAGGACTTGGGAATTGTTATAGACGACAAACTATGCAACAATGCGCAATGACAATCAGCAGTGGCTAAGGCCAGTAAGGTATTGTCATGCATGAAAAAGGGCATTCATTCTCGGGAGGAGAATATTATTCTGTTCCAAATAAGGATATTATGGCACTAGAAAAAGTGCAGAGGCGTGCTACAAAATTAATAAAATGAATGGAACATATCAGCTACAAAGAAAGGTTAACAAATTTAAACCTCTTTAGTTTAGAAAAACGTCGCCTGAGAGGGGATATGATAACATTATACAAATATATTCAGGGCCAATACAAACCGGACTTTACATAGGACACAAGGTCATGCGTTTAGACTGGAAGAAAGAAGATTGTGTCTAAGGCAAAGGAAAGTTTTTTTTTTACTGTAAGAACAATATGGATATGGAATTCCTTGCCTGATGAAGTGTTTCTATCAGAGTCCATACAGATGTCCAAACGGCAACTAGATGCATACTTGCAAAAACAGAATATTCAAGGTTATAATTTTTCAATGTAGAGTAATTACTTCTTGATCCAAGAATAAATCTGACTGCCATTCTGGGGTTAAGAAGGAATTTTTTTTTCCCTAGTTTGCAAAATTGGAAGCGCTTCAAACTGGTTTTTTTTTGCCTTCTTTTGGATCAACAGCAAAAAACAAAGGCGAGGAAGGCTGAACTTGATGGACGCAAGTCTCTTTTCAGCTATGTAACTACCGTATATACTCGAGTATAAGATGAGTTTTTCAGCAAATATTTTTGTGTTCAAAAAGCCCTCGTCTTATACTCGAGTCAAGGTCTGTATTAGGGCAACTTACATTGCCATAATACAGACCATGACATGTTGGGGGCCGGAGCAAGCTGCTACTTACCTTTACAGCAGCTCCAGTCAGCTCCCAGCACCTCCGCGCGGCTCCTCTGTTAAGCTCCCAATGTAACTATTGCGAGACACGCGAGAGTAAGTACGGTACCAGTAATCGTTTCCAGGCCCTCCCCCTGCACAGCCCCCCCTCCCTAGCCAAGTATGAAGTAGGGAGGGGGTGACAAAAAAAAAACGTTTAAAAATAAAAATGCCCAGTTGATAGGAGTCTGACTCCCTTTTCTAACTCCCTGTATATAATGCAGAGTGTGCATTATATACACACACACTCTGCATTAAATAAGGTGAGTCAGACTCCCATCAACCTGAGTCACCCTCTTGCACCTAAAATGAGAGCCTTATCTCGGGAGGGGCACTCATATATAATTTAAAGAAACAATCCAGGCACAATAACCACTACAGCTCTCTGTAGTGGTTATGGTACCAGGATGCCGTGGTGCCCTCCCAGAGTAAATAGTCAAACCGTTTAAGAACAGTTTGACAATTTACCTGGGGTCTGCCAGGATAGGGGCTGTAGTATGGGGATAGGGCCTCTAGGTAGGTAGGTGTGTGTGTGTGTGTGCAATTGCCCCGTTGCCCCCCCCCCCCCCCCCCTGGATCTGCCACTGGAGTGTGTGCATTATATCCACACACACTCTGCATTATATGCACACACATTCTGCATTTTAGGTGCAAGAGGGTGACTCAGATTGATGGGAGTCTGACTCCCTGTATTTAATGCAGAGTGTGTGCATTATATACACACACCCCCTGTATTTAATGCAGAGTGTGTGCATTATATACACACACACTCTGTATATAATGCGGAGTGTGTGTGTATATAATGCACACACTGCATTATATACAGGGAGTCAGAAATTAGTCAGACTCCCATCAACCTGAGTCACCCTTTTGCACCTAAAAGGTAGGCAACAGGAGGATGACTTAAATATTATCTACGGTATATTTATTAAGTGTGTGTGAGTGTATCTGTCTGTCTGTAATATGTATGTGTGCCTGTCTGTTTGTATGTGTCTTTGTATGTATGGCTTGTGTGTGTCTGACTGTGTCGATCTGTATGTATGTGTGTGTGTCTCTGTATGTATGTATGTGTGTGTGTTATTGTCTGTCGGGGGGGTAAGAAGGAGGAAAGGAGGGGCCACTGGTCCCACTTACCGGTTCTCCGGTGCAGTGCGGGTGTTCTCCGGTCTCTCCCACTCATCCTCTGTGGGTGGTCCAATGACTGTAGATATCACCGCTCTTCTTTTCTCCTGCACGCCGGCCGTAACGCAGCGCATGCAGTAACACTGCGTATATAGTATGAGCCCCAGCACAGGCTGCTCCATGCAAACATAGTTGGCATTCTTTTTCAAATTCTTTTTTTTTTTATCCTGTTAGGAATGGATCCCAATACTTCTAATCCCGGACCAAAACAAAAACGCAGGTCATACGAAGCTGGTTTCAAGCTCAAGGTTGTGTCAAGAGCAGAAGAAAGCAATAACAGTATTGCAAGTAGGGAATTTTGTGTTGGCGAAAAACAAGTAAGGGAGTGGCGGAAAATGAAAGCTGACTTGGAAAAGATTCCAAAGGCAAAAAAAGCTTGACGTGGATTAACGACTTCATATTGGGCTCTAGAGACTGACTTGCATAAATGGTTACTGCGTAACACGCATGGGAATTCGCCTACGTGCCCTTCAAATGGCTAAAGATGACACATTAAAAGGCATTGAACCCGAAAACGCTGTACACTCTGAATTCTACACCCTGCACACACTAATACTTGAAATATATCATAACTAGATGGTAAAGCGCAGTTGCATTGCATTATGTTATGAGAATACCTAAGCATCCTAAGCGGCGAAAATATATATTGTTTACCACCCAACCTATCCCTATATAAAAAAAAAATGTGCTAGATTTAACGTGTACCTCTATGTTCGAATGTTAATTATCAGCTGGAGGATTGCCTTTGGGGTACCTCACATGCGTCTGTTCAAAGCTCATGCACTATAAAAATAAAGAATTTAAAAAAAAAAAAAAAGGCATTGAAAATGTTGTTGCATCAGCAGGATGGATGGTGTACCCGCTTCATGAATAGGTTTGCCCTATGTTTGCGGCAAAGAACAAAGATTTCCCAGAAGTTGCCAAAAGACCTTGATGAAAAATTTATGTCATTCCATTCATTCATCATAAAACAAAGAAGGATCCATAACTATGACCTGGGAGATATTGGGAATATGGATGAAACACCTATGACCTTTGATCTTCCAAGCAACAGAACTGTGGCAAGTTTGGGAGACAAAACTAATTTACCCAGAACCACAGGAAATGAAAAAAAAAACATTTCACAGTTGTTCTGTCATGTTTGGCTAATGGAACTAAGCTACGGCCTGTCATTATTTTTAAAAGAAAGACCTTGCCTAAAAAGGTCAAATTCCCACCACGAATTACAGTGCGCGCACATGTTAAAGGCTGGATGGATGAAGACGGAACAAAAAAATAGCTGGAACGGATGAAAAAAACATCATTGCTAGTTTGGGATATGTTCAGAGCCCACACATCTGATGACATAAAAAAATTGGCAAAGTCATCTCAAGTTACTTTGGCCGTTATTCCAGGTGGGCTTACATCTGTATTGCAGCCCCTAGATGTGTGTTTAAATAAACCTTTCAAAGACCGTGTGCGAAAGAGGTGGCATGAATGGATGTCATCTGGTCAACCCTGACTGACAAAAGTTGGAAATCTGATGACGCCCAACATAGAATTGATAGCAAAATGGGTTCGTGATGCATGGGAAGAGATTCCAGAGGACATGGTGCAACGCGCCTTCAAGAAATGTGGCATTAGTAATGCTATGGATGGCAGAGAAGACAGCGCTTTGTATGAGGACAGCAGTGATGGTGATGACTGCAAACTCAGTGATGATGACAATGTCTACGCTGATAACCTCACACCAGCTAAAGTTGAAGCTCTGTTTGGACATACAGATGATGAGGAATCCAGTTTTTAAGGATTTTAACTCTTTTAGCTGCTTTAGCTTAGTTGATTTTTGTACAGTTAAAGTTATTGTTGATACCATATTGTTTTTGTTGACCCTCTTTTTCCCTTACAGAGCTAGTTTACTGTTTTTCTTTGAAATAAATATTCAAAAACCTTTAACCTACTGATGCCTCAATTAATGTAATTTTATTGGTATCTTTTTATTTTTGAAATTTACCAGTAGCTGCTGCATTTCCCACCCTAGTCTTATACTCAAGTCAATAATTTTTCCCAGTTTTTTGTGGTAAAATTAGGGGCCTCGACTTCTATTGAGGTCGTCTTATACTCGAGTAGATACGGTATCCCAATATCAAACCAATATGTGAGCGCTATAGAAACACCGTACAGATATTATGGCAGCACTTAAAATACAATACACAAAAAATGTGCAAAAAATAGACAATAGTTACCAAAACAGCGCGCTAAAATAATCTGCAAATATAAAATACAAATAATAGTGCAGACTGTCTGAATACACTCCTATATATTTAGAGAAATCTTAGGGAAAAAAACTCACATGTCCCAGAGCCCTATCACCCCTGGCTCTGGGTTTGCAAGGCTCTTTAGGAGAGGGGATATCCCCACACCGCTGAATCCTTCAAAGGATATGTTCACTGCCGATCCCTGCTGTGCTGTGTGTGAAAACAGAAGGGGAGGACCTCCAATTGAATAATATTTGGGATGTGGTGGGTATAGACTCGCAGAGTCACCCACATAAAAGCATGAACAAATATTGTAAAAACGCTTCCTGATTGCAGTCCGATCAGTCCGATCACGTGACCGTTTCCGGGTCCGCCCCTCCAGTGACGTTCGTGTGACGCGTTTCGCCCGCCTCCACAGGCTTCCTCCGACGACGTCAGAGAGTTCCAGACAGTCTTTTAAGTCCACAGAGCCTCCCCCTTCTCCTCCCATTGGCCAGGGGGCGTGAATTTTGGTCATGTTTACTGGGCAATCAATTCTGCATATGCGGACTTAAATTATTTAAATTATTCAAATTATTTAAATTATTCTAACTAGCTGAACTCCTTTTATCAACCAAAAAGGTGTTGATTCTATTTAAACACACAGTCAAAAAGCAACATCTGATCATTAGAATACAATACTATTACTCAGTATGTTCCTATACACAATGGGTGTCTTATAAGCTTAATCAGATTTAAATAGATATTTGCACAGGATCAATTGCTCTTGAGCATAAGTATACACATAAACATAAAACATAAACATAAAAACAATAGCATCCTCTTCATTTGTTATTACAATCGTATTTAAACCAACTGGTATAGATCTTTCAGTTCTTATTGAGAACACATCTATCTTTGAAACCTACTTCAGAACAGGAGAGAAATTGCAAAATAATTCAAAGTATAATTTAAAGGGAGAGATACAGAAATCATTTCATAAGGGATGGTTACCTCACAAGGGAAAGTGGACTATACATTCACATACCAAATGATTATCGTATAGGGTTAGATAAATTGAGTTGCTCCTAAATTTAAAGGGATAGCATTTACTTAATTCACTACTGTGATCAACCCAAAAAATAGACAATATAGATTTTCTGGTTCTCATTCAATATATATTCATCTGAGAAACCTACTCAAAAAGGAGAAAGATTGCAGAGAAGATTAAAAGGGGAGGGAGTACAGAAATCAAATTATAAAGGATAATTGCTTCATAAAAAATGACAAACTTCAAATTCCCCATTCATGCCCCTAGGAAACAGCGATTTTAATTTGAACACCCACCTCATCTCTTGTTTTGCCAATTTATTATCCAGGTTTTCACCCCTCCAGTCTCTACTCACTCTTTCTATCCCGATGAATTTTAATTTAGTGACATCGCCCTGATGCTTCTGAATGAAATGGGAAGAGAGGGGATGTTCTTTAAAGCCTTTCTTTATATTACGTATATGCTCCTCAATGCGGATATGCACTTGTCTGGTGGTCTTTCCGACATAGTGCATATTGCATGGGCATGTAAGAACATATATACAATAGGTAGTGTGGCAAGTGATCAACTGTTTGACACAATATGCTTGTTCCGTATTCCCACCCATCAATTCCTTTTTCACACACTTCGGGGCTGCCGTGGTCCTGCAAGCCAAGCAGTATCCACACTGAAAAAAGCCCACATCCTGATTAAGGAAGTTCCTACTTGAGCTTTCCTGCTTCAGACTACTTTTTACCAGATGACTTTTAATGCTTGGTACCCCTCTGTAGACAATCTTGGGGTTTTTTGAAACTATTTTTTCTAACAGGGGGTCTTCTTTTAAGATGAACCAATACTTATTGATTATACTTTTTATTTCCCTGTTTTTCCCTGAGTAATGGAAAATCAGAGAAACTTCATTATTTTTATTCTCCCCTTTGTTCCTTGTCTTTTTATTATTTTTATCAAGTAGCTCCTTCCTATTAATCTTTCCTATTTCTTTATGGGCCTTGTCTAGTAGGGTCTTAGGATAATGTTTAGCTGTAAGTTGGTCCATTAGTTGATTAATCTGGACCTCACATGTTTCCTCCCTCGTGCAGTTCCTCTTGAGTCTTAGCATCTGCCCCTTGGGAATATTATTCAACCAGGGGCCATAGTGACAGCTGTCGTAAAAAATAAAACTATTAACGTCTACCTTCTTGAAGAAGGTCTCTGTGTGTATTTGATGTTGAGAAATAAAAATACGTAAGTCCAAAAAATTCACCTGGCTATCACTATGGTCCATGGTGAGCTGGATTCCCCAGAAGTTCAAATTAAGGTAGGCCAAAAAAGTAATCAGATCTTCCGTAGTGCCTCTCCAGATCCAAAACAGATCGTCAATGTAACGGCGATAGGTGACCAGGCTCTGCACCCAGCCATGGTTCCCATATATAAAGGATTCCTCCCAATAGGACATAAATAGGTTCGCATAGCTGGGTGCGAACCTAGTCCCCATCGCCGTCCCGAGGATCTGTAGATAAAATGAATCCAAAAAATGAAAATAATTGTTAGTCAGGATAAGGTGGATACCTTCCAAAATAAAAGCTTGGTGGTCCAGAGATAAGTTGGATGAGGCCAAGAAAAATTCAACGGCCTCTATACCCTTTTCGTGTGGAATAATTGAGTAAAGTGAGGACACATCCGCAGTTACGAGGATGTCCCCATCCTTCCACTCAACCCCCTCCAGTATTTGCAGAATCTGACTAGTGTCTCGCAAATAGGCCTTAGTTTTCTTAACCAAAGGCTGTAAACACAGATCGATATATTCCGACAAGGGGGCTGACACCGAGCCTATCCCGGAGATAATAGGTCTCCCTGGTGGCCTAGTCTCATGCTTATGGATTTTTGGCAAAAAATAGTATACAGGTATCCTTGGGTGCATCACAGCTAGATAGTCATATTCTGTTTTGGAGATAACCTCCATTAGTAGGCCTTTATTCAAAAAGTCCAAAAACATATCTTTTTTCTCTTTAGTAGGATCTCCTTTTAGTTTTCTATATGTGATCCCATCATTAATGCTATCCCTTTAAATTTAGGAGCAACTCAATTTATCTAACCCTATACGATAATCATTTGGTATGTGAATGTATAGTCCACTTTCCCTTGTGAGGTAACCATCCCTTATGAAATGATTTCTGTATCTCTCCCTTTAAATTATACTTTGAATTATTTTGCAATTTCTCTCCTGTTCTGAAGTAGGTTTCAAAGATAGATGTGTTCTCAATAAGAACTGAAAGATCTATACCAGTTGGTTTAAATACGATTGTAATAACAAATGAAGAGGATGCTATTGTTTTTATGTTTATGTTTTATGTTTATGTGTATACTTATGCTCAAGAGCAATTGATCCTGTGCAAATATCTATTTAAATCTGATTAAGCTTATAAGACACCCATTGTGTATAGGAACATACTGAGTAATAGTATTGTATTCTAATGATCAGATGTTGCTTTTTGACTGTGTGTTTAAATAGAATCAACACCTTTTTGGTTGATAAAAGGAGTTCAGCTAGTTAGAATAATTTAAATAATTTGAATAAATTGAATAATTTAAATAATTTAAGTCCGCATATGCAGAATTGATTGCCCAGTAAACATGACCAAAATTCACGCCCCCTGGCCAATGGGAGGAGAAGGGGGAGGCTCTGTGGACTTAAAAGACTGTCTGGAACTCTCTGACGTCGTCGGAGGAAGCCTGTGGAGGCGGGCGAAACGCGTCACACGAACGTCACTGGAGGGGCGGACCCGGAAACGGTCACGTGATCGGACTGATCGGACTGCAATCAGGAAGCGTTTTTACAATATTTGTTCATGCTTTTATGTGGGTGACTCTGCGAGTCTATACCCACCACATCCCAAATATTATTCAATTGGAGGTCCTCCCCTTCTGTTTTCACACACAGCACAGCAGGGATCGGCAGTGAACATATCCTTTGAAGGATTCAGCGGTGTGGGGATATCCCCTCTCCTAAAGAGCCTTGCAAACCCAGAGCCAGGGGTGATAGGGCTCTGGGACATGTTTTTTTCCCTAAGATTTCTCTAAATATATAGGAGTGTATTCAGACAGTCTGCACTATTATTTGTATTTTATATTTGCAGATTATTTTAGCGCGCTGTTTTGGTAACTACGGTATCCCAATAGCCCGCATTTCAATCAGTCATAATGACGATGGCCAGAGCATAAATTCTTACAAGCAAGCAGTGAAATTAAAGACTAGGCAGCACTGGAATAGACCGTAGCAAGCTATATACATATGTCTACATGTAACGTAGTATTGTGTGTGTGTGTGTGTATATATATATATATATATATATATATATATTATTATTATTACTCATTATCACTCTGCTCAAATGTTACATACTGCTTTTATGTTCCTTAAACCCGAGATATGAATATATATATATATATACATACACACACACACACATACTATACTATGTACACTTATGTAGATTCATATCTGTGTTTTTATTGCTTTAAGGAACATAAAAGCAGTATGCAACATTTGAGCAGAGTGATAATGAGTAATAATAATCCCTGGAGATGCCCTAACAAGTTCATGGGATCGGTCAGCACCAAAGTAGCTGTTTAGTAGATAAGTCAGTGCGCTGGATTTTCATTTTTACTGTACTTATTGGCCCCCAGCAGCACCCCATTTAAGCATTTTTAGGTGAGTGCAGCCAGCCCCTTGTGTTCCCATATATATTTAGGAGTCTAGCCAGCTCCTTGGTTTTGCCCCCCTTCCTGTCACAGGTGTCTCATCTCAGGACCCTAGTTAAGCCTTGTACTGCAGAGAACTCGAGATGAAAGGATTTCCCCACGTGAGTAGCTCATTTAGTAGACAGTTGGCAGTTAGAGTAGGACCTGCCAAAGATGGGGTACATTGACATTGTGGCAGGCTTATGCAATGTATGATCATATAATGTAACTAAACCCCCATTGTTTTTTGCCTAGATTAGGTGTTTTTAATAAAACTAGCATAATCTGTCAGCACCAAAGTAGCTGTTTAGTAGATAAGGGAGTGCGCTGGATTTTCATTTTTACTGTACTTATTGGCCCCCAGCAGCACCCCATTTAAGCATGTTTAGGTGAGTGCAGCCAGCCCTTTGTTTTCCCAAGCTATATATATATGTCTAATGTAACATAGTATAGTGTGTGTATGTATGTGTATATATATACACACACACACACACACACACACACACACACACACACTATACTGTGTTACATGTACACTTATGTAGATTCATATCTGTTTTTTTATTGCTTTAAGGAACATAAAAGCAGTATGCAACATTTCAGCAGAATGATCATAAGTAATATTAATATGCCTGGAGATGCCCTAACAAGTTGATGGGCTCTAGCGAATTATAACGTTGGTACACAGGACATATTCAGTTCACCCAGGAGTGTGGTGGAACTACAATATTTTGTAATATTATCAAATGTCAGATGATACAAACTGTTAACATAGCCAAATTTGACAACAACAAAACAAAGTATAGAAAAAGCAGGATATATTTATATTCTAGGTAATCTACATCCATTGCTAGTATAATATATATATATATATATATATATATATATATATATATATATATATATATATATGTTTGTATGCATCTGTGTCATGGATACACAGTATATGTGCTATTAACTTCTATAGTAACTTCTATCTCTCAAACCTTCCTCTTGCTCTCTCCTATAGGGCCACACTCCACTCTCACCTCCAGTTCTGCTACTTTCCCACCATGTCTATTTGCTGTCTCCCTCAATACCCTTCCTATTGTGTTTTTATACCCCACCTCCTCTAGATTGTAAGCTTGTTTGAGCAGGGTCCTCAACTAGCTATTGTTCCTGTTACATTTTGTTATTGTCTCATTTGGTAAATTCCCCTCTTATTGTAAAGCGCTGCGGAATAAGCTGGCGCTATATAAATAATAACCAATAATAATAATATTGTGAATATGCTAGTTTATTATGGCTTGATAAAAACCTTTTTGTATCAAATAAAGTCTGCTTTGGATTTACTATTGAGTGCTTGTAATTGAGTTTATGCCACCTTGATCTGTTAGGTGCAGACCTTCAGCTTCATTTCTACCACATATGTCATGTGAGTTCTCTCCTATCTTCTCTTCTACCATCTTGTTATCTGTGCATGAACAGTATCCAAAGATTCAACGTTTAAGTTAAATCAATTTCTAGCTAAGTCCTCTGCTGAGGCTTAAGGTTTTTATATACTGGGAGAGGATGAACCTAATCCACCAATGTTCTCGGATATAACTATAAATTCTGAAAATGTACATAACTCCAACAGTAGTAATATACGTTGCATGGGGGGCTAGCAATTTTAACATTAACATTACTGTTAGTCTCTTACCGTATGAAGGGTTAGAGCAATATGCCATGGTGAGCAAAAAACAAGTCACAAGAGAGTGCTGAGAATGGACAAGAGTTCAATTAGTCTGCCTTTCGTGGGTCCCCGCTCAGTTCTCAAACTGGTTTCAGCTCATCTTGTGCATATCAGACTGATTCCATCCAAAAGGGCAGAACAGATCCAAAATACAGGCCAGCTCTCTCTGCACGAGAGATACAGCAACCCCAGATGATCGTTTCAACCTTGTTAAGCATCATCAGTGAGGTATAGCCAATACCCCTTTAGGCACGTTGAGGAAGGGGTCCACATCTGGATTACCCTTTAAACTTAAGGAGAGCAAAAAACAAGTCACAAGTGAGTGCTGAGAACGGACAACAGCTCAATTAGCCTGCCCTTTGGTGGGTCCCCGTATGGGGTTGCTGTATCTCTCGTGCAGAGAGAGCTGGCCTGTATTTTGGCTCTGTTGAGCTGTTGTCCGTTCTCAGCACTCTCTTGCGACTTGTTTTTTGCTCTCAATATGCCATGGTAATAGATAGAAGACTTCAAGTAAACTATTTGTAAGGCAAATATATGGTTCAATATTACAACACAATGAGCCATCTGATCAGGGACAAATAATACATTTTGTTTAACTTCCTAAAGAATTGAGTTAGTTCGGTCAACACCAGGCCAAGAAAATGAAATTGCTAAAAGCAAGTGCCAGACCAATATCACTTGTACTGCTGACTTCAAGGGGGCTAGAAGAACTGTATAAACAAATTACTCGACTAATATTTGCTTTCTTGTCAACCCAAACTGAATCCTAATTATTAGTACCCCTTGCTTACATGTGCTCAGGCATTAGATTAGTTTAGTGAGTATGTTTCTTATATTAAATACTCAATATTTGTTATAAAGCTACAGTGAGCACTATATTTAGTTGCAATTTTTATTTTTTAACCGGGATCCCTCTCATCACTACACCATCGGTGGTCTTTGAAATACCACATATATCCCATAAGTGGAGATTATACAACTCTATGTCCTACAAACCAGAGCTGGATTGAGCTCTGAAAAATGTGAGTAATATCTACCTCATTCATACATACCTTTTGGAGTTTTTACATATATACTGTACCATTGGAATTCTTCTCTCTGTTTTTTTATATCAAGTTACGTTTGGCCTAGGATCTGCTATCAACAGGTTCCTGTTTCCTCTACCAGTTTACCCTTCCATCTTGGAGTGTTTGATTTGGACTATTTAATTATTTTAGTATTTTTAATTATAGACGCTACCTTTTTACTTTCTTTTTATCTCTATTAGTTTAGACCACATATAGTATTGGCACATATATTTTGTATGCATCTCTTACCACTCACAAAGCTTGTCTTGATGAAGCAATATATTTTATTAGACTTAAAGAAAGATGAATTGCTCAGGAGTAGTCTGACAAATTATAGTTACAAACCCTATATTTATGGGAACACTTTTTATGGAATACATACATTTATTATGTGATTACTTCACCACTTAAAAGACAAAACAAAAACAATTGTCATCCCTCTCACTGCTATACACCAAGAGGTCTTGTTGTATTTGTAAAAAAGTAAAGGGTGGAACGTTAATCTATATATACACACCGGTAATTAAAAACTATCTACAGTATACTCAGGTAAGGCGAGGAGCCCATAAATGTCCGGCATAGGAGTTGACCAACCCACACTAGCAGCAACTAATGTTGTGAACAAGCAATTTAATATAGAAACAGAATAACAGCCAGCTACTTTAATAGGTACAATTTGTGTGTGCTGTAGCTAGCATAGATTGTACGATTAACATCTGCATTCATTATCTGTGGCACTGCCAATAAATTGTCATTTAGGAAATGTAAATACTGTTCAGCAGGAGTTAGCATCTGCCAACATAAACTGCTAGAATATTAAATGTATATTAATCTCTTGTTTCATAGAAGCTGTATGCTTGTATTTCAAATAGCTTGCTTTTGATCCTGCCAATGGTGGCAACAAACAGAACAATTTGATATTCGAAATGTAACCTTTTAATTACCTTCAGTTATTGTACACTGCCTACAATAGAGATTGCATGAAGATGTTTCCTGAACGTGTACAACACTTTTAATTTTCCCTATGAAAACATTGCTGTGAGACAGAAGTTTCGAGCGAAATAAGTGAGAATTTACATAACGAACAGTCCTGTAGCCATCACCAATTATTTTTTCCACACCTATAGGTGGTTAATCTTAAATGACACAAGCATTGCATATGTTGAAAGACTTATCACAGTAGACCAATAAATGGAACGCTATCTCAAAGTGACATTCATGGATCACAAGTGCCCTGGATGACTAGGTGTGTTAAATGATTCTTGTATTTCTGTATAATCAAATGCATTTTTTAATACTATAAAATATTACGCATATTGTACTGTTTTCACTATCTAATGTTTCTCTTACCCTTATGTTCTTTATCACTGATGATACTGTTATAGACTGTTTAACATCACAATAAATACAAGAACATGCAGTGACAAACTTGTATTGTTTGTATTGTGACTCCTGGTAGCAAATACAAATGCTGGACTTATGATATATACATCAATGTTTCACATTTGCATTTTGTCCCTTTTTTATTTGTTTTGTGTATGTTTGGCATTTCTCCATTTTGATACATACAGATACATGGTGCAATATATTTTAGGGCCAACACTATTTTAAAATGTTTTTATTTAAAAAAAAAAAAAAAAAAAAGTTCCCTTACAGACACAGGAGAACAAATTAGCTCATATAGTTGAAGTTATAAAAGATGGTTGTAGTCTTTTAGAAGAAAGAAGAAAGCCAAATTCAATCTTCCTTCTTGAACAATTGCCAAATCTAAAATGCACCTGTATGGGGAAAATTTGATATATAATTTATTTTTAAAAACTTCCACTTCTGTAGAAATTACATCATTAAATGATACATTGAAAAACAGCTATTGTGTTTAACATTATTTTTCTGTTTATATGGAAGATTTAGCAAATTACAGCACAATCCCGCTATGACAAGGCAAAACCGGTTCACACTATGCTACAAAGTCCTCAAAATATTCCCATTAAATAACCTACTTGTCCATTGACCCATTTCAGGATAGATACTAGGAAGAGTTGTGATACCTGCACTGCTATAGACCTGGTCCATCATGGCGGGGAAACGGTTAACACCGGATGACGGACCAGGTCCGTCATGCGGTAAAGTTAACCCCAGATCGCCGCTATCGCGGGGTTAACAGTGCTTCGGTCTGCCTCTGTATTAGAGGCAGACTGGGAGCACCCGATCGCGCTGCCCCTGCATCAGTGCTCGCTCTGACAGGCTGTCAGAGCGAGCACATGTGCTGCAGGGACTTACCATCCGCCTCCCTGCACTTCCGGGTTCTGTGTGAAGTGCAGGGAGACGGATCAGCAGTGATCTGCTTCCTGTTAAAAAAAAAATAAAGTTTCATTGACATCCCACCCCCCTCTACTCATTTTAATTCAAAATTAAAACCTTCCCTGCCAATTGATCACTGACTACAGTGATCAATTGGCAGGGTATACATTTTACTGTGATCTGATTTTTTTTGTTTTTTAACTCCTGAGGGTCAACTTTTATTTTTTGTAACCCTCAGAGGTTAATTTAATTTTATTTATTAATTTGAATATATTAAAATAATATATTTAGCTAGCTGGGGTGGGTGTAAGTTAGTGGGGAATTTGGTGTTGGCTAACTAGGGGTTAACGGTAAAAAAAGTTTTTTTTTAAATCCCACCCTCCTTTGCCCAGTCCAAATAAAAATTAACCCCTTCCCTGCCAGTTGATCACTACCTACAGTGATCAAAATACAGATCACAGTATTATACTGTGATCCGATCTTTTTTTTTTTTTTTACCCCTTAGCCTTAGCTTATTCATTTTTTTTTTGTAACCCTCAGGGGCTCAATTTATTTAATTAAAATATTTTAAAATGATATATTTTGCTAGCTGGAGTGGGTGGGAGTTATGGGAAATTGGGGAATTCACCGTTAGTGCTGCTTACTTTTTAAAAAGTAAAAAAAAATACATTTAAAAATGCTCATTACCACTACACGTGGAACAAACTAGAAAAAAAATGATCTCACACTAAGATTCAAAATACGCCTTTTGAATTACCCCAGGGTGTATTCTTTAATAAATAGTATGTGTTTGTGGGGAAGTTTCAATAACTAACCATCTAAACTACTCCAAAATGGAACATGGACAAGCGTAAAACTTTAAAGTTAGAAAAAAAACTGAATGGCTTTGTCTCAAATGTGCCCTTTCAACATCCACATATACCTGGCAAAGGTACATACATGGGTATTGCTGTACTCAGACAACATAGCTGAGCAATATATGTAGTATTATACAGTCGTAGCACACATAAGGTTTGCAAAATATACTGTGCAATCTCACTTTGTGTGTCAAAATGGCAGAAAAAATACTTATTACCACTACACTTGGTACAAGCTAGCGGAAAAATGATCCCACGCTAAGGTTCAAAATATGCTGTTTGAAATACCCTGGGATGTCTTCTTTAAGAAATGGGGTTTATGGGGTATTTGGATTATATAGCCTGCTAAAATATTCTAAAATGGGACATGGACACAGCGTAAAAATGCAAAGTTTGAAAAAAAAAAACTGGAATGGCTGTGTCCCAAATGTGCCCCTCCGATGTCCACATATACCTGGCAACGGTACATATGGGGGTATTGCTGTACTCAGCCTGTAACGGCACCCCGAGTATAGAAGGGGTTAAAGCTGTTTAGGATATTCCCTTCCCGCGTACAAAGGCAGCTACCAAACACTTCAATCAGCCGAACAAGAAGTATACGAATCATCCACACTCCAAACAGCTGAAAAAGAAAGTACACAAATAATCCCTCCCAAGTACGAGAAGAGGCTCTGTATTGAGGGTCAAGCAGGAATCTGTTTAATCTGGGCTACATGCCAGCCTTTTATGCAGGTTTTCCACCAAGTGGACACTACCATCTGAGACCTGCTGGAAACTGTGACAAAAAGTTACATTGACCAATCATAACAGTGTAGGGATAAACACTCCCCTTTGAACATTATGGGACCCTCCTCTCGATCCTGGAGATAATTGGAAAGTAACTCAATTATCTCAGAGGATAGAGCATAACCTCCATTTTATACAGGATAATACAACTACATAAAAATACACAATTATAAAACTCCCGAACAGAATCCCAACATAGCTTAGATCTGAGCGCACAATATTACCAAATAGCGCTCAGATCCTATTCACACAGTCCAATCGCCATGGTGCCAAAGTCTTTCATATAGTCGTTCGTTATACGAATGGGCTCCATGGGATTGCTATCTGGGGTGACTGTTCGTATGGCAAAGTACCGAACGGTACAGCGTTCGTATGAACGGAAGAACAGATGAAGGGAGGTCGGCTGTAATATGTAGCCTGCTTAAGTGCTCCAAAGTGGGACACGGATGCATCAAAACCCTCCATGAAAATTCACACTTAAAAACCTGAACTTGTCACATATCTTTTACAGCACTGTAACTTCACAAAATAGTGTCTAGGTCATACACTGGGCATATTGTTTTACTCAGAAGGTGTAACTGAGTATAATTTGGGGATTTTTATGACAGTGGTACATATTAAGTGTAAGAAATACTCAGCAAAAATGCAACATATATGTAAAAATGCAATTTCTCCCCCTCACCACAAACATTGACATAAATTGGTGAACAAATGGTGACAAGTTAAGGCACAATATATACTATATATATATACATATATACATATATATATACATACACCCTGGGGTGTCTGCTTTATCAAATGAAAGCCCTTTGTGGGGTTATTTGAACAGTCACACTGCCAGAATACCCTAAAATGAGACATAGGCCCGTCAAATCCATCTACGGAAATTCTAACTATAGAAACTGAAATAGCCTTGTCTCTTATATGGCACTGTAGCTTTACAGAAAAGTGCCAAAGGCATACAATGGGGGTATCGTTATACTCAGCAGATGTAGCTGAACACAATATGGGGTTCTATGCAGGAATAACACACACCAGCTTTACTAAATACACATTACAAAAACCTTGTTAATAAAGAAAAAACACAATTTTACTCCAATATTTAGCAGAGATTGGCGATAAAATGGCTAAGTAAAAAGTGTCAAACTAACCTTAGGTAAATAGCCTGTGATGTCTATTTTATATAAATATATACTTTTGTGTGGCAATTTTGTTTTCTGTAATGGCTACTAAACCTACAAGACAAACATACCAAATTCTAAAATTGTTGCAAATTTAAGTTTTATTTTAATCCTTGTATTTTGTGACCTGTAGCTTTCAACATAGGCTGAAATCCTATACATATGACGTACTCTATAAATCAAGACACATAAATTAATTTATTGTGAATTACTTTTTCTAAGCTGGACATATTATGCACACGCTATTATTGCCTAAACTGAAATTTTTTTTTTTTTTTTTTCACTTTTTGGGCATTTTTATATAATGAATGAATGTATTTATGCATATGTGACATCATATTAAAGCCCTGTTTGCCCTCTAAAAACAATGTATAATATGTGTTGGTGCAATAAATGACAGAGATGCAAATTGCGTTTGAATACAAACAGCAGAAAAATGCAGAAATGGCCTTTGTCCTTAAGCGTAAGACAAGCTTCTGAAGCTGTGTCCTTAAGGGGTTAAATCAGTGAATAAGTATTAACATTTGTGTTTATACTCTGTATGTGTGTATCTGATATATTTAGGATTGACAATAAAATGTGATACTTCTGTTATGTGAATAAATGAAAAATATTAGATCAGTATTAAATGAATGTGCAATATTGAATAGAAAGACACAGTAAGCAAAATAGAACATGCATTGTTACAATACAGAACAGTAAAAATAATCTGCAGCCTACTTCTAGCAAATATTTTATAGCAGTATTAAAGTATTTATTTATTAAAGATCCAGATCCCCATGACAACATCTAAATGTAGTCATTATGGATGCTTTTTTATTTCACGGGTTTAAACTTTGATAGCCTATCACCAGTTCGCAAACCAAACCTTCTGGATCAATCCATGCTGACAGTAGGTTTCCCAGAGTTTGCTTGAAAATGGTGTAACCCTGTAAGGCACAACGTTTCCCAGTGACTCCAGACACCATAAAGACTTCATTAAGATTGTTATTGGGGTGGAGTGGCCGTTTAAATAGATAAAATAAATAATGATGCCTTTGTGATCAGCATCATGGAAACTCAAAACAATTGCACGTTGAGTAAGTGTAACTCTGTACTAGCACCGAATAAATATATATATATATATATATATATATATATATATATATATATATATATCTGTGTACGGCACATTTAGAGGACGTATCAAATAATAAGAAAGAAGCAAAATGTAGTACGAGCAAAGTCAGTTGAGGTGTGCCGAAACTGACGTGAGGTTAGACCTGTAAAAGAGGGCAAAAATATGAGAAGCGATTCTTTAAGTCAGATACATTTATTTAAGCATTACATTACTTAGACATTTCACGGAAAGCCAATATTTTTTTTATTTTTCAGGATTCCAGCGACCCATATTTTTAAAGTTATGTGTTGGTACGTGATTTCCGGAGGCAGATGTGGCTGCTCCAATACGGAATGAATGGCCCGAGGATGAATGCGGGTTGTGTCCTAGCCGGAGTAATAACGTACGAATGTAAAGTATGAATTGTTTGGTGGTTAGGGGTTTTTCTTGAATGGCCAATAGTGGGGAATCAGGGTTGGAAGTGAGTTGGGATTCCACTAGTTTATCCAAAATGTGGATTGGACACCATTTGGTAGAGGTAGGATAATATTTCATCTCTACTGGTGAATCAGTTTAACTCAGGTAAGTCAAACTGGGTAATTGACAAAATGTAGTGGTCCTGTTTTTTAATTAGGTGTTTTTGCTGAAGGCATGACTTAAAGTCGGACGCCTTTTCCACAGAGAATTCTTTAACCTGCCATTCCAAGATGACAGAAATAGATGCCACATTTTAAGATCTGCTCTAGCTGGTTCGTCTAAGAGAGTTGTGGAGTCGTTGTCAGGAAGCCCGTGCAGGAGAGAGCGAATTCTGGGCATTGAAATTATTACAGACTTGTGCTTTACCCAAAAAAACAATTGGCCTGCCTAGTTTGTCTCTCAACTCTCTCTGTGTAGTATTAGATTGATACTCAGGGTTGGCGTTACTGGTAGAGGGAACTGCTGTGTTGTCAGGACAAAAGTTGACTGTATGGGCTGCTGATGAGCATATAGCGCAAGAAGGCATCTTGAGACCTGCGAAATGCCTAAGAAACTGTTCGGTGTCTAACTTACCCCAGTCGGTGTTAGTATTGTATTGGGTGAGTGAAGCGGCTGACCTGGAAGCGAATGATTTGTGATAATCATAGAAGGCATAGCCTCCGTACTTGTATGCCAGGTCAATGATTTTATGGAGGTATAAGTCAAGTTCCTCTCTACGGAGGGCAAAGGCTGTACAGATAACGTCTCTGTATAGACCGAAGGCCAGGACGAACTCAGGGATGTTAAGTTTCCTGTTCAGTCTAGGGTCTCTGGACTTCATAACTACTGATAGGTCATCAAATATATATGACCTGTTTTCAATCACGTCTTGAGAAGCTATCAGTAGTGAAGAAGCCAAGTTAATGTCTTTCCCTTCTATAATGTCACGCTTCAGGTTTTGTGGAATGAGGTGGATAGGGTTAATAATGTTGGTAGTTTGGGCGGGTACAGGGTTCTTGTTACCTCCTGGGTTAGGTTCAGGCTGGGCTATGGGAACTGGAACCTCCAGAATGATAGGTGTACTATTAAATTCCAGATTATCCAGCCTGTTATTAATAGTGGCTTCGGAAGACACAAGGGAGGCTATCATGACGTGCAGTTCTGATAGTCTGTTTTGCACGTTAAACTCAGAACTAGGGCCAGGCCTTTCATCTTCCTCCTGAGTGTTTAGCAACCGAAAAAGTTCAGCTTTCCTGGCTGTGGCCTGGAAGGGGATATTCCTCTTTTTGAGTTCCGTGGTGATTTTTGGAATCGTCCAGGACCTATAGCTGGACGCTGGACTTGCAGGTATGGCATGCCTTCTCTGTGAGCCTGATCTGGTCAGGGTGCTGGCAACCGACAGGTCATCTCCTTGTATGGAAGCGCTAGGCATGCTAAGGGTGTGAGGTAGATAGCTTAGGTTAGTATGGAATTGTGTGGATCTGCAGTAACCCTGATTGCTAGATTAGTGCCCTGAGGCGAAATTGTATTAACTTACTAATATTGGTGACAGGTGAAGCCCTGACTACTTGCCAAGTGGCTTTGAGAGGCTCTACCTATGATTTGGCTCGTGGGGCCTTAGTGCCACTGAGGTGGGTGGCGGGGTGTTGGCCTCTCGGTGGCACGTATAAGATGCATTATAGATTGGCCGTGACGAGTGAGGCCCTTACTATGATTAGATGCAAGGCTATATGATTAAGCGCAAGGCTATAGCTATCCGTTGGGCTGATTGGGCTTAGACCTCTGCTGAACGGAGTGATAATTGGCCTTGCGGGACCACTAACTCTAGGCGAAGAGGCCTATGGGAATATACCTAATTGGCGAGGGTTTATTACACCTGCGATCAACCTAGCGGGGGTATTGTAATTCGACATACCTGTTTATTATCCTGTATGGCGTATTTGGAAGTGTTTAATAAAGACCCTTACTTGACCTAAAACAAGTCATAATAATTGAGTTACAACCTAACCCCCAGGAGACGACCATGGAAATTATACTGCTGGGCCTGACTAACCGTATATAACTTGAAAGATTTATGAGGATTGCTTGTCCTGGTAGGGCGACAGTTTGTTCACTAGTGTTTGGGAAACATAATTTATTTTATACATGTTCTGGTTACCAGAAAGTAATACATAACAATGTAATTAGGGATGAAATTTAGGGGCCTACCTCTATAACCTTGCAGTTGAAATAACCAAGAAGGCCCCGCTGCAACCAATGTCAGTAAGTGAGTAATCTTGAACATGGAAACAGAACCGTCTTAATTTAAATATTCCTATGTAATGAAAAAATTGCATTGTATAACATAAGTGCATTAGAGGAGTATGCTATAACATTTAGAACTGTATAAGAAAGCACTTGAGCGTAGAGCGGTCACCTAATAATACTAATAAACATGCTTTAACTCCTATGTAAAATACACATACAATGACTTTAAGGAAAACTTCTGCAGGGTGAAGCTGAACAGTTATAACACAGTACTTTAAGAATTGTATAAACGTAACAGCCATAGATACTATGCAGTTTGTTTAGTGAACAATAGTAACATAGGTAATTTAAATGTGAGACTCATGGAACCACACAAAATGCAGTACTAATGAGAGCAAGGCTGTGATCGGCTGAACAAACAAATTGAACACTCATTGCCTTATGCAAGCGTATAGTAAGAGGTGGTGAGACGCACGAAAGATTACACGAAAAGAGGGGCTATACGAAAGGTAGCAGTGTATGTATAAACGTTTATGCATGATATTTTTTAAACAAATGTACAAGGAGAGATTTATACGAATTGGAACGTGAGGAAGCTTACGAAAGTACTGCACGAAACGCGGGTTTATACACGAAAGGTAGCAACGTAGGAATGAATGGTAACATGTATATTAGCCGAACGGGCTTTAACAGGTACTGACGAATTGGTTCTATGCGAGGAAAGAAATGAAAGTTTATACGAATGCCCGTTTATTTTAAGTGCCGTGGTAACCGAACAGAAAATTAAACAAATGTGTGGTCTAGTGAAAGTACAGGGGTGCGTTTGTATTAAAAGAGTAAAACTTACAGTTAGCCATTCGTGCGCTGGCTTTCTAGTTATACTCACAAACACAGAACTGAAAGAAAGTTTTAGCGATAGACTGCCGGCCGGTGGGCGGGAAAATTACATCAGAGTCCAGTGAACCGGAAGTAAACAGGAGCACTTCCAAGATCGTAGCCGACAGGTAAGCAGGGTTTAAATAGGGTTCATAGTGCCTCCCACAATTACAGGCCAAGCCTTCTATTATATATATATATATATTAGTATAAATTGGTATATTACTTGTATAAGCCTATCCAATCTGTTTAAATGATACTACAGGAAATTCCATTAATTATACGTAGGTTAACAATTACTTCACAAAAACTAACTGGCATCTTTTAGATAAAAATAAGATTCGATGTATAATTTCATTGACTTTCAACCACCAAAAGTGCATAGAGAAATGTTAGTTGCTAGGATACCAATACATAATGTACTTTGTAGATCACACATGAAATCTGCTTCAGTTCAATAAGTGTCAGTTGTTGCCGGTTACTAAGATACAAGCATGCAATGTATCAGTCATATAAACAAGTGACCTATCAAAAACGTAGAAATTCGATAAACTGTGCGTTTTTCATATATATTAAAAACAATCCAGCCAGTTTTGGGAGAAATTGAGATCCTCTCTGGGTTCTCGAAATATTTTTAAACCACAAGAAAAAAAAAATGCTGTTGGTTTTATAAGTATGCATGAGTTATATTGGATCTTGTATATATTAACCTTTCACCTATCGAGAATGCAAAATAGCATCAACTTTTTAGACTATGGTTAATTTCTCAAAGATGCAAAAGGTGTGACTATGAATTTAAAACTGACAAGAAACTAAGGTGCAAATAGCCATGATATTGTGCAAATAATATAAAATTAGATCTGAGTAGTACTCCAAAGTGCTACAATTATGTATAGATTTACTCTTTTGTTCTACGCTCTAGGACTAGGTCAAGTCATACAGAAGTGGAAAGCAATCTGAATGATTAGTATCCATGGCAACAGATGTAGAATACAAGCTGTGTTAAAGTCAGTGCACTCTACACTATGTGGCAATGTGTGCCTATATATTTGTGTGTGTGTTTTTATGGAATGTAGTTGTGTGTTTATACATATGTAAGTGAATCAGTGTGTCTTTGTGCACGAGTATGAATGTGTGTGAACGTGCTTTGTGTGTGTGGCTAATTGTGAATATGTGTGCATGCATGTGTGGCTTACTAGAAGTTTGTAAGTGGCTAGTTATGTAATAGTTATGTAGCCAATCAAAGAAGGTTTGTTTTTTTAGACACCTGATTTAGGCAAACATAATGGGGATTTAGTTACAGTACATGATCATACATTGTGTAAGCCTGCCAAAATGCCAATGTGCCCTATTTTTGGCAGGTTCTATCCTAGCATTATCTTTCTATCTATGTATATATTAAAATATATTTTTAATAAAATATATTAAATCCTACAACACCCAATGGTGGATTTTGCAACAATTATTGCAGAGGAAAGCCGTAATGAGACATATACAATGTGAATGTAAGAGGGCAGTTGACAAATGTTAGTTTTTGAGGAAAAAGCCTCACGGACAAAAACAATCTAAGTGCAAAAACAAGCACAAAATAATTCCTCACCTGTAGAACAAAACTAATGCAAAATTTAAACATTTCTGATCCATTCATTCTGATTCATCTTTTAACATACCGTATATACTCGAGTATAAGCCGAGTTTTTCAGCCCATTTTTTGGTCTGAAAAACCCCAACTCGGCTTATACTCGAGTCAAGGTCTGTATTATGGCAATTTGCATTGCCATAATACAGACCGGGGGAGAGGGGGGCTGGCAGAGCTGTACTTACCTGTTCTGCAGCTCCTGTCAGCTCTCTCCTCCTCCGCGCCGTCCGTTCAGCACCTCGGTCAGCTCCCAGTGTAAGTCTCGCGAGAGCCGCGGCTCTCGCGAGACTTACACTGGGAGCTGACAGAGGGAGCTGCACGGACGGCGCAGAGGAGGAGAGAGCTGACAGGAGCTGCAGAACAGGTAAGTACAGCTCTGCCAGCCCCCCTCTCCCCCCCACTGAACTGCCACTGGACCACCAGGGAAGGAGAGCCCCCCTCCCTGCCATGTATCAAGCAGGGAGGGGGGACGAAAAAAAAATAAAATAAGAAATAATAATAAAAAAAAAAAAAAATAATAATAAAAAAAAAAAAAAAAAAAAAGGGGTATAAGCAGGGCCGGCCTTAGGCAGTTGGGCGCCCTGTGCAAAAAATCTTCACAGCGCCCCCCCCCCCTCCCCCACTCCTTACCCCTTCCCACACACCCTGTCACACACACACACACAGGCAGGCAGACAGCCATACACACACACACACTCAGGCAGTCATACACAGACAGACACACACAAACACACACACAGACATAGAATGTGACGGCAGATAAGAACCATTCGGCCCATCTAGTCTGCCCAGACAGTCACACATAGGCAGTCACACACAAACACACACACACACAGGCAGACAGCCACACACACACACACACAGGCAGACAGCCACACACACAAACACACCGGCAGACAGCCAAACACACAGAGGCAAACAGCCACACACACACACACACAGACAAACAGTCAAACACACACTGTCAGACAGCCACACACACACACACACACTGGCAGACAGTCACACACACACACACACGCAGACAGTCACACACACACACGCGCAGACAGTCACACACACACGCGCAGACAGTCACACACACACACGCGCAGACAGTCTCACACACACACACACACAAACATAGGCAAACAGTCACACACACACAGGCAGACAGCCACACACACACAGTCAGACACACACATTCACTAACAGACAAACACACTCACAGACACACCCTAACAGACACACACACACACTAACATACACACACACACACACACACACTAACAGACACAGACACACACTAACATACACACACACTCACCCACCCACATTAACACATTTTTGTTAAATTTATTTAGACACCACCCCCCAGCCTCCTTACCTTTGGGAATGCTGGGGGGGGGGGGTCTCTTCCTCCCTGGTGGTCCAGTGGCTGCTCTGCTGGGCTGGGCTGGGCGGGCGGGCGGGCGGCTGGCGAGGGAGCACTTCCTCTGAGCTGTTTGCTCAGCTCCCTCGCGCCAGAGTGAGGCTGGGAGCCGGAATATGACGTCATATTCCGGCTCCCAGCCTCACTCTGCGGCGCGCGAGGGAGCTGAGCAAACAGCTCAGAGGAAGTGCTCCCTCGCCAGCCGCCCGCCCAGCAGCCCGGCATGTCTGTTAGCCGCAAGGCTAACAAGACATTTGCCTTGGGCATTTGGGGGCGGCTAACAGACATGCCGTGTGAGCTATGCGGCCGCAGGGCGCCCCCTGCACCATGGCGCCCTGTGCGGCCGCACAGCTCGCACACCCCTAAGGCCGGCCCTGGGTATAAGGACCACTGTGGGAGGGGGGGGGGTATAAGGACCACTATGGGAGGGAGGGGGTGGGATAAGGACCACTATGGGAGGGAGGGGGGGATAAGGACCACTATACCACTATGGAAGGGAGGGGGGGATAAGGACCACTATCGGAGGGAGGGGGGTGGGATAAGGACCACTATGGGAGGGAGGGGGGGAGAAAAGGAACACTATGGGAGGGAGGGGGGGATAAGGACCACTATGGGAGGAAGGGAGGGGGGGGATAAGGACCACTATGGGAGGGAGGGGGATAAGGACCACTATGGGAGGGAGGGGGGGGATAAGGACCACTAGGGGAGGGAGGGGGGGGGATAAGGACCACTAGGGGAGGGGAGGGGGGATAAGGACCACTAGGGAAGGGGAGGGGGAAGTAAGGACCACTAGGGAAGGGGAGGGGGAAGTAAGGACCACTAGGGGAGGGGAGGGGGAAGTAAGGACCACTAGGGGAGGGGTGAGTCAGGACCACTGGGGGAGGGGGGTGAAGGAACACGGGGGTGGGGAGGTAAGGACCACTGAGGGAGGAGGAGGGGAGGTCAGGACATATGGGGGGGCAAATATCCTTGCACCGGCCCTGCACACACTGCATTCATACACACACTGCACTCATACACACACTGCACTCATACACACACTGCACTCATACACACACTGCACTCATACACACACACTGCACTCACACACACACACACACACACACTGCACTCACACACACACACACACGCTGCACTCACACACACACACACGCTGCACTCACACACACACACACGCTGCACTCACACACACACACACGCTGCACTCATACACACGCTGCACTCATACACACACACGCTGCACTCATACACACACTGCACTCATACACACACGCTGCACTCATACGCACACACGCTGCACTCATACGCACACACGCTGCACTCATACGCACACACGCTGCACTCATACGCACACACGCTGCACTCATACGCACACACTGCATTCATTATACACATACTGTAAATAAATATTCAATTAATATATTTTTTTTAGGATCTAATTTTATTTAGAAATTTACCAGTAGCTGCTGCATTTCCCACCCTAGTCTTATACTCGAGTCAATACGTTTTCCCAGTTTTTTGGGGAAAAATTAGGGGCCTCGGCTTATATTCGGGTCGGCTTATACTCGAGTATATACGGTAATAGGAAGTCAGAACTAACAGAAGAACCGTTTTTGCATAAATGAAAACACTGATAACCTCTAATAAACAAAAAGTGGAATAAAAGTACTATAGTAGATAATATTACACGCAATTCATGTGAGAATTGTTGTGAGAAATGTGAGGATTGTATTAAAATACAAGCATTTTATGTTAATAAAATTTAGAATATGTCTAAAATAAAAATAAAGGGCACAGCGGAGGTCTCGCCCAGCATTACAGCCTGTGTGCCCTGATACCACACACCAGCGGCTGCGGAGGGGAGACATATTCTGACCGTCCGAAGAAGGACTTGTGATAAATGAAGGACTTACCTTTCGCCACCTTTCCCTCAGGAACTCTGTACCATCAAGGCCTGAGATATGATGTCTGGTGCTATACCTCATCACTTAGCCTGCCTATGGATCACGCCGTAATTAACACCCAGCATGTAGATCTCACTAGCCTGCCTCTAAATGACTGTCACTAATTGCAATCACAAATGCATGTTTAAACGTTGTTTAACCCGATAAATTATAAATGCAGGATATGAATAGGCACACTTGATTGATCTAGGAAACGCGACTTAACTAGAGACTGACACTGTAATCAACACATGACCCACCTGTTTCTTTACTTTAAGACTGGACTGGTCGGACCGCCTGTCATTGCTAGCCACCACGTGGAACATACACGCCATACTAGAGCACAGTTAAGCGAGAACAGTAAAACTACACTTAGGGCCCGAGGTTAAAGCGACGACATTCAACACATCTATTAAACTTAAGCTACTGTAACTAAACAACTGACATATTCACTATTGCTAACCAGCTTGCACCCAGCTTGATTCTGCTATTATTATTTTATGCTTTGCTTACGCTTTGTACAATAGTCTACTTAGACAGGCATTACTGACGGAATAGCATGTTCATAACATATTTTTAAAAAAAAGTGCAGAAACCCTCATGCCATAAATGTAAAACTTCTTTGTTTATGCCTTTAAAAATGCTGTTGTGGCACCGATAAATGCTATGTTATTCCTTGCACAAAGAAAATAAAGAATTTAAAATAAAAATAAATGTGAGGAATTTTTTATTTTTTTTTGTATACGTCATTTAGACTCTATGTAGGAGGTTTTAAAAATGTTCAGACAATCTTGGTCCAAGGGCAATAACACTGACATAAAATCAGAATAAGGTTAAGAAGATCTAAACTGTATAAAGCTGTATATTTGGAGCATAAGAGATCACCACTATTTTATTCACACAAACTGTAAGACACCGCACTCCCGCCTCAGAATCCAAGTGCTCCAGACCCAAGGCTGGCAAACCCCAATATAGTAGACAAAAATAAATTAGGTTCAGGCCTTCCGCATATCACAGATGACAACTGAGCTTCATTAGAACTGAGAAAACCGCAACATTTCGGCCTACATAGAGGATATTGCAGCAATGCTCCGAATCTTGACGCATTCATCACCTAATCTCTCAATTAACATAGTGAAAACATGAATAAGTGGTACAATGTGTGGCAAATGCAACATTCAGTCTGTGGTTGAGACACTTTGATTCCTTAAGTCAAGGATAAGAAAACTTCTGTGATATTGGTTCAGATATCAAGAGGACCGACGTAGCAAAGCACTTAATGCCATGATTGGGATGGATAGCTTCTCAGTTTACAGCATATCCAGAAGATCGCCACATGTAAGAAACGGGGACAATACAAAGAATAACAAAATCCACAATGAACAATCTGTTGTGATATATATGAAAACACTATGTATGGAATTATGGATAATTTTTTTTTACAACACCCTAATTTAAATGCTAATTTAGGGAAACCAAGGAGGCTCTCTGTTGCATGAGAATTATAGTCTTTGTGTTTTCCCTCAGATATGCAGGTCTGGCTCTTTGAATATGCAAGAAATTCGATGAGATGTAAATGACCAGTAAAGTCATGATATTATTAATGACATGGAAACTCGTATTAGGCTTCCCTCTTTCTTCATATTCCCTAAGTAGCAAACAACATCGACGGGGAAAAAAAAATCATAAACACAGAGTAGATAAACAGGGAACAACTTCCATGTTTTTCATGGGGGTTGTTGTTTTTTTTTTCCATCAGTGTTCTTGTTACGGAAGGAAAATAAAGACAGGGTGCAGCCTAATAGGGGACTCCGTGTCTTAGTCCATTTTTTGGAGCAAATAAGTAACAGAGCAGGAGATCCCTGAAGAGGAGTTTCCTGAAAGGTAGATCCCAGGAAAAAAGGTGGATAGAGAAAGAGAAAGGTACAGTACTTAATCAAATAAATAAACTTCAACCTACTAGTTTGCATTTGGGAGTAACTATACAGCAGCGATATAGAAGGTTAATTTTAGTCTTCTCTAATTATTTGTTTTAGATTAGTTCTGTGTATTGTGTTGCAGGTTTGAATTTAATTCTGTGGTTCTTTAATTTGTTTTGTTCTTCTGTAAATACTTTGCTTACATTGTGTGATATTTCGTTTTCATGACTATCCACAGAGACATAGGAACTGCACACAGAAAATACTATCAATTCTAAGGGCTCACCTACGGTGCATCCATAACTCGAGGTGACAAATCTCATAGCAACAAAAAGTTCCGTGCACTCTACAATAGGTGATCAGCACGCTTTAATTGAAAATCCAGATACAATAAACAATGTTGAATTTCACCGGCAATATTCGCATAAATCCATTTAATGGTTTATTATTGTGAGTTTAATGTTTATTATTTTGACGTTCCTTTTTGGGATAAATTTGACATTATTGATTTAGTTGTACAAAATGCACATCTTAGTTTAGTTGTACACAATATACAATGCACTTGGATATTGAACACTGAAAAGGGGACAGGAGTCCCAACACATTTGTTGGTTGTGCTCTTCATTCAATATTGGTTTCACGGATGGGCCTCACCTACTAAACCGCGCATTGTGAATTTCTATATATTTCCGTTCTTCATTTGCTGCCATTGGAACCACATCCATTTTAGCGTTTAAGTAACTAGGGTTACATTTTTGACACTGCTGTTTTCACTCTCACTCAGTGTTTGTATATTGATTTAGTTGAGCACTTTATAGTGTATTTGTGTAGAGGTAATTTTTTGAGGGTTTGACTTCAAAATGTTAACATTTAATTTATATTAGGTGAAGCTGGGAGAGTGCTTTTCCCTTTGAGGGGTGTACTAAACTCTGTACTTAATCTATAATTACCTGCACTGGGTTGCACAAAACAGGTTGAGGTCTGTCTCAAATGTGTTTCCCCTTGCCTTTTAATTTAACTGAATTAATTAAGTATTGAACTATAGATGGCATGGGTTGCAACTTGCAATCATGCAGAAGTTGTTCTTTCGGTTTAGGCAGTATTCCTAGTATGGGCAAAATATGACCTTATACACTGCGTGCAGAATTATTAGGCAAATGAGTATTTTGACCACATCATCCTCTTTATGCATGTTGTCTTACTCCAAGCTGTATAGGCTCGAAAGCCTACTACCAATTAAGCATATTAGGTGATGTGCATCTCTGTAATGGGAAGGGGTGTGGTCTAATGACATCAACACCCTATATCAGGCGTGCATAATTATTAGGCAACCTCCTTTCCTTTGGCAAAATGGGTCAAAAGAAGGACTTGACAGGCTCAGAAAAGTTAAAAATAGTGAGATATCTTGCAGAGGGATGCAGCACTCTTAAAATTGCAAAGCTTCTGAAGCGTGATCATCGAACAATCAAGCGTTTCATTCAAAATAGTCAACAGGGTCGCAAGAAGCGTGTGGAGAAACCAAGGCGCAAAATAACTGCCCATGAACTGAGAAAAGTCAAGCGTGCAGCTGCCAAGATGCCACTTGCCACCAGTTTGGCCATATTTCAGAGCTGCAACATCACTGGAGTGCCCGAAAGCACAAGGTGTGCAATACTCAGAGACATGGCCAAGGTAAGAAAGGCTGAAAGACGACCACCACTGAACAAGACACACAAGCTGAAACGTCAAGACTGGGCCAAGAAATATCTCAAGACTGATTTTTCTAAGGTTTTATGGACTGATGAAATGAGAGTGAGTCTTGATGGGCCAGATGGATGGATTGGTAAAGGGCAGAGAGCTCCAGTCCGACTCAGACGCCAGCAAGGTGGAGGTGGAGTACTGGTTTGGGCTGGTATCATCAAAGATGAGCTTGTGGGGCCTTTTCGGGTTGAGGATGGAGTCAAGCTCAACTCCCAGTTTCTGGAAGACACCTTCTTCAAGCAGTGGTACAGGAAGAAGTCTGCATCCTTCAAGAAAAACACGATTTTCATGCAGGACAATGCTCCATCACACGCGTCCAAGTACTCCACAGCGTGGCTGGCAAGAAAGGGTATACAAGAAGACAATCTAATGACATGGCCTCCTTGTTCACCTGATCTGAACCCCATTGAGAACCTGTGGTCCATCATCAAATGTGAGATTTACAAGGAGGGAAAACAGTACACCTCTCTGAACAGTGTCTGGGAGGCTGTGGTTGCTGCTGCACGCAATGTTGATGGTGAACAGATCAAAACACTAACAGAATCCATGGATGGCAGGCTTTGAGTGTCCTTGCAAAGAAAGGTGGCTATATTGGTCACTGATTTGTTTTTGTTATGTTTTTGAATGTCAGAAATGTATATTTGTGAATGTTGAGATGTTATATTGGTTTCACTGGTAAAAATAAATAATTGAAATGGGTATATATTTGTTTTTTGTTAAGTTGCCTAATAATTATGCACAGTAATAGTCACCTGCACACACAGATATCCCCCTAAAATAGCTATAACTAAAAACAAACTAAAAACTACTTCCAAAAATATTCAGCTTTGATATTAATGAGTTTTTTGGGTTCATTGAGAACATGGTTGTTGTTCAATAATAAAATTAATCCTCAAAAATACAACTTGCCTAATAATTCTGCACTCCCTGTAGATGCAAACATTCAATAATTTGATCGTGTTGTATACATTTATATATGAATCAGGAGAACCTTAGGTAAGCGAACATAACTGTATCTTCCAAAATGAGAGGGGCTAATGTTATAAAAAATTACAATTAAAAAAAGTGTATGGTACGGAAATGTTAGTGCCAGAGGGAGCAGTGTTGATTTTTGCTTAAAGTTCTGTAGGGTTATTTGCTCAAGTGAGAATTCAAAGTGAATTTAAATTTGAAGCACTTTAAATAACCTTGCGATTCTTCAGTTAGAATGTTAAAAAAAAAAATGGTCTTAGAAATGCCCTGGACCGTCAGGGGACATTTTCCTTCCTGGTGTCCTAAAACATAAATCGTAGAGGACAAAAGTCATAGAGGAAATTATCACACCCTAAATTTTCATGAAATGTCAAGTATACAGGAATTCTGAGGATTCAAAAGAGTTTTCTGGCCCATAACTGGATGGCACGTTATTTTATACAAAATGTATATATCATACATGATATATATGAAACTGGCATGATATAAGTGGACTAATGTGTGGAAATGCCAGATTGAAAAACAAAAGGATGCTCACCAATGCAACTATTAGAAAATCACTTTTATTCACTCAAATAACATCAAATCACATATATAAATGATAAAAAAAACTATTAGTGAATAGGCTCAGTAAAATATAAATGGCAATTAAAATTCAACGAAATAGCCTGCAAAAGCCAGATATGTCACAATACCCCAAAGTTTCGGCACACAGGGACAGCTGATAGGGATTGCTACATAGCAATTGGGTTAGAATCTATCTGGGGTTAAACACCTACTTCAACATGTAGTTAAACATGGGATCAGCTTATGAGTAACTAGTGTTAGATTAGATCAATCAACCCAATATGTATAGAAGATACAGAGAAGGTAGTTCTGTAATATGACGCATATAGCTTTATGTAAATACAATGCAAATAAAAATAGTGGAACATTTATTCATACTTACCGTAATTTTCTTTTCCTGGCTGCTATTCATGGCAGTATATACAAATGGGTTAGCTCTTCCCCTTACAGCCGATACAACAGGAATTAAACAGATTCTTTTAAAAGGGGATCCAGAGATAAGCCCCTTAGTCAGTAACAAGCTCTTACAGAAGAATCAAATCCATAATGGGTGGGTAGTATACAGGGCCGCCATCAGAAATTTTGGGGCCCTTAACACAGCTCAAGGTCTGGGCCCCCCTTCAAGCCCACCCACAGGGCCTGCCTCCAAATCCTGCCCACAGGAATACACACACACTAACAGATAAAAATACTGAAACAGACATACACACATGCAAAGGGAGATACTGACACACACACACACATACATGCAGACATACATACTGACAAACATACATACATACATACATACACATACTGCATACTGATATATACATATATACAAACATACACACACACTGGTATACATACATACATACACACTGGCATACATACATATATACACTGGCATACATACATATATACAATGGCATACATACATACACTGGCATACATACATACATACATATATACACTGGCATGCATACATACATACATACACTGGCATACATACACACACACACTGGCATACATACATATATACACTAGCATACATACATACACTGGCATACACACACACACTGGCATACATACATACACTGACACCTCATTTTCAGCCACCCTCCTCTTCCTTACCATTTCGTTGCAGGAGAGTGGCTGGAGATGATGTGAGTCAGCTGCCTCTCCTCGCGGCCTTTCTCGCCTCCTTCCCGCGCGGAGTAAAGAGCGAGGGAGTGACCGAACGTCACTTCCTCCCAGCAGCATTGCTTTCCGGTTGCATTTTTTTTTTTTTTTTTTAAAGGCGCCCTGTCGCGCTATTACAGCGCTGACCGGGCCCTTGAAGATAATAGGGCCCATTGGGTGGCCCTAAATGCTTGGACCACCTGATGGGCCCCATCAGCGTGTGGGCCCCAGTGCAGATGCACCGGCGGCAGTTCCGCTGATACACGTGGGGGCCGGGCCCCCCAGGGCCGCTAGGCCCGTGACAACCGTTATGGTTGTCACCCCCTGATGGTGGCCCTGGTAGTATATGCTGCCATGAATAATAGCCAGGAAAATAAAATTATGGTAAGTATGAATACATTTTCCACTTTCCTGGCTAATCATGGCAGTAAATACAAATAGGGCTACCCAAGCTCATAGGGAGGGACAAAGAGGCTCAAATGGATGCAAAAATAACTTTAATGAAAAATACAGAACAATTTCTGAGTGAATAAATCTCTTGAAATGAATGAATATGAAAACAAACCATACCTGTAGCAATGCAATAATAGACACAGGCAAACCTTCAGTACAACACTTCAATGCAAACTGAAACAGGCACCAAAGTACAGCCTCCAAGGTCCCTTTAAATAACTCCCAGCTGAACACTGACCTTATTTCTGGCAACTTTCCGGCATTTCCATTTATTTTTTACTTTTGCCCTTTACAAAGATGGTTGCCGTGACCTTTGCGATCCTCCTGAAAACTGCATTTTGGCGCCAAAATAAAAAGGACGGTTCTCCCGCAATTTGTGCAGTTTGAGCCGGGAGGATGGAAGGAAATCCGGAGAACACCTCACAGGAGACAGAAAAATCTTCCCCAAGCCCCCAGTAACAACTGAGGGAGAATCAAAATCGGTACTGAAAACATGAGAAGCCATAAACTTGAGGGTAAAGTAAAGGGAGCTAAGCAACTCCCTTCCCAAGGGCTGTAAGGACAGGAATAAGACTCTGGATCCTCCTTTTAAAATAATCTGTTTAATTCCTGTCCTATCGACTGTAAGGAGTGGAGCTAACTCATTTGTATATGCTAAAAACACAGAAAAAAGTGTGGAAATTAGTGGCGCTTATTTGTATAATAAAAAATAGTTTTGTTAAGCTGCTATAAAACACTCAAAAGTGTACTCCAAAACCCACTCTCGACATGCAAAAAACAAATAACCACGAGTGGGTCAGTGTAAAAACTTTCCCACTACTTGGTAAGAGTGTAGCACTTAGAGGCAGGACCGGTGCTAGGATTTTTAGTTACACAGGCGAAGATGCATTTTGGTGCCCCCCACCCTCGTTTAAAATAAGGTTCATACAAACACAGAAATAATCATACAGAGACATACAGACACAGACAGAGACATACATGCAGGCATATAGACATACATACAGAGGCATACCGTCATACAGACACATACATACATAGACAGACATACAGAAACATACATACAGAGACATCCAGGCATACAGACACATACATACATACAGGCATACAAAGACATACACGCATACAGAGACATACCGTCATACAGACACATACATATATACAGGTATACAGAGACATACAGGCATACAGACACATACGTACAAAGACATACAGGCATACAGACACATACATTTGTACATACAGAGACATACAGGCATACGGACACATACATTTGTACATACAGAGACATACAGGCATACAGAAACATACAGACACATACATGCATACAGAAACATGCATACAAAGACATACAGGCATACAGAGACCTACATACATACATACATACATACATACAGAGACATACACAATTACATACTAGTTCAATCTTGTCCCCTG
This sequence comes from Pelobates fuscus, assembly GCF_036172605.1. Classification (NCBI taxonomy): domain Eukaryota; kingdom Metazoa; phylum Chordata; class Amphibia; order Anura; family Pelobatidae; genus Pelobates; species Pelobates fuscus. Next base: position 297,921,123 of record NC_086320.1, read on the forward strand.
GATGCATGCTGTCTGGCTCCTTGGAGTCCTGTCCTGCAGCCCAGCCCCATCACAGGGCGCCAGCCGCGCTGTGTGGTACACAGGGAGCAGGGATATGATGTCATTCATATCCTCGCCCCCTCCAACCCATGGCGGCGGGCACCTGGTCGCAGGGGTTGCAGGGCTGTGACCCCTGCGACCGCGGTATGTACGCCAGTGCATGCAGATGCACACACAATTAAAGGACCACTACAGACACCCAGATCACATCAGCTCAATGAAGTGGTCTGGGTGTCAGGTCCCTCTAGTTTTAACCCTGCAGCTGAAAACATAACAGTTTCAGAGAAACTGCTATGTTTCACCGAAGGTTAATCCAGCCTCTAGTGGATGTCTCACTGACAGCCGCTAGAGGAGCTTCCGCTATTCTAAAACACTGAACGTCCATAGGAAAGCATTGAGTAATGCTTTCCTATGGGCGGTTTGAATGCGTGCGAGGCAAGAGCATTCGGAGCTGAGAGGCGGAGGGATCCCCAGCGCCAAGGGAGTCCGGCGCTAGAGAAAGGTAAGTGCTGAAGACACACACACACTCTCACGAACAGATGCATACACACCAGCTAACAGACACACATTTACTGACAGACACACTCAGCGACAGACATACATACACACTCACTTACAAAACATACACTCTCACTGACAAACACACACTCACTAACAGACATCAAACAGACTCACTAATACACAAACACACTCAGTAAGAGACACACAGTAACACACTTACTGACACTCACTAGCAGACACACTCACTGACACCCACTAGCAGACACACTCACTGACACTCACTAGCAAACACACTCACTGACACTCACTAGCAAACACACACACTGACACTCACTAGCAAACACACACTGACACTAGCAGACACACTCACTGATACTAGCAGACACACTCACTGACACTAGCAGACACACTCACTGACACTAGCAGACACACTCACTGACACTAGCAGACACACACACTGACACTAGCAGACACACTCACTGACACTAGCAGACACACTCACTGACACTAGCAGACACACTCACTGACACTAGCAGACACACTCACTGACACTCACTAGCAAACACACACACTGACACTCACTAGCAGACACACACACTGACACTCACTAGCAGACACACACACTGACACTCACTAGCAGACACACACTCACACTAACACATGTTTTTTTTTTTTTTAATTTAATCCCTCAGCCTCCTTACCTTTTTGCAGTGTTGAAGGGATTCCCTGGGGTCCAGTGGTGCTGCTGGGCTCCTTGGCTGGCTGGCTCCCTCCCTGGCTGGCTGGCTGGCTGGCTCCCTCCCTCCCTTCCTGGCTGGCTGGCTCCCGGGCGGGCGCGAGGGAGCACTCTCCCATGTGTGCTTCCTCTTCAGCTCCCTCGCGCACCGCGTAGGGATGCCGGCGCCGGAAGATGACGTCATCTTCCGGCTCCGGTATCAGTATGCGGCGCGCGAGGGAGCTGAAGAGGAAGCACACATGGGAGAGTGCTCCCTCGCGCGCCCGCAGAACCGGGCGCTCGGCCATGCTACAACAGGTTGTCGGTTGGAGGGGAGCGCAGTGCGCTTCCCTCCTTCCGGTCAGCCTGATTTTGCGCCCCCAGGGCCGGTGCGCCCTAAGGCGGCCGCCTGGGCCGCCTTATGGTAGCGCCGGCCCTGCTTAGAGGTATAGTTCCAAAGTGCTTAAATATATAAACATACACTTACCACTCAGGGTAAAGGCAAAAGGTATACATGCAGAAAGGAAAAACTAAAGGACACATAGAGTAACATTATTGTATGACCATACATTGAGTTTAGATTTAAATATGTATGGGTAAATTCACATTTTTAGAGCCTTTTATATGGGTATAGGCTCTAAACACTTACGCATCCGTGCCTTTAAGGTAGGCAACAAGACCGTATTGATGCAGCTTGCTCTTTTCTCTTCCTTTTAACCAAAGATCGATCTCCAAATGAGATAAAAAATAAAAAAGTACTTCTGGGTGCAGATTGTTATACCCTTAGTGCACAGTGCAATATATGTACAGAAAAAAAGTGCTCACCTTTTAGAGAGCCTTTTAATAACTGGCTCTAAGTATTACTGATGTGTGTGTGTATTATTAGGGGTGACACTACCCTTAACCGGATCCAAGAGTTCAAGGTAGAGGTAAGTATATTCAAACAAAGTATTTATTAAAGATATTTAAAATAGAAAAAATTAAAATTACCAAAGTAATAATAAAAAGTATAAATAAATACAGTATATGGCGAGACTCTTCCTCTCCTGCTGTACCAAGACTCGTTTCGCCTTCAATGTCGGCTTTTTCAATTGGCATTCTGTGGTCATCTCACTATCCGGTTTTAAAAAGGTGTTTTCCCGCCTCTTCTCTCTCCATCCAATCTCTCATCGGATAACAGCTGGTCTTTGTTGCGGCTTTGATTGCCATTTCGTCACTTCCGGTTTCTCAACTGTAACGTCACTTCCAGTTCGCCGTCTGAACTACATTACCCAAGAACCTCTTCTCTGTAGTTCTAACGGGTTTAGACAGTTCAAAGTCCCCGATAGGGATTCCATCTCAGTTCATATTGTCCCATAACGAGTATTAAATAACTCGTAAAGAAGGAATATACTTAAAGATATGGAAAGAGAAAGGAGCTGTCAATTTTAAAGCAACATATTTTAAACTCATAAAAAATATACATGTATATAAGATTAAAATTTTAAACAGTTATAGTGCAAATAAGGGACATGTTGCTGCTTTTCTCAAGACTATTCAGTCAATATGTCTCACGTTGTTTCAAAAAAGTATTTACAAATTCTATGCACATATGTTACACATATAATCAACAATACACTAGACATATATATTAAATATTGGGAGTATTATAATATCCTAAAGATATATATAAAAAAGACTAGTGTATTATTACTTATATTAAACCTTGTATAAGTAAAAAAAAGTTAGAGGTAAAAAGGGAAAGAAAAAACATATGGAACCATATGCATGTTACTATTCATTATAAAAGATATTCATAAAAAATGATATAACTCAAAATCCGCATTTAAACAAAATGGAGTGAGGGTTTTGAGATTAAAAATCCATTTCGGCGGGGCCTGACAGCCAAGATGGCTGGTCGCACACTCATGGATCTCCCACAATGCTGGGTAAAAGAGCGCTGATACAGAGAGATCCAAAGCTGCCAGCGCAAACAGGGACCGGGTGCGAGTAGAGCACGATAAAAGCAATCGATTGACACCAGCCCGGCACCTGTGCGCCGCAGGAAAACTTGCGCCGGCCATGCGGCCTACACCAGAGCGAAGCCTGGAATTCGGGGGAGGCGGCCGATCTCCTGACCCGGGCCTGAGCTCATACACAAGAGCATGCTTCAGCCCTGCAACCCCCCCCCTCTGGACCGGTGGGGGATATCCCGGTCCTTGCTGGGACCCATCACCCCAGCACTCCTGCCTACCCAAGCGAAGAAACCCGCACTCATACAGAGACGTCGGGGCCCAACAAAGATGGCAACGCGTCACACGAAGAAGCAATCGCCTCCCACGCCACCCACAGACACAATAGAGTTCTTCCGCAAGCTCTGTACCTGCCTGTGGGTGAAACTTAAAGCCAGAACGCAACCCTTCACACTGGCGGCGAAAGAGGCTGCAGCCTGGATCCGTCCGGCGACTCGCCGCTGCCTGCGGTGGAACATACCACGTGGCCCCAGCGTGGCCACCCGACAGGAACAGAGAAGAGGAGCAGCGTGGCGGAAAGCGGCACAAGGCACCGTCCTCAAGCCCGAGCACGAAACCCGCCGGTGTGCCCGACTCGCCCATCATCCAGCGGTCCCAGCAACATCCGCCCCACAAGCCACAACCCAGCGCGAGGGGACCGGCGGAGCTAACAGCGACGCTAATTGCGCAAAAGCAGGGATGGGGTCTGTCCAGCAGGAAACCTACCCACAGCCTACAGAGGGGAGAACACCGAAGGGGCGAGCGCCCCATCACAACAGCACATCCATCACTCCGCCAAGCGAGCGGGTTGCCCCCGGGCGGGACCCCCCCATGATGGACACAACGAAACACCCGGTGGGTATAGGCTGAACGGGGTAGACTCACAGGCATTTGGTGCGGGACTCTGGCTCCTGCCTTATACACCCCATGGGACAAGGCCACCGCTGAAAATACCACACAGCCCAAACACTCGCATCATAGCATCTGCCTATCTTGAAATGGGAATACCTAAACCCATATTGCACCGACTAGCCGTGCAGGTTAACTGTTATTAACTCTTAGATTGCAGCTAAAGTAAAGTTTTATGCCTTCCAAACGTTAACTACACCGAGACACGCTGAATTTGTGTGTTTTCATGACAGGGGTAGCTCCAAGCTAATAACTAGGTAGACAAGGTTTGTGTATACATGCTAAATATTCTCCATGTTGATGCCTTTAGCGCGATAATCAATATGCCTAGCATAGTTTATTTTCTATCAATGTTATTAGCATATTGTTTGTACGATTATCCAGACGCATGTTTGCTTATTCATTCGACTGACATGTTATTTCTCTTACTGTAAAAATATGTGCAAAAGTTCTAGCATGTTACTTTTACTCATGTAAAGTGATAACCTACATATATGTTTGTTAAGCCTGATAACTAAAAAAAAATTGTGCCAGTAAGCAATTAGAACCTGTAACTTTTGCAAGCGGCTAAACGCCTACTGATTTAGCGTGTTCCTACTCTTTAAGTTAAATCCATATAACAGGGAAATATTGAACCTGCAGATTTATCTTATGCGAAGCTTAAGCACTTAATCCCATACAACTAGTCTATGTTAAGCGACTGAAACTACATATTGACCAAACCTGATTGCAAGAGCAACGTTAAACCGTAATATATAAAAAAGAAAAAAAAGAGGTACGAGTACTATGGAAATGTTAGATACCATTGTTATTGAACCCTTTACTGTATACTAAATGCGCATTTCCCTCTTTCTATTCTGTATCCCATCTAATATGCCTCAATAAAATACAGATTGACAAAAAAAATCCATTTCATCTCTGTTTTACCCAATTTTTTTATTTCATCTTCTCCTCTCCAGCTTAAATTCACTTTTTGGATGGCAAAAAATCCAGCATGCTAGGATCACTGTTGTGTAGTGTTTTAAAATGTGAGGAAACATAGTGTTTTTCATAACCTTTCCTAATGTTCCTAACGTGTTCATTAATCCTTATGTGGAGAGGGTGTTTAGTTCTCCCCACATAATATAGTTGACATGGACACTTCAAAACATAGATTACCTTTTTTGAGAAACATGTAATCATTGTTTTGATTTTATATTCTCTTTTGTTTTGGGGGTCTATGAAGGAAGTAACATGTCTTTTATGGCTTTTCGTGCTCCTACAAGCTAGGCACTGGCCACATCCAATAAAACCTGGATTATGAAAGAACGGATTAGATATTTCTTCTTTTATGTGATTATGAGTTAATAACTGTTTTAAATTAGGGGCTCCTCTGTATATGATTTGTGGTTTTTCTGCTAATATATTGTGTAATAATGGATCACTTCTTAAGGTTGGCCAATGTCTATTTATTATTTTCCTTATTCTTTAGCCTTCTTGATTATAATTACAAATAAACGGTATCCCTTTATTATCTTTTTCTTTTTTCTGTTTATATTCCAAAAGGGATTCACGGTCCAAAACTCTTATCTCGTTTAAAGTGCTTGATATTCATCATAACCCTTTTCTAGAAATTGTTTTTTGATCCTATGGGCCTGTATTTGAAAGCTACTAATATCGGTACAATGCCGGCGAATACGCATGAATTGTGACCTTGGGATATTTTTTAGCCACGGCGAGAAGTGGCAGCTATTCAAATGTATGTAGTTGTTAACATCCACACTTTCAAAGTATGTCTTAGTTTTAATATGGTCATCTTCTACATAGATCGTCAGGTCTAAAAAATTAACTTGAATAGAGAAATGTATCCCTGCCCTTGTTGGTGGGTCCAACTGATGGAACTCCTCAACACTGGCAGAGATTCACCTAGTTTGGACACTCCAGAGGTGTCCTGGGGCTTAACCCCTAAATAGAGAATAGTGAAAGAATTTACTTAGACCATCTGGATACCAGAACCGGAGGTCTATAGTAAGTACTGGAGTAGGAAAAATGGGATTACCAAATCAATTAATGATAGGACCATAAAGAGTCTTTAGCAAAAATAACAAAATAGGTGGTCAGATACCCGAATTGGGTAAAAAATCTCGCCACAATGGCTCACCTCAAACTATCTTGGTCAATGGAGTACTTTATAGATTTGTCTTCAGATAGCTACAGATATTAGACTTTAATCATGGAAGGTCAATTCTGATAGCTACAGACAGCAGATAAGCTTAGCTCCAAGTTGCTAAGTAAAGTATTGACTAGAAACACTGGTCTTAAGGCTGGGAGCAGACTTAGTTGCAAAGCTCTAAAGGCCACAGCTAGCATCTGTGGAATTATCTAAATAGAGCCAACAGGATTAAAAAGTAGTCTTGCAAATAATCAACAGTTCAAAACGACAAACATACCCACACATATGAGGGCTAGATAACTGTAATGAGACCTACTTGTAATGTCTAAGGCTCTCAGTATACCTTACCCATATTATATGAAAAGAACCGGGGGGGGGGGGGGGGGGATTGAAACAGCTTGCAGGACTGTAGTACTAAGTCTAAGATAATATAGTTAACTGCTCCCAGGCAACATGTCCTGTGTGATGAGGTGAAAAATAAGGAAAGTGAAAATTAGAGTGATCTAATGTGTAGAACCATACTTAGATTGTTGGTTACCTACACATAGTGACAGTGCCCTAGTGAAAAAATAAGTGAAAGGAAAGAGAAACCCGACGCGCGTTTCGGTGCTTTAAGTAATGCACCTTCGTCAGGGGCTGGAGGGAGACTGACCTCAGGTCTCCTTTTAAATGTGTGCTAGTAGCTGCTAATACCTGTTGGACCAATCAGAATCAGGCATGTGACTACATTTTGGCGCCAAAACAAAACAAACAAACAAACAAATAAAGTAAAAAAAAAAAATCTTTTTAACTGTTGTGGTGCCGAAATTTATCCTTAGAGAATGAATAGCTTCTGAAGACAAATCTATAAAGTACTCCATTGACCAAGATAGTTTGAGGTGAGCCATTGTGGCGAGATTTTTTACCCAATTCGGGTATCTGACCATCTATTTTGTTATTTTTGCTAAAGACTTTTACTATAGACCTCCGGTTCTGGTATCCAGATGGTCTAAGTAAATTCTTTCACTAAAAAATGAACTTGTTGGGTGCTGTAATTCGTAATGAGTATTATTCCCCATTGATTGTTGTTCGAAAAACAAAGGAAATCTTTCAGCTAGTCTTCAGTCCCTCTCCAGATAAAAAATGATATTGTCAATGTACCGCTTATAAGTGACAAGGTTCGCACTCCAGCTGGCATTTGACAAAATGAAGTTCTGCTCTCAAAAGGCCATAAAAAGGTTGGCATAGCTGGGTGCGAACCTTGTCCCCATAGTAGTACCACACTTCTGTAAATAGAAGTCATTATGAAACCAAAAGTAGTTGTTCCGAAGAATCAGGTCAATCCCTCGCAGGATAAATCCTATTTGTTCCTCTGGATAGACTTTAGCTTGTTTTAAAAAGAAATCTACGGCCTCCATACCTTTCCCATGTGAGATACTGGTATATAATGATCCTACGTCTGCAGTGACGAGGATAAAGTGAGATTCCCATTCAATGTGTCCTTCAAATAGCTGGATGTACTTTGAACTGTCGGTTGAAGACAACGATCTAAATACTCGGATAGTCTACTGGAGATTGAATCAATCCCCGAGACTATCGGTCTACCTGGAGGGTTTATTAAGTCCTTATGTATTTTGGGGAGATGGTATAGTACTGGAATTTTCTTTTTTTTTATGTTTAGTTATCTATATTCATTATCATTTAATGTCTCCATTTCTTTTCCTTGTATGAATAATTCCTCAATTTTTTTTGTTATATCTTTAGTTGGATCACCTGCTAATTTACAATATGTATCTAAATCCCCAACTAGCCTTAGGCCTTCCTGTATGTATTTGGCGGTGTCCATTACTACTATACCACCCCCTTATCTGCCGGTTTTATTACTTAACTTTGATCTTTTTGAAGTTTTTTTAGAGCTAACCATTCTGATTTGTTTAAGTTCATCTGTCTTTTATTTGTTTTAATCCTATTTATATCTTGCATGACTGATTTCTCAAAAGAGATCATCTCGTCAGAGATAAAATTATTGGGGAAAAAAGTAGATTTATCTCTTAAGTCAGTATGGATATAGTTCGATTGGGGCACCTGCATTGGATAGTTATCCGTTTTTAAAAAACATTTTTTTAAACATAGTTGTCGTTTAAATTTATTTAGGTCTATGAAGACTTCAAAATTATCCAATGGCTTAGTGGGGACAAACTTCAAGCCCTTACTTAATATTCTTTGTTCTTCATTTGTTAGTGGCATTTCTGTTAAATTAAAGATAATTGGTTTAGCTGGTTCCTCTATTTCTCTCTTATTTTTTTTACCTCCTCTCTTTCCTCTACTTCTATATCTTTCCGTCTCTTCAAAGGTGATCTCTGATATGAGATTCTGTCGTGCATCGACTCCTGGAATTGAGTGGCTTCAGGGCCCCTTTAAATAACTCCCAGCTGAACACTGACCTTATTTCTGGCAACTTTCCAGCATTTCCATGTATTTTCGACTTTTGCCCTTTACAAAGATGGCCGCCGTGACCTTTGGGATCCTCCCGGAAACTGCATTTTGGCGCCAAAATAAAAAGGACGGTTCTCCCGCAATTTGTGCAGTTTGAGCCGGGAGGATGGAAGGAAATCCGGAGAACAGAAAAATCTTCCCCAAGCCCCCAGTAACAACTGAGGGAAAATCAAAATCGGTACTGAAAACATGAGAAGCCATAAACTTGAGGGTAAAATAAAGGGAGCTAAGCAACTCCATTCCCAAGGTCTGTAAGGACAGGAATAAGACTGGGGGACTTATCTCTGGATCCTCCTTTTAAAAGAATGTGTTTAATTCCTGTCCTATCGACTGTAAGGAGTGGAGCTAACTCATTTGTATATGCTGCCATGATTAGCTAGAAAAATGTTTTAATTTATGAGGATAAACACTTTGTGCATGCAGGGGCGTACCTAGAGCATTTGGCACCCGGGGCGGATCCTGTGGTTGGCACCCCCCCTCCCCCAACTTTAAAAATCACCCGCAATATTTTTAAAAAATTGCACATACATGTAAACTTAAAAAAAAAACCTGCCCTGCCCCTTCTACAAAACCCCTGCCCTGCCCCCAGTTCTACAAAACCCCTCTCCTGCGCACCGTTCTACAAAACTCGTGCACCCCCCTTCCACATATCCCCTGCTCAGCCTCCCTTATACAAAATCCCTGTCCCCCTTCTACAAAACCCCTGCAACCCCATCTCCATAAAACTCTTGCACCCGCCTTCCCCAAAAAACCCTGCCTCTCCCTCTATAAAACCTGCTCATCCCCTTACAATAGAATTATTTTTTTTTACAACAATATTAGCAACAGTCTTCAGAGTCCAGTCCCAGGCATATAGTCACTCACACACAGTCACAGACACAGTTACAGGCACACAGTCACACAAATAGTTACAGGCAGTCACACATGCAATAACAGGCAGACAGTCACACACACATACACACACAGTTACAGGCAGGCAGTGACACATATACACACACACACACACACACACACAGTCACAGGCAGACATTCACACACAGAGTCACAAGCAGACAGACACACAGACGCTCTCTCTCTCACTTACAGACAGTATGGGCTGCAGGAGGAGTGAATCCACTGGGGACTCCTTCCTGCTTCCCCTCGATGTGCAGCAGTAGGAGGCTGTGTTTAGCTCTGCCCCTGCTGCCGGTTTGACTCTGCCCCGCTGCCGATTAGCTCTGCCTCCAATTTTCTTGCATGTGATCTGTGTCAGTGCCTGGCACCCCAGCTGCCATGAGAGCCTGTGCAGCCGCAAAGCTCACACATCCTAAGAGGGAGAGTCATGGAACCCCCCTACCTAGTGGCACCCGGGGCAGACTGCCACCTACCCCCCACCCCTTAGTAGGCCACTGTGTGCATGTATATAAATATATATATAACATATATCTGCAAAAGGACATTATATTCTAGATTTGCATGTGGATTCTAGGCTAGATCAGCAACATATTTCTGGTAAGGAAGAAATCTTTTAAAATTGTCAAATTTAATAGCACTAAGCACAGGTGCTATATATGCATATCGAGCTTATCTGAAAACATAATATATATATATATATATATATATATATATATATATATTATCCCCTTTAAAAAGGTAGGTGTCCGTAGTCATGAACAATGCTTGTTTGATTCTTTCAGTAGTAATATTTTAATTTCCAGAGTGCATTTGAAAAATAAATAAATTGCTATTTGTATGCCTGCTGTTCAGACTCTTGTGAACATCTTGGTGTTTTACCAAGATAATGTAACAGTCTGACAGAAAAGACAGTTGTTTGTTTCATAGTAAACTAAAAATAGACAGTTTTGAGCCTGCATAATTCAAAATAAAGTTCAAATCAGGAGAGTATTTTAGAAAGTTTTCATCCTGAAGATAAACAAAATTATCTCAGAGCTCAGTTCTTTTCCTCTGCTTCTTTGCAGAGGTACTGTAAATAGCACCCTTCTTTATATACTTAACAACAACCTTACTAAGTCAAATTACATGAGTATATTACAATTGTTTGCAAACTGCAATACCAGCCTGCAATGCACTGTAAACGGCAGATGCTTTTTGTCAATATATTTACTGGATGTAAGAATTTTGTCAATAGGCATGGTTTTTACATTCTGGTGGTATTTTTGAGAGCCAACATAGTCAAAAACACCATCAAATTTCTTACGAATACCTATAGGCATGGTATTTGGCTAACATTGTTCAACAAAATTGCTATATCTCCATTAATTCTAACAGTCTCTAGGCTAGATTTTATTCAGAACAATACAATTAAGTCTAGGAAGCAAAAAGTAGTTATCCCAAAGGTTACTCACCACTACAAGTCTGGAGGTTCATGTCACATCAAGCAAACATTTTAACACCTGCCTTATAGTTTATAATCTCAATTATTATTATTTTTTACAAGATTAATGAATAAATAAAAACCTCACGAAAAACAGCTTATGCAAAAAATTGGAATGCTATCTTATGTTTTTTTTTGTTAATCTGTTTTTTTATTGAGGCATAATAAAAGGGATACAGAATAGAGAGAAGGAAATGTGCGTTCAGAGTACAATATCGGGTTTAGTAACAGTGGTAGGTAACATTTCTATAACATTTGTGCCTCTTTTTTATGTTTGTGGTTCAACAATGCTTTATGTAGACAGATTTAGGCATTATGCAATAAAACTTGTACATATTCAGGCCAACTAGCTGTGCAAGTTAATACAATAGTGGGTTAATGGGGTAAGATACGCATACATATACAAAGAATCATGTCAGACCCACAAGTTAAAAAATAAAATAAAAATAAAGTCATAAGGTTTAGACAAGGTGATAGTCAGAGAGAAAACACTGCAGTTAATAAAACTAAGGTTGTACTGGCTGACTATATGAGTGAGAAGTATAGCTAGATAAACTAGTGCTTTACCCCTGTGACACATTAGGCCATTGAGAACAGTTGGCTGACTAAACACAGCTTGTGCTAGCTAATGTGTGTGTGTGGTTGGCATGTTATAATGTTTAGTAATATAGGTAGGCTCTCAAGTTAACGTACAATTGATACGCCATGTCAGGAGATAACTAAGTATGGTTGCGGTCGCTTGTGAACAGGCAATCAATAATGTTACAGATAGATCATCAATTTAAAAAAACATCAAGTACTCATGTGTTAACTTTGCTGTTACTGAGAGCTTAGAACAGGTACTGAAAGTCCTGAGATCAGTCGCGTGGAACATGTGGGCACCCCAACGCCTCGGTGGTATGCAGCTACATAGTCCTCTTCCACGTTGGGGGATTGGGTAGGTTTTGTGCATAGCTTGTGTGGGTTACATAGGTGGGTTACATAGGTGGTGTACCCCCTCGGGAGTCGGAGGTGTCCATGCGAGCCAGCCTGGTCACTGTGCCGCCATTTTAGAGGGTTTGGTGTGGCAGGAGTCGCAGAGTGTACGGGGTGTGGGCCGGGATCACCCCCACCGGCCCAAAGGGGGGGAACAGGGCCCGGTCCGCTCCGCTGAGGGAGTCTGGCTGGCGGCATCGGGCAGGATAGCGGGTGGCGGCCGTCCGCCTCGCTCACCGCCTGAGTGGGCCTCATCCCGAGGGAACGATGCGCGTCTCTCCGAGGGACTAAAACGTTGGTCGCAAGCCTCTCCCCGGTTTCAGTGTCTCCTCAGGTGCCGGTCCTCCTTGGTAGGTCGTCGAGTACGTCCAAAAGTGTCTTTTAATGGGTTAATACTTCGAGATTTGCCGGAGCTGTTGTGCCGTGCGACCGGCCAGCATGGCGGTCAGGCCCCGCCCCTCTATCTTATGTTTATATGCTGGCTGGCTGTCCTTCGGTCAAAGAAGCTCCTATGACTGTTTTTCGAGAAAGGAAATTGGTAGTTAAAATTCTAAAGAAAGTTGTTTTGTTGAAAAAATATATATATATAAATACAGACAGTATACCGTCTTTCCCCGAAAATAAGACCTGTTCTTATTTTAATTCCTCTCCCCCAAAAAAATCCCCACTAGGGCTTTTTTTCGGGGGTGCCTTATTTCAAGGAAAAACGGTAGTAAGCATGTACTAGAAAGGAGGTCTATGGACTAGTTCACTGGGACATGGAATCCCGCAAATCTATGTTCGGTAAAACTTTCCTGAAAATGGATTAGTTTACTTGCGAATGGAATCCTGCGAATCAGGGAAACAGGGTAGAAGATATACTCTTTATTTTCCAGGTCCACTGAGATGCATAGTCTTTCATGGTTTGAAAATGAAATACTTACTAAGGGGTTTAAAATGACCAATGCAAATGGCAGTAAGGTTTTATAGCTGTCTCAAAATATAATTATACAGATAATATCAATTGCATAATGGAGAATGGAAAATATCGTATGCAAACATTGTTTAAAAAAAAAAAAAAAAAAGAAATGGTTCGAGATAAACCAACAAAAAGTGCTTCAGGAAATAAAATGGCGCAAAAACTCATAGTTTACACCAGGCATTATAATATATTAATTGTTATTATAAGAAGAGTCGAAGTAGGAAAAACATGTAAAGCAAAATTCAGATGTAAGGTCATTCTTTGGAACCCTAAATAGAAAGGCTTGGAAGCCTTGTGATCCCTGAAATATCCCCCCCCTTTTCCTTTTTAAGACTTTATAATACTGTTCTAATACATTTTGGATAAACAGAATATGATGACATTTGCCCCTCTAAGAGAACATCCATAACAACCTCAGCTTAATGAAGTTATGGGGCAATAGTGCCTGGGTGCCCTCATATCTTCAAAGGTTAATACATTTTCCAAACGTTTAACCCTGAAGTTGGTGCCCCATCACCTCTGCCTCTTCCCTTATTTTCTCCCAGGCCAACACAGTGTCAGAGGTTTCCTTGGTGGCTGATAAGAGGCAGAGAAGGTTAACTTATGTTCTCAGCCTATCACTGGCTGCCCATCGAGAACATTAGCGTTTAATTCTATTTCTCACAATGGATGGCTAAATTTGGGGTTAGATCTTTGAATATTAGTCAAATAGCATGACCAGTCAGCTCAGTGAACATTTTTCTCATCTCAATCATGTATCTTCTGAAACAGGGAACTTTTAAATTTTTCTTTTTCTGCACATTGAAAAGAAGCAAAGTAACAAATCAAAAATTTTGAGTGTATTAGGTGAAATAAAATATTTTTATAAATCACTTAAAAATTGTAATTATAATGCTTTTAAGATTTTACAACATTTTAGTGACTGCCATTTTAAAGCATTACCAAATAAATAACACTATTTAATGGAGCTGAACTGTTTCTATTTTACCATCTTTATTTGTCTAAAATGTGCTGAGGTGTACCATTTATACACTTATTATATCCTATTTGTATTTGAATTTCCTTATGACCTAGTTTTGAGGCAGCCTCAATATCAGAGAATTTATTTATAGCGATCACAAGTGGGATTGTAATTATCAGCGTGAAGCAGGTAGGGATTATAAAGTATGGAACTGGCTTGAAGTCTTTATTTGAGTTTTCATATCATCCTGACTGCAGTGCTTTTATCTGAAACCAGGACCTACTGTCATGTTAGCTGTATGCAAATAAAGTGTAAACAGCATTCTGTTGCCTATTTATCACACATGGGTATTCCAGACAGACGAATTAAAAAAAAAAAAAAAAGAGGGTGGGCAAATAAATTTTTCCCTGTATAGACTTCTCTATAAAACATGGCAAGTTGTTAGTACAAGTAGCTGGTCTACATGTTGAAACTCTACGTGTCCAAACTGCAAGCTTTGCTGCTTTAGCAAGATATAAAATTAGTAGGTTATTATCTTGTAAGCTTTGAAAACATTTTCAGCAAGCAGATATAATAAGATTCCAGTGGAACAAACCAAATAGACTGAAATATTTTTGTTTGAAAATGTCTGTACCTTATTTAGCTAATTAAACGGTTATTCCTGGTGAGAATTTGCATATTCATATACACTGAAAGGTTTAAGTCATGTTGCTTTTATAGATTGGAAAATAAACAACCTGTTCTTTTCAAGAACACTAAACACTTGTAAAATAAAAACTAAAAAGGAATCTCATAAAGCATCATTAAGACGAAGCAGCTATCAAAACAAGCCCTGTATAAAGTGCTAGAGAAGCACCAAGCAAGGTTGGCGAATAACATACTTGGATAAAAGTATCCCAAATTGTGACCTTCCCTGGAGCACTGATGAATTGATAAAAAAAAAAAAAAATGGAACAACTGTAATTCTACCTAGAGAAGACCATCCATCACAACAAAGTTATAGTCAAGAAGGGCATTCATGAGCGAGGTCAATGGTAGCTCTGATTCGTACTAGAGGTCCATCTAGTTGGAAGAGACCATCCGTAGGACGCCTACAATTAAGACACTGGAAAAATATTATTGGTCCGAGGCCAAAATGTAAGCTTTTTACTACAGAATGTGAAAATATCCAAAATGGGGGGACTGCTTATGCAAGGCACTGTGTGCATACAGCAGTCTCAATTACATTTGTCTAATTCCAGCTAAGTTACAAAAAAGGCATGTCCTTTGTATAAATTACATAGGCCCTATCCTACATTACATAGGCCCTATCACCGCTGTCACATTAAGTGCACCCACACTTATTATATATCATTTTGTTCAGGAGAAACAGGGCTTTAATTTATCATTAACTATTCATATATGGAACATAATTTATTATGAATAAAATTTAAAAAAATGTGAGAAAATAAGATTTTTTTTTAAAATTTGTATTTCCGTCTGACATTTTAGCTGTCAATGTCATAATACTGTTAGGTTTTACTGCAAAAATGCACATATTTGTAATCAGCGATGTCTCACGAGTACAACAGTATCCCCCATTAACAGGTTTTATGGTGTTTTGGAAAGTTACTGGGTCAAATATAGAACGTTCCATTTTCAAATTGAAATTTGCCAGATTAGTAATGTTACCTTTGAGACGATGTGGTAGCCCATGAATGAGAATTCACCCCCATGATGGCATACCATTTGAAAAAGTAGACAACCCAAGGTATTGAAAGTGGGGTATGTTTAGTCTTTTTTTAGTAGCCACTTAGTCACAAACACTGGCCAAAGTTAGCGTTCAGATTTGTTTTTGTGAAAAAAGCAAAAAACTAATATTTGGCCAGTGTTTGTGACTAAGTGGCAACTAAGAAAGACTGGACATACCCTACTTGCAATACCTTGGATTGTCTACTTTTGCAAATGGTATGTCATCATGGTGGTAATTCTCATTCCTGGGCTACCATACGCTCTCAAAGGCAACATAATCAATCTGGCAAATTTCAATGTCAAAAAAATGAAATGCAAGCCTTATATGTGACTCTCTAACTTTCCAAAACACCATAAAACCTGTACATGGGGGGTACTGTTATTCTCGGGAGACTTCACCAAACACAAATATTAGTGTTTTAAAACAGTAAAACATATTACAACATTAATATAGTCCATAAAAGTGCCGCCCGTTTGTAAAAAATGCAAAAAACTTCACTTTTACTTAAAATATCATCGTTGTAATACAATCTACCAGTTTGAAACACTAATATTTGAGTTCAGCGAAGTCTTCTGAGTAAAACTGTACCCCCTATGTACAGGTTTTATGGTGTCTTGGAGAGTTACAGGGTCAAATATATTGCTTGCAAATTAAATTCTCTGCACTTTCTCCCTGTGTTGTCAGGCATGTCAATCAAATTTAGTTAATCAAATCACATAATTATGTTAAAAGATTACTTAAATATACATGTAGAATTTTAATATATATGCATTTATAGGTATTTAAATTCCACGTGTATACTAATGTAACCTTTTATGTAATTATATGTATTTATATATATATATATATATATATATATATATATATATATATATATATATATATATTTGCGGTTATTTGTATTTTATATATAGATAGATAGATAGATATAGAATGTCATTCTAAGTGTATTTTGTTACCAATATATATATATATTAATAGCAAAATACAGTTAGAATTAAATTACATATGAATATAATTTATATTAAATTTTGTTTCAATATTTTATTTTATTATTTTATTTATTATTGTAATTATACGTATATATATATATATAATATATGTGTATATATCTATTATATATATATATATATATGTGTGTGTGTAACATCATTCTAAGTGTATTTTGATACTAATATATGTACTTATATTAGTATTAAAATACACTTTGTATGACATTACATATATATAATATTTTATTTATTATTGTAATTATACGTATATATATATAATATATGTGTATATATCTATTATATATATATATATATATATATATATATGTGTGTGTGTGTGTGTGTGTAACATCATTCTAAGTGTATTTTGATACTAATATATGTACTTATATTAGTATTAAAATACACTTTGTATGACATTACATATATATAATATGTATATATTTATTTTATTTTAAAACATGTCTAATTTTTTTTTACAGCTCCCACCAGCAGGGGGACTGTCTGACATTTCAGACAGTCCCCCTGCTGGCAGATCCACAGCCAGCTATAGGGGGCCATGTGATCGCTCTTTGAGCCCAATTAAAGCGGGACAGCATAGAATGCTGTAACTGCGTTAAGGGGTTAACAGACACACACAATTTATTTATTTTAATTTCACTCCACCTAGCCTCCCTCTCTTTGGGAGTGCTGGTATGGAGTCTCTATTTCCCTGGGTTCCAGTGGGGCGGCTGGCGTGCAGGCGGCGAGAGAGCAGTGATCTTCCTCCCTAGTCCCCTTGCGTGCCCCTTAGTGATGTCAGAGCCGGAGTGACGTCATATTCCGGCTTTGGCATCACTGTTGTGCGCGCCGCGATAATGGCCACTGTGATAATTGAGGTGGGCGACGAGGGAGCACTCTCCCCTGCTCAGCTCCCTTGCCACCCGCCTCAATTATTGCAGCGGCCATTTTGTTTCCCGAAATTTTGGCGGAACCCCATTTGTGTTCTCGTGGAACACCAATTGGGAAACGTTGTTCTAATGCAAAACCGGTTTCCACAACAATTTATGAAATAGTTGTTGCAAACTTATCTAAGCTTCCTCTGCAATATTGGGATTTTGCAGATGTCTGTGATAAGAAGAATGCTGATCAGCTTACACCTCACAGCCTATAGAGCTGCTACCTGAAGCTGCTATCCCATTTGGCCATATATACTCACTTTCTGAGCCTGAATTAAAAGCACTACATAGATACCTACAAGAAAAACTTGCCAAAGGCTTTATTCAACTTTTTCGATCTATTTCTCCAGCAGGAGCTCCTATATTCTTTGTAGAAAAGAAAGACGGCAGTCTACAGCCATGTGTCGATTATCGAGACATTAATAACATCACTGTTAAAAAAACGCTTGCCTTGCCTCTCATTTCTGAACTTCTGGAGAGACTTCTCTCAGCTAAAATATTTTTAAAACTTGATCTACGGGGGAGCATATAATCTGGTTCTCATAAGACCAAATAATGAATGGAAAACAACGTTCAGAACCAGGTACAGACATTACGAATATCTAGTAGTGCCATTTGGGCTTTGTAATGCTCCTGCAACTTTTTAACATCTAATTACGGATGTACTACAGTTTCTCCTGGATCAGTTTGTTGTTGCATATTTGGATGATATCCTGATATTTTCTGATAACCTTGAAGATCACCGAAAACAGGTCTACATTGTTCTCGAGCGCCTTCGTACCCACCAGCTCTACATTAAACTGGAAAAGAGTTTGAACAAACAGCAATTAAATTCCTGGGGTATGTAATAACTCCTAAAGGTTTGAGCATGGACGCAAGTAAAATTAAAGATGTGCTTGACTGGCCCATCCCCAAGAATTAAATATATATTCAAAGATTTGTGGAGTTTGGCAATTTTTACAGGCGTTTTATTAAACATTTCTCTGCCGTTATTACACCGATCGTTGAACTTCGCCATAAAACAATCCCTTTTCAGTGGTCTGATAAGCCTGTCACTGCATTTTCCAAATTAAAGACTGTTTACATCTGTCCCTATTCTGGTACAACCTCAGCCAGAATTGCCATTCACTGTGGAGGTAGATGCTTCTGATTCAGCTGTTGGGGCTATACTTTCTCAAAGGACTGGACCTCACTTGCAAAAACAGAATATTCAAGGATATGATCCTTCAATGTAGGGTAATAACTGCTTGATCCAAGGATAAATCTGACTGCCATTCTGGGGTCAAGAAGGAATTTTTTTTTTTTCCCTAGCTTGTTGCAAAATTGGAAGTGCTTCAAACTGGGTTTTTTTGTTTTTTTTTTGCCTTCTTTTGGATCAACAGCAAAAAACATACGTGAGGAAGGCTGAACTTGATGGACGCAAGTCTCTTTTCAGCTATGTAACTATGACCTAAGATGTTACATCCATGTGCCTTCTATTCCCATCCGATGATACCAGCAGAAAGAAATGACATATGGAATAAAGAACTTTTGGCTATACAATCTGCCTTCACCGAATGGAGACATCTCTTAGAGGTAGCCACCCCATCCAATTACTGTTGTGGTGGACCGGTTAACTATAATGAGTCATTTCATGCCAGCTTGTGGTCTCCCCTCGTGGTCTCCCTTCAGCCAAAAAACAGCTGACCTAATTATTCGGGGAAATATTTTGCTCGCATGGAGCTCCTGATGAAGTAGTTTCTGACAGAGGAGTGCAGTTTATGTCTCATTTTTGGAAATATTTCTGTTCTATTTTTTGGCAAATCTTTCATTAGCTTTTCATCCACAAAGTAATGGACAGATTGAGCGAACCAACCAGACTTTAGAACAATATTTGCGGTGCTATATTAGTTACCTGCAGGATGACTGGCGGGATTTTGCTTATAACCATGCCCAACACTCCTCCACTTTTCAGAGCCCATTTTTTTACAATTATGGTTACTATCCAACCTTTCTAGTGAGTATCCCAATTACTACTTCCATTCCTGCAGTCACTGACCTGCTAACCGCCTTTCAAGATTCCCAGGAACTGTTGCAGGAGACATTTTTGGAGGCTCAGAATGTTACAAAAGAGCTGCTGATAGGCATAGAAAGGAGGCCCAGGTTTGTCACATTGGTGACAGAGTTTGGCTTTCAACAATGAATCTCAAGCTTAGGATTCCTTCTAATAAATTGGGTCAAACATGCATTGGACCTTTTGAGATCATTGCTCGGATCAATGCTGTCAACTTCCATATGCAACTTCCAGATTCCATGAAAGTACACCCGGTGTTTTATGTTGCATTGCTTAAACCTTTTCCTGAAAACACTTTCCCTGGTCAAACCTTGCCTGCCCCACAGCCAGTCCTGGTAAAGATGAATACGAGTTGGAAAAATTCTTGACTCCAGGATCTTACGCAACAAGCTTGAACTTGGTTCATTGGAAAGGCTTTGTTGCTTCTCCTTGCCTTACTACGATTACCATCTTTCAGTTTCTCATCTCTGCTTAAGATCAGACAGCTACTCAAGGCTCAACCACCTAGGTAACAAATGGCTACTTCTGGCAGAAAACATTGCTAATCTGGCTGCTGGACTCCAAACCCTGTGTAACATCAATATCTTTAAACGTGGACTGCGGGTGGGCATGGGCCGTCTTTAATCCTCACCTAGCAAGGGGGGGCAGAACCAGAGCTCTGGCTGGAGGTTGTGTCTCAGTTATGGGAAGTGCAGGTGGCTGTCGCCTATTCTCCCAGCTCTCACAGAATCTTTGGCATGTGGTGTCGAACTTGTGCAGGAACTCTGCTACCCAGCTATCAAGTCAAATAGATAGACATATGTAGCAAAGTGTCAGGATACTAGTTGATCCAGCACACAGAATTGTATCACACCTAGGACTAAAGGTAACGTCTTACCGGGCCTTAGAATGGCCAGACTAAACGTACCAGAGAATAGTCAGGATACTTGCCGAGGTCAGGGACACAGAGGAAGACATAGCGATGGGAAAGCCAAAAGTCAAGGATACCAGAATACAGGGAAGTCAAAACAAAGCCAAAGTCAAATACCAGAAATAAACGCTCAGGAACACTCTCTCGCATAACCTACTAAGGGAAACCACGACCGGGCAATGAGGAGAAGTAAAAATGCGTTTAAATAAGCCTCTTACAGATCTGATTGGACAAAATCGTCTCTTGACCCCAGAACGTGCGTGCGTGTCTCCTGCGTGACGTCACACACACGGTGACATCGTCATTACCGTGGGAAGACATGGGGTTATAAAATTGTGTGGATCTGCAGAGGCCGGCATCCACCAACATGTTGCAGAAATCAGATATACTGATGCATGGCCGCTGAACGGCACTTCCGTATTTGTCAGGAAGGCAATTACTGCAGATAACGCAAGGTGAGGATGAATATGTTACACAAAGCCCCCATACAGAGTGTATTTTAGCCAAAGCCCCTATGGTTAGGTCACTGTTGATTGCTCCCCAGTCGTGATATATTGAACAAGACGATCAATCAAACACTACCTCACAGTTGTCCTAAAGTGTGAAGTACAGCTAAATCCTGTGGTGCCTCCCTAAATTTAACTAGTCTTATGCCTTCATGGGCACTTAATAGACTGCCTTCTAACAGCTGAATACACTAGTTTTGATCTTGTCAATCTAAGATACGTAAAGATAATTAACACAGATGGCCACTACAGTGAAGATTGTCCGGATTGACTACATTCCCACGTGTATATCGTAACTCAACATTGCCAGTACTGTAGGGAGACCACTGAGCCCCTGACACAAGCATTTTGCCAGTCCAGTGGTCTCTCCAAAGTATTAGGTAGGGCTATAAACAGCTATTTGACTTACCGTATATACTCGAGTATAAGCCGAGTTTTTCAGCCCATTTTTTTGGCTGAAAAACCCCAACTCGGCTTATACTCGAGTCAAGGTCTGTATTATGGCAATTTACATTGCCATAATACAGACTGGGGGAGAGGGGGGCTGGCAGAGCTGTACTTACCTTTCCTGCAGCTCCTGTCAGCTCTCTCCCCCTCCGCGCGGTCCGTTCAGCACCTCGGTCAGCTCCCAGTGTAAGTCTCGCGAGAGCCGCGGGGTCATAGTGCGGCTCTCGCGAGACTTACAGTGTGAGCTGACAGAGGAGCTGCACGGACGGCGCAGAGGAGGAGAGAGCTGACAGGAGCTGCAGGAGAGGTAAGTACAGCTCTGCCAGCCCCCCTCTCCCCCCCACTGAACTGCCACTGGACCACCAGGGAAGGAGAGCCCCCCTCCCTGCCATGTATCAAGCAGGGAGGGGGGACGAAAAAAAAATAAAATAAGAAATAATAATAAAAAAAAATAATAATAATAATAAAAAAAATAATAAAAAAAGGGGGTATAAGGACCACTGTGGGAGGGGGGGGGTATAAGGACCACTATGGGAGGGAGGGGGTGGGATAAGGACCACTATGGGAGGGAGGGGGGGTATAAGGACCGCTATGGGAGGGAGGGGGGGGATAAGGACCACTATTGGAGGGAGGGGGTGGGATAAGGACCACTATGGGAGGGAGGGGGGTATAAGGACCGCTATGGGAGGGAGGGGGGATAAGGACCACTATGGGAGGGAGGGGGGGATAAGGACCACTATGGGAGGGAGGGGGGGGGATAAGGACCACT